>NW_027186372.1:25650156-25730549 GCF_028583685.1 Petaurus breviceps papuanus
CATTTCTTTCTGTGTAGGAATGAACGTGATCCATATCTGATTTACATTATATATATATTGAGTATCTTCTGTTGCTTCATTTTGGGAAAACCCTAGATGTGAACATTTCTTTCTGTGTAGGAATGAACGTGATCCATATCTGATTTACATTATATATTGAGCATCTTCTGTTGCTTCATTTTGGGAAAACCCTAGTTGTGAACCCTAATCCAAGCTAATAATAGGAGTTTAATGAGATGAAAAGTATGAGAAAGGGAAGCCTGACCTTCTCATTAGATGTTAGGCTGTCTCAGAACTAAACCTGCTATAAACTGCATACCTCAGTACTAAACTGGGAGTAGGCACATCTTAATTCTCTATGGACTCAATAGTGGTTTGTCAAAGTTAGATATTACTAACAATACCCAGATGGAAGAGATAGGAAGAAAAATTATACATAAGATAACAATGAATGTATTAAATATCTATGAACAAACCTGCCAAAATTTATGGAGGACTTATGTAAATAAAGCTACAAAACACTTTTTACAGAAATGAGAAGACCTAAATAAGCAGGAAAGTGTTCAATATTCATGACTAGTATGAGCTAATTTAGCAAAAATGTCAACTCAACCCAAATTATTCTGTGGATTTAGTGCTATGCCATTCAAATTACCAAACAGAGACTTTACAGGATTAAACAAAATAATGACAAAATTTCTTTGAATGAACAAAAGGTCAAAAATATCAAGGGAAATAACAAAATAGTAGGAAGGAAAGGGGAGAGGCGCTGCCTGATTTCAAACTATAGTAGAATGCAATAATTATCAAAAACATTTTGGTACTAGATAAAAAATAGATCAGTGGAATGGAATTAGTAAGCAAGATTTAGAAACAAATGAAAATAATGCTTTAGTACAGACTACTAGGGAAGAGAAATTTAGAAGCAGAATGCTTAGCAGTCTGGTGAAAAATAGGTTTCTGCTATGTGACCTCAGGCAAGTCACTTAACCCCAATTGCCCTACCTTCCCCCTCCAAAAAGCAAAAAAAAAAAAAAAAGAAAGAAAGAAAGAAAAATAGGTTTCTATCTTGTGCCATACCTTACATCAGAATAAATTCCAAATAGACAATTATCTAAATCTAAAAAATAAAAACATAAGAGTTAGACAGGGGTCAGGTTATATATAGTTTTCACAATTCTGGCTAGAACAAAAATTCAGGTAACAGGCAGAAGAAATAACAAAAGATTGTGGCATCCAGGTAGCACAGCGAGTAAGAGTACCGGCCCCAGAATTGGGATGACCTGGGATCGAATCCAGGCTCAGACACTTAGCACCCACCCAGAAACACCTGGCTGTGTAACCTTGAGCAAGTTACTTAACCCCGATTGCTTTAAAAAAGAAAGAAGAAAAGATTAAAGAGACAATCTTCATTAACTAAAATTAAAAAGCTTTTGCATAATAAAATCACCACAATTAGAATGGGAAGAAAAGACAATAGATTGCAAACAACAACAACAAAAAAACAGTATTAAATATCTCTGGTAAAATTTGATATCTAAAATCTATAGAAGAAATATAAATTACCAATAATCACTTCAAATGTTTAACAATCACTAATAAAAACAGAAATGCAAATTAAAATAACCTAGAATTATCACTCTACGCTCATCAAGCCAGAAAAGAGACTAAAAGATTGTCAAGTTCTTTGTTGGAGAAGTTATGGAAAGACAGGTATGGTAATTAATCATGATGGGTAGAACTGTGATTTGGATCAGCTGTTGGGGAAAACAATTTGAAAATATGTGAGAAAAGTAACTAAATTAGTCGAATTCTCTTACTCAGAGGTACAGCTCCTTCAATAATATCCTGATTGAAGTCTACTCAATTTAATTCAACAAATACTTCTTAAATTCCAAGTACAGGCATACTTCATTATATTGCACATTGTTTTATTGCTCTTCACAGATGTTGTGGGGGAGGTTGTTTTTGGGGAGGAGTTGGGTTGTTGTTTTTTTTTAATTGAAGGTTTGTGATAACCCTGCATCAAGCAAGTCTATTGGTGCTATTTTTTCTAAAAGCATGTATTCATATCGTGTCACATTTTGGTAATTCTCTCAATATTTCAAACTTTTTCATTATTACCACATCTATTATGGTAATCTGTGATCTTGGATATATATATTTTTAAAGCAATCGGGGTTAAGTAACTTGCTCAAGGTTACACGGCCAGTTATTTCTGGGTGTGGAGCTAAGTATCTGAGCCCGGATTCAATCCCCAGGTCATCCTGACACTGGGGCTGGTGCTCTTATTCGATGTGCTACCTGGCCACCCCACTGCTGCCTTATTTTAAGAAATTGCCTCAACCACCTCAACCTTCACCAACTAGCATCCTGATAAGTCAACAGTCATCAACATCCAAGCAAGACCCCTCTACCAGCAAAAAGATAACTCACTGAAGGTTCAGATGATGGTTGGCATTTTTTAATAATAAAATATTTTTAAGTAAAATATTGTAATGTTAATGGAATAGGAAGATCTTTTCTGTCCATTAATAAGCCTATGTGACCACTTGTCCCCTTTTCCCTTGGAACAGGAGCTGTCTTCCCAGGTCTAAAGGTATACAGGTATTTCAATCACAGATAGCTTGATGCTTTCACAGCTGTGATACATCTTGAATCACATAGAGCCCATTGGGGGAGGAACTTGCCTAAGGAGGAGCTTGCTCAGGGGGAGGCTTGCTTATGGGGAGGCTTGCTTGTAGGAGTTAATTAGGCACTGAGTCTAATTAGTGTTGTGGTGCCTTCTGACTGAAATCTATATATACTGGGAGATTGGTATTTTACTTTGGGGGCTCACTCATGAGAAGGACCTTTTGATTCCTTGGACAAGACTCTTGAGTAGTCATTTGTTAAGAGCTCCCACGCCCACCCCCCACTACCCAGATGTTGGTGCTCTTCAGGTCCAGTTGTATTATTCTTTTTTTTTTTTAATTTATTTACTATTAGTTTACAACATTCAGTTCCACAAGTTTTTGAGTTCCAGATTTTCTCTGCTCCCTTCCCCCTCCATGGCAGGATGCAATCCAATATGGGTTCTACATATACCTTCACATCAAACATTAGTCAAGTTGTAAAGAAGAATTATAAGATAATTGTATTATTCTGTTTAGACAGTTGGAGCCCTGTCTATTGAATTCTTTCTTGGATACTCACTTCTATTTACTTATCTGTTTGTTAATTAAAGTAAGATGTTAACCTCTTTAAAGCTGTCTTTCCTTTAGAAAAGCAGATCATAGAATCTGTGCTAGCAGGCCATCCTGACTGTGCTAGGGTGTTTGCTAATACAAGTATATACATTGGGTTTTTTAGACATAATACTATCGCACAGTTAATAGACTACAGCATTATATAAACATAACTTTTATATGCATTGGGAAACAAAAAATTTGTATGACTCATTTTATTATAATATTTGCTTTATTGTGGTAGTCTGGAACTGAACCCATGATATCTCCAAGCTAGGTATGTAAATGGTACTATGCTAGACAAAAACAAAACAATAACTGCTCTCAAAAGCTTACATTCTACTATAGGAATATAACATATAAATAAGTGAATAAATGTAAAGTGTTTACAAAATAATGCAAAGTGATTACAAAAGGGGATAAGGACTGGTAATATCAGGGGGCATCAGAAAGTCTTCCTGTAGGAAGCAGAACCTGAGCTGTGCTTTGAAGGGAGCAAGAAATTCCTTGGAATCAAGAGAGCAAGGAAGTCAGAGGTGAGGAGAAGGCATTCCAAGTACAGGAGACAACTGTGCAAAGTCGCAGAGGTGGGAGATGAAATGCCTTGTATAAGAATCTACAAGTAGGATAGTTTGATTAGAGAGGAGAGTGCATGGAAAGAAATAACATGAAATAAGACCAGAAAGGTAGATAGCAGCCAGACAGTCTAGAGCTTTACATTACAGGTTAAATAATTTGTATCTTGGGGTGGCTAGGTGGCACAGTGAACAGAGCACTGACCCTGGAGTGAGGAGGACCTGAGTTCAAATTCGGCCTCAGACACTTAACACTTATTAGCTGTGTGACATTGGGCAAGTCACTTAACCCTGATTACCCTCGCCAAAAAAAAAAAATTTGTGTCTTATTCTAAAGGCAATAGGGATCCACTGAATATTTTTAAATAGGAAGATGATGTTGTTAGTTCTCAATTTTAGAAATACCAATATGGCAACTGTATGGAGGATGGAATGGAGAAGAGACTAGTGGCAAAGAGACCAATTCTAAGGAGATGACTGACAGCAAGATCAATGCAGCAAAAGTTCAGAGAAGCATTTGTGTGTGTGTGTGTGTGTGAGAACACAATGGTGAGAAAGAATATATTGAGTAGCTGGGGAATGGACAAGCAAGTCATGGTATATGAATGTAATAAAATATGACTGTGCCAAAGGAAAGAGGAGTATGAAGAATTCAGAGAAACATGAGAAAATGTACATAAAGTGATACAGAGTGAAGAAAGTAGGACTGAAAGAAGACATCCACAAAAACTTCAACAATATAAACAAAGTCAACACAGAAAGACAACAAAACTGCAGGTGAATGCTGTTGTAATACCATATTACCAGAGTTAAAGGATAATCTTTCTATAAAAGAAGGAAAAGTTAAAGTTCTGTTAAAAATTAAAAAAAAAACTAAATGTTTTACGAGGAAGGTTTTGTTTTGTTTTGTTTTTTCCCCTTTTGGAGGGCAATTGGGGTTAAGTAACTTGCCCAAGGTTACACGGCTAATTTTTTTTTTGTATGGGTGTTAAGTGTCTGAGGCCGAAACCGAACTTGGGTCCTCCTGACTCTGGGCTGATGTTTTACTCACTGCGCCACCTAGCCACCTAGCCACCCCAGAGGAAGGTATTTTTTAAAGAAGGTTTGTTCATATATTTAGCAGGCAGCATTGATTGTGTTTATATACATATATATACATATATGTGTATATATATCTCCAGAAGTTTGGCCATCAGGTGGTGAAGTTTTTTTTTTTTTTTTTACCACAACAACTGAAAAGGACCATGTACCATGCAAAAGATCAAGTTGCCATCCATATCAATAGAGGGAATACACATGCCCCTAAAATCACAGATTCTTGAAGTGAATAGGACCAGCAGAGAGAGGGGCCTTTCTGTTCAAATAGAGAGGGTGCTTTCTGAATTCCTCTCTGGAGATATAGTGTCTTTTCTGACCTTATCTAACCAAATGACTTCCTAGTCTTTCTTCTTCATAGTGCTGGACTTAGAATCAGGAACATGTGTTTAAATTCCACTTCAGACACTTACTATGTGACTCAGCAATGCTTTTAACCTCTTTAAAACTCCAGTTCTTCATCTTAAAAAATGAGATTGGACTAGATGGCCTCTAATGTTTTCAGCTCTAAATCCATGAAAGCCTTCTCCAACTAACTCGATCATTCCATGTGTTCACCAATCCCCAGTTTTATATCATGTCACTCTATAGCAATTTATATAGTAATTATTTCTTTGTGTGTCTTGTGACTGATTGGATGTCTTTTATGTGTACCTCCTCATAATTCATATTCTCTGCAATTAGCATTTATCTCAATTCAACAAATATTTGCTAAGCATCTACTATTTGGAGAAAATTATACTACATTAAGCAAAGACAGTGAATTCAATCTGTCTCTGACTGACCCTGAGGTTTTATACTTCAAAGGGATCCATGGTGCCAAGGATGGGAGTACTCCCTATACCCATAAAGACTGAAAGACCTTCATACCCACTCGAATACTGTGAAATCTTATCTAGGTCTCCAGAATCACAGAATGCCAAAGCTGGAAGAGAGTTCGGAGGTTATTTATTCCAATCTACAACTGAAATAGGTAATTTATTCCAACCTATAACTAACTGAATAGAAATCCCAGAACAACATCCCCAACAAATGATCATCCAGCTTCTACTTGAAAATTTATAGAGATGGGGAATTCACAACTCAATCCATTACATTTATGGATAGCTCAAGTCATTAAGTTTCTTTTTCCTGTGTTGAGCCAAAAATCTGCCTCTCTGCAATTTTTAGTTATTGATTGTTCTTTCTTTATCTTTCTGGAGTCAGAGTAAATTTAATTCATCTTTCATATGTCCTTCAAATACTTGAAGACAGTTTTTTTTGTCCTACCCCTCTCCTCCAACTTTTCTGTAGACTAATAGCCTTAGTTCTTTCATATATCATGTGCTCCAGTCCGCCACACTATCCTGGTCAATTTTCTCTGAACAGAATCCATTTCCCCAAAATCCTTACTAAAATATGTCTCTCCATACAATAATACAGCATATAGGATAGGACCACAGCATAGTCCAGTGAAACTATATTGTGGGCATTATGCTTCTCTTAATGTAAGTTAAACTCATAATGCCTTTTTTGTTTACCATGTTACACTGTTGACTTATACTGAACACATAATCCGCTAGAAACTTCAAATCTTTTTAATATGAACTATTCTTTAGCAATACTTCCTTCATCTTGTTCTTATACATGTTGCCTTTTGGAACCCATGTGACCTTTTCTATTTATCTATTAAATTTCATCTTATTCAATTTAACCCATTGTCCCAGACTATCTGGATCTTTTGGATCCTGATTCTACCATCCAGCATGTTAGCTATCCCTTCCTTCCAAGTTTATGTTTTCTATACTTTTGGCATCCCTCTGATCTATCAGTCTGGTAACCTGAGCAAAAACTTAATGTAGTGAGACTGTTATAACATGATCTTGATAAAGTCATTCTGGCTCTTGGTGATCACCATGTTCTAAGGGCTCTCAAACCATGGCTTTAACAAACTACTCTAAATCTTGTAGGAATCCAAATCTAGCTCAACAGCCTATAGGACACCATATTCATTTTTTTGATGAAAATCAGGACATTTTTCTACCTCTAGGGCTATGACATTTCTCATATTGACTATAGTATTTCAAAGATCACTGACTGTGGCATTAATCAGATATGACACTAATTTTAGTATTCTGCCACCTTATACATTTAGGCCTGGTGACTTGAACTCATTGAGGACAGTGAAGTGGTCTCTTATCTCATTTATCCTGGGTTTCAATACCTTGTTAATTATTTTTGATGTATCCTCCCCAGCCTAAAGATCATTCTCCTTTCTAGAGAAAACAGAAGCCAAATAGGAGTTGAGTAATTCATCTTGATTTTTGTCATCCTTTATCATTATCCCATATACCCTGAGCAGTGATCCTGGCTTTCCTTTGATATTTCTCTTGTCCCTAACATTTATCGTCCTTAGCATTCATTGACAGCCTCAGCTCATTCTTAGTTTTAATACTCTTGATGCTCTTCTTAAAAGATATCTTCTCTTTTGTAGTCATTCTCAATCATTCATCTTCATTTCCATCTCCTATATGTCTTCTTAAAAATCTAAGTTGGAAGATGAGTTATTTGTGCAATGATGTCAGTTTTATAAGACCATTCTCTCTTTTGTTCCTTATCAGAATAATTTATCTTTGAGTTAATAAAATTTATTTTTTTTTTGGATCTTTCTATCACTTTTGGGCTGACCTTGAAGACTTTTAAGTCATGGAACCTATCTATCCTTTTTCTGAAATCTTTGAAATCTGCTTTCCAAAAATCTAAGGCACATCAGACTATATTTAGCATTTTTCTCTTCTTTCGCACATTAGAAGATGGAATCGTTACTTCTTCCTATGATTCCCATTATTTCTACTTTAGCCAATAGTTCCTCCTTTTCTAAAGAAGAATTCTCCAGTGAGTGAAGACTTCCCTTTAGGTCTCTTAATACTCTGTGTATATCATTGTAGCATTTGGGCTATCTATCCATTATCTCCAACTTTTGTTAAGTGACTAGCTCATACCCCTTTTCTAGACATGTATGTCCTTAGTAACATCTTTTTAGACATTTCCATTTCTAATCATAATTGTTTTTTTTTTTTGAGGGCAATTGGGGTTAAGTTACTTGCCCAAGGTTACACAGCTAGTTTTTTTGTGTGGTATTAAGTGTCTGAGGCCAGAACCAAACTCCAGTCCTCCTGACTCCAGGGCTGGCGCTTTACTCACTGTACCACCTAGCCGCCCCTGTCTAGTCATAATTGTTAATATCCAGCAGTCTACTTAGACCAAAAATTCATCATTCCATTCTTTTGTGTATCACTTGCAAATCCTATTCTTCTGAAATTTCATGATTTATATCCATATAGAAACACTGGTGTCGTGGAGGGTTCCCTGAACAAGAGTTCAAATAGATTTAGAGTTACCTATGGATGATGACATCCACTAGATGCTTATGTTTCTAGATAATATTTTGCTGGTGTATCTAGCCATAAAACATGTCAGAACCTCCCTCAAGAGATTCAAAAGAGATTGGCCTAGGCATCCATTCTAAAAAATTAAGTGTATGACAGTCCTGAGTAGACTACATTACAACATGTAGGCAGATGGGTGGCACATTGAGTTAATCAATCAGTACACACATGTTCTAAAGATAATTCAGATAAACAATGGGCAAAGAACTGAGTCAGAAGGGATTAAAACTAGAAAGCATATGAGAAATTGCACAAAACTTTTATTTAGGCCAAGGTTCTTTCTTTTACAAAAATTCATCTTATTTAACATTCAGTGACTAACCTAATATAAAAGACAACACAACCTTATATTTTATAATACTTCAAAGTTTTTAAAGTGTTTTCACATCTATAACTGCAGTTTACCAAAGCAGGATAAGGTATTTGGGGTAGCTTATGGAAAAGGTAATCCAGAGCTAGGATTTAGAATAATCTGAACAATAAAGAGGAGAGGGGAGGGAATCCCTGGCTAGAGAAACAACTTGAGCGAAAGTCTAGAAAGGGTAATGAGCATTGATTATGACATACATTGGGGTACAATTAGGAGATTAAGTAGTTAGATTTCAAGGGAAATTGCCTTCTTTGATACAGGAAAATGATAAATATAGGGACTATCACAAGATCACAGAATTTTGAGCTGAAAGGGGCCTTAGGAATAAGGGCCATTTTACAGTTAAGGAGACTAAAGCTCAGAGAAGTTCTTTTTCCAGGTCCTCTTATTGTAAACCTTATACTCTTTCTATCATATTTTGATTCCTTTGACTATCTCCATGACTTTGCCCCTCAGAATGCCTTCCTCTTCCTTTCATCCCTATCAAATTCTTCCCCATCATTTATCAAAGCCTAGATTACTCAGGAAACCTTTCCTGACCATTCAACTCTATAATGGTCTCTCTTTCCTCTTACTACACCATAGAACTGTCCAAAGATTAATTTGCCCCTCATCCTACTTGCCTTGCTTAGTTATTACTCTTTGCATGTGCATGTCTCCCATCTCCCCAATAAGAGTAAATTCCTGACAGTAATAGCCAAACCTTATATTTCTCCTTTCTTCCCACAGTGTCTATGGGACTTATATATCTGCTGTTAATTGATAGTTATTTGGGGCTTGCTTAAGTAAATAATAGCAACAATACTAACAACAACAACAAATAATAGCTTCCATTTACATAGTGCTTTAAGGTTTAGAATATAAACCTTATCTAATTTTATCCTTATAACAGCCCTGGGAGGAAGGTGTTATTATCCCTGTTTTGCAAATGAGGAAACTGAAGCAGGCTGAGTTTAAGTAACTTGTCATGAAAAACTAGTATTTTAGTCACAATTTAAATGTAGTTCTTCCTGAAATCTCTCCATTGTATAACTAAGCTACTAGAGAGTAGAGATTACATAATAGGGATTTTAAAATTTTTTTTATCTCCAGTGCCTAGAATGATGCTTAACACATAGTAGGTGCTTAATAAATGTTTGCTGAGTAGAATGATTTATTGATGGTAGAATTTATGCCTGTAAACTACCTCTAAATAGTTGAGGTGAAAATTAATTCTGCAAAGACTATATAAATCTAGTTTACACCTATTGGCTACAAAAGATTCATTCAACCATTCAATAACCACTAATTAAATATCTATTATATGTAGGGTAGTGGCTCTGATTTATTAGTTTGTAAACCTCAACAATGGTCCAAGAGGTTTGTGCAAAATATTCTGCAATGGTGCCTTTAAGCAGCAAATAATTACCCAGTCATGTTACAAATATATTTTTCCTCTGTGACAGCAAGAATGTGCAGGTTTGATACTTACAAGTTTGTTTCTACAGTGATTGAAACTGTCATGATTGTGCACTTAATGACTTCGGTGTTTGGTACAGTGATTATATCAAAGTCTGACCATTTCTGATTAAGCATAAGATGTTCTTGCAGTTTCTCAACTTGTCATCAAATTGTTTCCAAACTACCACAGGGGTTCAAGATTGAAGTTCAACTATATTCCCAAAAAATGGTCAGATGTATGTGTATACCTTCATTTGCATTCTGTACACTGCACCAGAGTAGTTCCCTTTTCCCCTGTTACTCTATAATAATTCCTCATCAGCTGTGTGATCATATGATCAGAGTATAGCAAATATTTGTGTTCTTATAACACAAATGTCAAGGTATTTGAAAACCCTGAGCACACGATCCTTATAAGATTATTTGAAACCATCATGGACCATCACAAATGTTTCTCAGAAATAAACCTTATAGCATCTCTCCTTTTAGTATTAAGGTTGCTTTCCAGTTTCAATTTATCCTTCACTTATGTTATTATTCTGCCATCAAATGTATTTTCAAATGAATTTGTTGGCAATACTGGTTAGTGATTGAGTTTCTATGAAAATGAAGACATTATACAAATGGTAGGGGAGAAGAAAGTAATGTCTAAAGAGATTCTTTCCTTACAAAGGTTAGTTCGTATATAGACATTATTAAAAATGAAGCATCAAATGCAATTGAACTTTAAGTACATTTATCATTTCATACAATGCTTATTATTAGATTGTACAAAAGTGAGTATATAAGATTGTAACTAGGGTTTTATTTTTGTTGATTGGTTACACTGAAAATTTTTTAAAATAAATTTCCAGCTTTTAACCAGAGAGTTAAAAAAATTCTCTTATTTTCCACTGTATATTTGTAGAAATAAGCATTTTCACTTTATTCTTATTTTAAATTAAAATACAGAAAAAACCTTAATGCAGAACCAGATTTAAATCTGTCTAGCTTTGAGCCAAATATTGAAAACCATTGTTCAAATGAAAACATCCAACATAAAAATTAAGTTAATATATGATTATTATATTATGTTAAACCTCTTCCAAGTTGTAACTTATTTCATTAAAATATTTATATTCAACAAATTTTCAAATAAAGAAATTTACTATGAATTCTTGCAGATAATAGTTAGCATATGTGGTCTTGCTGGATTATTTCTTCTAATTCTTACAGAATGTCCCACATAAAATATTTTTATTTTATAACTAGAGTTTTATAATTTTATATTTATATTTTTCACAATTAGAGGTATAATAACATTTCCTACTTTATTATATGATATAGTTTTAATTTAAAGTTTTTAGAGGGAGAAGATATTATTGAAACTATTGTAAGCATTTTTGGTTCTCAGAACAAAATATTTTGGGAACCACTGATATGGAGGAAAGAGCATGAGATGTGGACTCAGAGGATCTACTTGTAAGTCCTAGCTATGTCTGTCACTCCTTAGCTGTGTAATGTCAGAATAAGTCAGATAAGTTCATGGGACCTTATTTTTTCTGATTTATAAAATATAAGTGTATTGGACTAGATAACTTCTAGTTTCCTTCTACTTATAAAAATCATTTAGTACCCTCTCCCAAAATAGCAGCTTCAGCTAAAAAGCAGACTCTCATCTTGACAGATTTCCTTATTGCTGACCATAGCAACAGTGAAAGAAGTACCTTTGTCCCCAAACCAGCCAGTTAGATTGATGAAATGGATGATCCATTAGGAGATGTTTCCATCACTTGACACAGTAATGATAATATATGTACAAGGTACCTCTGGTTCACCATTCAATCAATCAATTTTTTGTTAAGCATTTATAATGTTCTAGCATTGGATGTGCTGAGGATATAAAGACAGAAAAAAACATAATCCCTGACCTCAGCATACAAAATTTACATACAAGACATATTCAATGTAAATGAAAGGTAATCCCAGAGGGAAGGCACTAGCATTGGAGGTTACTAGAAAGACTTCTTGTGGAAGGTGGGATTGGAGCTGAGCCTTGAAACAAGCCAGGGAAATCAGGAGATAAGGAGGGAGACCATCCCAGACAATAAAAAAAAAAGTTTGAAGTCAGGAGATGGAATGTTGTGTTTGAGAAAAAGAATAAAAACCAGTGTTGCTAGACCACAGAATATGTGGAGGTGATGGGGTGCTTGGGATCTATGTTTGTAATATCAATTTGTAACATCAGTTTGTAAAATCAATTTGTAAAACCAGTCTGCAAAATCACATTTCCCCCTCCCTAGCCTCAGAGCATTAACTCTGCCCCTTCCCCCTGCTAGCACTCTGTCCAGCAACAACTCATGAATTGTTTATCTCTGTTTGGAGCAATAACAAGCTACATCTATGAATCTTTCACTAAACCATCTATAAACATTTTAGCTTAGGCAAATGTTATCTCCCCTTAGTAAGTGGCCAGCTGCCCCTATGAATCCTTCAAGGATTCTATAGCTATAGGTTAACTCCTTAGCCAATTCTACACATACTGAGTTTCTGTTAGCCTTGGTTCCCAACATCCATCTTGTCAAACATGACACTGATGGATCGAAGACTAGGCACTTCTCAGTAAGCCCTTGACTGCTAACTGACTTAGTGACAGGCCTTAGTTTCAGGCCAAAAACCACACCTCCAGGTAGCCCCCCCTTGGGCTATTTCCCAGTGAATTATGGGCAATATGCCTGTGCAGTTGACATTAAAAGTGCACATTCCTGGGGTGGTTAGGTAGCACATCGAGTAAGAGCACCGGCTCCAGTGTTCAGATGACCTGGAGATCGAATCCCGGGCTCAGACACTCAGTACCACACCCAGAAATAACTGGCCGTGTAACCTTGAGCAAGTTACTTAACCCCGATAGCTTAAAAAAAAAAAAAAGTGCATGTTCCTTTAAGCACTGACCACACCTTCACTCCTCCCTAATCCCACCCTTACTCACCTAGTTAGCATATTTGACATCTGATTAATTGCCTAGACTCCTTAAAAGCTATGCCTATGTCTTCTTTAAGTTTGCAGGTTCTCTAAGAACTCTTGCCTGCTGTACAGAGTAACAATAAACTTGCAGGTTCCCTAAGAAATCCTGCCTGCTGTAAAGCATAACAATAAACTCTTACAATCCTGACTTCAAGACTGCTTGGGCCTACTGAATTCTTTCCAGACTGAATTGCAGGGATTCTGGTCATTGATAAGGGTCAGAGTTCCTGTATAACCTATTGCCATCCCACCATCAGAGGAGCGTAAAGCATAAGAAGAGAAGATATATAGAAAGGTGCTAGGTTGTGAAGGGCTTCAAAATCCAAATGGAAGATCTGACATTTGATCTTGGAGGCATAAAAGGGAGCCTTTGTAGTTTGCTGAAAAGGAGGGGAAAGGGAAACTAACACTTTGGAAAGATCACTTATGGAGGAAGAAAGATGAGGCAGGGAAAACAAGCAGTGAGCTCTTGGAGGAGTCTTGGCCTAAGGTGACGAGCGCTTGTACCACAGTAGTAGCAGGAGAGAAGACACTTGCAGAAGAGATGTGATAAAGGTGAAAACAAGACTTGGCAACAGATTGAATAGGTGGGGTGAATGAATGCAAGTGAGGAGGTGAGGGTAACACTAAGGCTGTAAACTGGACACCTGGGAGGGTGGAGGAGCCTTTAAGAATTTATCAATATGCAAATTAGGAAAAGAATAGGGCCTGTGGAGGAAGATAAATGAGTTTTTATTTGGCTATCCCAAGTTTAAGAGATACCTAAGGTTCCATGAATATCTCAGGAACTCAGTATTGACCAGTTGCCACCTTACACCATTTTCTAAAGTACTTACTTATCTTATGATATGACTAGATTCTATTAAGGATTACTTCAGAAGATTGAATATCAACACCATATATTTTGCCACATGATGTAAGCAATTCAGAAAGGTTGAGAGATTTTGATTACATCAAATTGGAAGACTTTAGATTTCCTTCCCGATGCTTTGAGCCTTAATGAAGAGTCTTTAGGCAACAGAAAATTACCATTGGATATTGTTGATCAAATGCAGAAGACCATAAGCAGGAAGGAAATGAAGAGTCTGAGAAAACAAACCTAGCAGAAAGGGCTTGCTATGACATAGATACTACTGTTGATAGCCCTCTTTTAAGGACTGGTGTTTGAGGGACAAGTTTCATGATTGTTGTGATTCAGATTGATATCACAATGGCTCATGACAGGATGTGAACTGGTCTGAAAGGAAGGATTAATACAATGACAAGGGACAGCAAAGGTTATGCTAGAGGCCTTGGATATAGGATAATCTAGGATAAACAGAAGGACATTTGGTAGTGGGATGAAGTTTAGAGGAAGAAACAGCTATAAAGATCAACATGATGAATAGGATGATTGGTCGAACTCAAGATATGAATTTGGGGCTGAGGGGGAAATGAGGATCTATTGGATGATTTTTGATATAAAGGCAGTATAATCCAGATCAAATGGGAGTTACTGGTCAAGGGATGTTCTTAGGAGAATTCTCTTCCCCCTCCCACTTACACTGGCCTTCAAATCTTAAGGACTTAAAGGTTCATTTTACCTAAAGAAAAAGATTCACTACCCAGCAGCTCACATTCAAATTGAGCTGCCATCTTTAGGGGGTAAAAACCAAACCAAACCAAATCAAATCAAAACAAAACCAAACTCAAAAAACTCTAAATTTCTGATAGAGAATGAGAAGTGATTGCAGCAGTAGTAGCCAGCACTAGAAAGGTAGTCCTAGAACAGATACCCAGGTTAACAGAAAAAGGAACCTCAGAAAAAGTTATAGGCAGAAAGTTAATCTTCATACACCAGGAACATAGTTCCATCTGGCAGAAACATATAACGGAGAGTGAGAAGTCCCTAGAAAACATGGCTCTCAACAAAGAAGAGACTTCTTAGTCTAACTTCCAAGGATCATAAAATAGGTTAGCTTCCCCCTAAAGGCTAATACCTATGCCCTCACCAAAGACAAACTCTTAGGGGAAGTGCAGCTCTAATTTTCCCACCTGTTTTCAGGGGCTGGATTCTACAGCAAGAGTCACCAATAAGAGATGGAGAAAAAGTAGCCCAAGCCCTGCAGACTAAAGAAAGACCAGCTGGTATTTCAAGGAAAGATTAGAATAAGATCGATGGGGTTAGTTTCCAGAATGTCCAAAATGGGAACTTCAGCCATAGTCCAATAAATAAAGAAAACAAAGCCCACTGATAGAAGTGTGACAGGAAAGGTAGCAAAAAATTAACAAAAAATAAAGGCTCAAACCTTGTATCTGGGACAAAGAAAACTGAGGAAAGCCCAGCTTCTAAAATAAAATGTTACTGTTTTGGGTGATGGAAAAGATGGAAATGATTTAGAAAATGTCACCAAATAAATTTCTACATCTTGTAATTTCTCCCTATCCTTCGACAATCTGCAATATCCAAGAGCAATTCAAAACCTCTAACCAGATAAAATGGAAGAAAACTCCCCAGGGGAAAGGGGAAGAAAACAAAACAAAACCAACCTAACGATTTTATGATTCTCTCAAATAGGAGCTCCCTTCTATGCAATCAAGGTGGGCTGGGTTTTCCTAGTTCTCTCAGGATAATACAGGTGGGAGGGGAAAAGGAATTTTCCTTAAGACACCTCCTCACCAGTGATTCCCTGTATGTAAGGTGGATTTTAGTGTAAGGTGAATTTTTGTTATTCTTTCATAGAGTTTAGTTTCCCAGGATCCATAGATACTGTTATCAATTTCTAGTTCCCAGGATTATCACTTGTAAATATCTCTACCATGCTTGTACAGTATTACATAATAATAAATAATATAAACATTTGTTCTTAAAATTGTAAATATCCACCGTGACTGCACAGTGAAATATTTTGGTGAGATAATGTAAACTTGTGAGGCTATCTCTGGCAAATTGCCTTCTTTGTCTGTTACCCTATAAATCAAGTGGGCACTGGTCAGTGAGTGGGGGATATGACAGTGTAATAATGCTGTGTGTGCCTAGATCGGTCAAGGTTTAGGGGGAACCCATGGGGATTTGGGTAATGCATAGAGGAATACATGTACCTGCCTTGATCAGCCCCCATCAAGGCTTGAGGGGAATCTGTGTTTGCCTCAACTGGCCCAACTGAGGCTTAGGGGTATTTAGGAGAGTGCACAAGCTGGAGTGCTGGGCCTGTCTCGACTGATCCCATTGAGATGTAGGGTTAGTTGCCGCCCCCTCTCACTAGCCCCTGTGAGAATGGTGATTAGAGAATGTTGTAGGAATTGGTGCTCCCATTATCAGCACTCCCCTTAAGAAGAATAGACTAGAATCAAGCAAGCTGGCTTATTTAACCCCTTCTTGTATCCTTGTTCCTGTCTTTCTGTCTGCCCAAATCAAGAGTGAGCCTGTGCTAGGACACCTGCTAGCAGTCCCCCTGTGTTTACCTGTCTAACGTTGGCATAGTCAGTCCTATCTATTAGAGGCTGGAGTCCAAAAAACTCCAGTGCCTCCTGTGAAACACTCCTCTATCCCCAGGTGACTATATCCGAGGCCTAGGAGTACTGCCTGGAGATTCTCCAGATGACCAGACCTAGGACTGCCACTTTTGTGTAGTCAGACCTAGGCTCTATTCATCTTTGAAAAGCATCATTCTATCTTGAGCTTCTCAGTGACTGGCCCGTTGTCCAGGAGATGAGAATAAAATTAATTCTGATGAAACAACCCCTCGCAAGGGGTTGGCCAGCCTGAAGCCTCCTGGGATTTGTATTCTTCCCAATAAGAGATGGCAAGGTCAGTCCTAAGTGAGTGTGAGAGTGTGTGTGTGTGTGTGTGTGTGTGTGTATGTGTATGTGTGTGTGTGTGTGTGTGTGTGTGTGTGTGTGTGTGTGTAGGAGTGGAATTGGTTGTTTGTTTTTTAACCTGCCGTGGGCTGCTCAATGTCCAGCACTTAGCATGATTCAGAGATGTGAATAAGAAATGACCAGGCCATGTGTGTAGTTCAAGGAAGAATGATGAACTCCATTTACTGATTCTTAGGACAAGGTTTTTATAAAGCAATGAGACAAAGGAAGGGGACTCAAGTTTTCTAATCATTACCTAGTCTGTTGTATCCTGGAAGTAGCACAGATTAGATAATTTGATAAGGATTTGTTATCTAGGAGACCAAAGTCTTAGGGTAAAACCTTTGATCTAAGCCTCAGGTGTCTGCTAACGTAGCCACAGTCATAAAAAGATACAATTGAGAGCAAACTTCAGAGCCAAAGCTGCAATCCTCAAAAGACATCATGTTTAGAGCTGACCACCCAAAGATATCTGAGTGCTGAATCAAATATTTTGGCTCTCAATAACTCTCAATAAAAATCTTGAGGTAGAGCCTATTGATCTCAGAACTCAAGTAACATCCTTATAAGTGTAACCTATAACAAAGAACTCAGGAGCTAACTTAACAAAAAGTCGTGTGTTAAAGAGATTCTTGTTTTAAAGTCCACTATTGGGATTTAATATCTGAGTTCTGAACCAGGCTTCTTTGGCTCCCCACATTAACCATGGGATCTATAGGAGTTTGGGGACTCTAGAGAACAAGGAGAGAAGGTAGAGGCAGCAGTTGTGCCATGGCAGCAACTCAATAGGGCAGTAGCCAGTACCCACCTCATTTGCAGTTCCCTTCTGTATTAGACCATGAGAGATAATCTTCATCTAAACAGTCTGTCTGGAAGGTATAACTGTGTAACCTGTTGTAATGGTAATGGGAATTTGAAGATCTTCCCTGCCCCTTAATAAACCTAAGGGAATTTGAAGACCTTCCCTGTTTTGAAGATATACCCTGCCCCCTAATAGGCTGAATGTGTTCACATGAAGCCTGTGATGGGAGTTTGCTTAAGGGTGGAGCAGAGCCCACAAGAACCTGGGAGTCAGAGCAGCTAGACACAGTGGGAGGAGAAGATGTATCCAAGGGAAATGGTTAGTGTTTGCCATCTGCTGTAACAGCTAGGCTTGTGTTGGTTTGTGAAAAGGCTAAAAGATGGTGTGGCTCTCTGCTACATTGTGGTGCATTAACTTCTATGTTGCTATGATGGATTCGGTTTCCTGGTGTTGGGATTTGGTTTTCTGGTGTCTGAATAAATGTTTTGCTTCTGTCTTCCATATGGAGAGTTTGTTATATTTTTCGATCAAGGACTATGCTGGTATTTTTATAGTGACCGTTGGCCCTGCAAATATTGCATTGGTGCTACACCTGTGTAACTGCTTGTTCATTCTCAGGCATTTGTCTGAGAGAAGTAACCCAGCTATGTAGGTCCTATCCTGCCCCAGCTTCACTTTCAATTGTGTTTTCCTTAAATTTATTCTGTTAAAGAATATATTTGCTGGATTTAATTTTATTTCTCATAAACACCTGTGGTCAATGCTGCCCTTATATTCCTAGGTCTCCCTTCATTTGTGGCTTGAAGACTCAAGGGTAACCACGTAGGAGAGAGGGAATTTCCCTAGAGTAGGACTGAGAGCTCAAACTCTAGCCTATTGTTAAAGAGATGTACTCTCTAGCTAGGAGCATAAGCACTAAGCCAGTTCATAACTACCCTTCTAAGTGCTCAATTATTATGAATTCAGACCCTTTATATTTTTAAAATAAATCTACCTCACAGATTCAAGTCAGGTTTAAACTGATATATAACTGGTTGTGATTTTGTTTCTGGGATATGAAATACAGTTTTACTGATACCCTAAAGGGAAGCTTCCTAGACAGAACCACTACAGTAAGCATCACACTAAATGATTTTTAAGGAATTGACCAAAGTCAATAGCTTTCTAAAAGGTTTCCATTCTTCTAGTTTCCTTTCTCCAATTCAGCCTCCACACAATTGCCCAAATGATCTTCCTAAAGAACAAATCTGACTATGTCATTCCCCTGTCAAGAGGCATCAGTGGTTACCATTTGCCTCTAGGCTTAAAATCAGTTTGATCCATAAAGTCCATCGCAATCTGACTCTGCCTGCTTGCACAGGCTTATTGCACATGACTTCCTTTTACAAACTCTCCAAACCAGACAATATGGTCTCTTTTCTGTTTCCTTGACTCAATGTTCCATATTCTGCTTCTGTGCCTTGGCTTTCCTGGAGTGTGTTCCTGCTTGTCTTCTTACTTTTAGAGTTCTTAGTTTCCTTCCAGGTTTATCTCAACTTCTTTGTCCTACTGGAAGCCTTTCAGGATCTCTCATTGTCAGTGTATTTTCCATACCCAAATTCCTTTCTATATGCTAATATACTAAAATGGTTTCTTCCTTTTGTTCCCCACAAGTTACAAAGTAAGGTCTTTGAGGGCAGGTACTATTTTTCTTTTTGTCTTTTGTCATGAGTGCCCTTGCATACAACAGGTATTTATTAAATGTTCATTAAATTACAGAATCTCAGACTTCAACAGTTGTAAGGGATCTCAGCAGTCATCTATTCCAACTTGTATTCAAAAGTAATTTCCATCCCAATATAGTCAGTCAGTCAGTAAACATTAACAAGCACCTACTATGTGCCAGGCATTGTACCAAGTGTTAAGGATACAAGAAGAGGCTAAAGAATCCATGCCCCTCAAGGGACAGTAGGGTTAATGTAATATGAAGATCTTCCCCATCCATTAACAGGTCCATGTGACCATACCCCACCAGTCACTGATGGTTTTGATCCCACACAGAGTCTACAAGCATGGACTCTCATGCTTTTCTGCTCTAAACCAATCAGATGCCCAGAAAAACTGTATATAGAGAGAGCATCAAGAGGGCAAGCAAGTGAGAAGAAAACCGAGCATTGAGAAGGCTAAGTGCAGCAGCAGAGACTTGTTGCAGGGTCAAGACCAGCCCACAGGAAGGCTTACTTAGCCCCTTTTAAATAGCTGTTATCAAGGAGCCTCCTGGCTATGAATGGGAAGTGAGATGGCAGTGCTTCCTGGGCTGCTAATATGAGTAAGTACTTTTGTTGCCCCATTACGCTTGGCTTTCCTGTGTTTCTATAAAGAGATTTTGTCTAGTATTAGTGCACTGAATAAATGTTATATGGGTTCGGTCTTGAGTGAGGAGTGCTTATTGTACCTGGAGATTCAATCCTTAAAATACATTTGCATATTCATAGCAGCTGCTCATACTGCTTTGGTGATACAGGGGCTTACAATCTAATGGTGAAGACAACCAGCAAACAATATGTACAAGCAAGCTATAAACTGGATAAATAGGAAATAATTAAGAGAAGCAAAGGAGTTGGAAAAACTTCCTGTAGAAGATGGGATTTTAGTTGAGACTTAAACCAGGGAAGCCAGTAGGCTGATATGAGGGAGTAGAACATTCTAGGCATACAGTGTCTTATTCATGGAATAACTAGGAGATCGATCAGTGTCACTGTATCAAAGAGTACAAACTAGGAGGCAGTAAGGTATAAGAAGACTGGAAAGGTAAGAGAGGATTAGGTTATAAAGGGCTTTAAATGTCAAGAAAAGGATTTTTTATTTGATCCTGGAGGCAGTAGGGACTCACTGGAGCTTACTGAGTAAGGAGGTGACATGACTGGATGTGTAATTTAGCAAAATCATTTTAGTGGCTGAATGGAAGATAGATTGGAGTGGGGACAGACTTGAGGCAGTCAGACTCATTCAAAGGCCCTCTTAATGTGCGATAAATTGCAATAGTCCAGGTGTGACATAATGAGGGTCTGCAGTAGAGTGTTAGTAGTATTAGAGAAGAGTGTGTATTGTAGAGTTGCTGCACAGATGAAACTTCCTTGGCAATAGACTGGAAAAGGAGGGTGGGGGTGAGAGATAGTATAAAATTGAGGATGGCACCTAGGTTTTGGGGCCTAAGGGACTGGGAGGATGGTCTTGCCCTCTATACTAATAGGGAAAGTAGGATGTGGGGAGGCTGTAGGGGGAAAGATAATGAGTTCAATTTTGGACATACTGAGTTTAAAATGTCTACTGGACATCTGGTTTGATATATCTGAAAGGCACTTTGAGATGCAAAATTGGAGGTCAGCAGAGATGTGGGGCAATATTTGAGAATTGTCATCATAGAGATAAAAAGTAAATACATGGGAGTTGATGAGATAACGTGGTTATTCAGCTATTTTTCAAGACTTTCAAATTTACCACCTCTCAAGACATCCCTCCATCCGCCCTCAATTCCATTTTGGTCAGATCTGGTTGTTAGGAAGTTTTTCCCAATGTTAAGGCCAGATATATTTCTTTGCAATTTTCAGTCCATTGTTGTCGTCTGGGGACAAATAGAGCAAACCTAATCCCTCTTCCACAATCCTTCAAATACTTGAAAACTGCTATTATATGCCCTGCTAAGTCTTTTCTTCTCCAAACTGTATATCCTCATTTCTTTCAACCTACCCTAATGTTGAACTGAATGCTTTAATTTTAGGACTTTGAGAATAGGGACTCAAAAGAAGCAAGAGAAAGCTAAAGGTGAAGTCAAAAAAGTCGAAGATTTGGATTCCATTGCCTATTTTACTACTAGGGGTAAATTTAACTTCTTTGGACCTCTAAGGGGTTTGTATGAATCATGGAGAATCACTAGAGCTGAAGGATATTGCCAACCCCCTCATTTTAAAGAAGTCAAGAGAGGCTACCTTGCCTAAAGTCACATAGATAATATATTTCAGTTAAGATTTGAACCTAAGACAACAAGCATTTATTAAAGGTATACTATGTGCCAGACACTGTGCTAAGAATATGAAGAAAGTCAAAAATAGTTTCTACCCTCAGATAGCTCATAATCTAATGGGAGAAGACAATATACAAATACCTATGTAGAAAAAAAGGTGTGCGTGTGTGTGTGTGTGTGTGTGTGTGTGTGTGTGTATAGGCTAAATAGGAGATAATTTCAGAGAAAAGGCACCAATATATTCATTCAGTAAAAGGGGAAAAGTTTCCTGAAGAAGGTGAGATTTGAAGGCAGCCAAGGAAGCTAGGAGGCAGAAGTGAAGGAGAGCATTTCAGGCTTGGGAGACAGCAAGTGAAAATGCCCATTCAGGAGATGAAGTGTCTTATTGGTTAGAATGATGGTTTGAGTATGTAGAGAGAACTGAGGTGTAAAAACACTGGAAAAATATAAATATTATGAAAGGTTTTAAAAGCTAAACTACCCGTGTTTCCCCGATAATAAGACCTATCCCGAAAATAAGCCCTCCCACCCCCTTACTGTGTAAGATTCCTCTAAAATAAGCCCTCCCCGAAAATAAGCCCTATTGAGATTGCTACTGTGGTGAAGGTGATCCCCTGCGCTACACGTGGTACCCTCTGTATGCACCGTCCCCCCTTCCCCTGTGAAAGGCACTCCACGCTCCAAGCTGCATCCAAGTGAGCGCGTCATCCTGTTCTTCCCCAGTGATTTGCTTATTGAATAAAGGTACATTTTTTTGTTCACATTTACCTGTTTATTAAAATTGCTGTCAATGTTCATTAAAATAAGCCCTCCCCTGAAAATAAGCCCTCTGGTGTTTTGCTGTCCAAAAAATTAATAAGACAGTGTCTTATTATCGGGGAAACACGGGTAAGAGGACTTCTGAAATTATGATCTTGGAAAGGACTAAAGCTTATTGAATAGGGGAATGACAAAGTCACACATACTCTCTAGGGATCACTTTCACCGCTGAGTGGAGGGTAGACTGGAGATGGGAGAGAGGGGGCAGGGAGACCAACCAGAAGCTGTTAACAATAGTTCCCGTTGTGAGGTGATGAGCTCCTGGACAAGGGTGGTGACTGTCAGAGGAAAGAAGTTGGCATATTAGTTAGAAAGGTAAAAACTAAAGTCGTTGGCTTCATATGGTAGTGAGTAAAAGTGAAGAGGAAGCAAGGATGACGTGTGGTAGTTCCTCTTACAGCAAAAGGGAAGTTAGAGGAGAGGCTTGAGTGGGTGGGGTGAGGATAATTGATTTCAGTTTCGGACTCTTTCCATTTCCCCAAGTGATCTCTAAGATCTCACGAGTCTGGAAGAAGAACTGGATTTGCAAACAGGTGACCTAGAATCGAATCCCAGGTCTATCACTTACGTACTGGGCAGGTCACCTGGACCTCAGTTTTCCTCATATGTAAAGTGAGGAAATTGTACTAAATGACCTCCAACATACCCTTCCAGCTCTAAATGTCCTGCATAATCTTTAAAAACTCCCTCCCAACTGCCTCTGAATGAAGGGATCTCCCGTGCACCTGCTATGTGAGTGAAACAGAGACTGTTCCCACTTACATCCTTTACAATTTGCAAGCCGCCTAACTCATGTTGTCAAAGAGAAATCTGGGCAACCGTAACAGAACACCTTTCTAAGTCAAGCAGCCAGGACAGGGACAAGACAGCAACCAACTTAACTCTCTGAGGCCAACCCCTTCCGCTGAGAAAACTACAATACCCAGAGAGCCTTGCGCGGGAACGGAGGAGGAGGGGGTGTAGGCTAACACTTCCGCTTCACGCAGCGCCACGTCCCCGACGTGTCACCGGCGGCGCCGCTGCTGTGGTAGAGGAAGGAGTGAAGGGGCCAGTTCGAGGTAGCGGCGGCGGGTGGCGACGGCGCAGGCGGTATCAGCCCCAGCCGCGACCTGCCCCTGCTCCCGCACGGAAGTGCCCCTGGGTCTGTGGGGAGCAGGAGGAGGAGGAAGCGGCGGAGGCCCCGCTCCCGTGGGCCAAGATGTTGAACATGTGGAAGGTCCGGGAGCTGGTGGACAAAGCGTGAGTAGTGGCAGAGCCGGGGGGCAGTTTGTTATCGGGGGCCCGCGGAGGGAGGGGGCGGGCCGGAGCCGCGCGCCGGGGACTCCCCACGTCACACTGGCCCCCCCCCCCCCCCCTTCTTCCAGCTGATCCAGTCCCATCATGGCGGCGACAGGTCTTCTCGCCTCTGGGCCCTCTCTCCGTGGGGGCGGGAGGGAGCTAAAGGTACCACTTGGCCTCCCTGTTCTCCTGAAGTGACTTCTCTTTCTCGGACCCGCGTCCCGGACTCATCTCCGGGGCAACGAGTGTCCTCCGGCGACCCCCCGGCCTGAGGAAGGAACTCCTGGATCGGGGGGCGGGAAGCGGAGTGGGTCAGGCCGTGGACTTGTATGGGGGGGGCGGGGGTCTTGCATGTAGGACCCTGGACCCTAGTGCCCCACGGGGGGCGGGGGGGGATTATCCCTCAGGCTGTAGGAGACCCGAGGCCTGGAAGTGTCCGTTCTCCGAATTGCCTGGTTTTCTTTTCCCAAAAAACTTTTATTTTTGCCTTTTAAAGCGAGCCTGGTAACACTAGTGGCAGGTTTAACAGGTGGTCACCCAAGTAGAGGTCTAAAGTTATTCAAAAGATAGGGGTGATGACAGTTTAGTTAAGCTGACTCCAGTGCTTTGTTTTGTTTTTTAACTTACGTGACACCTTTGAAAAGGTGCAGTGCTATAACTTGTTGTGCCCGTTTCCATTACACTTCGCCGTTTCCTCCTCGCTGAATGGAATTGCTGAGAAATTTCCCCTAAAGTAAATGTACACCCAAAACAACAGAAAGTACTTTGTTATTACTGGCAACTGAATTTTTTTAAGGATAGAGTTTAATGTTAACTGGTTTTAAACTAGTGTAATCTGTAACTATTAAAATATTTTACAATTTTTATTCATTCTTTCTAAAGTTAGGCGTTTTAGACTGAAAGTAGACCAGAAAAACCTTGGTAGTTAAGAGCATGCTAGATAAAATGGAGGGTTAAGTAACATTTTTTTCTAGGCCAACAGGAAATAAAGTTAGAAAATTTAGAAAGCCTCCTTCCTTTTGAATGTTTAGTGATTATGCAAGTAAGGGTGGTTAGAAATTGGCTCATTTTGTAAGCCATACACCCTAAAACAAGAAAATGTAGTATAGAAGGTTAACTATGCAGGCATTTTTCAAAAAGTACTAAACAGTAATATTCCATGACAGACTTAAATTTTTTTTAGAAAGACCCTTTGGTTTAAGGCCCCTTTTATATTTTGTGTAGTGCTTGCATTAGGACTTTACATTGTATACATTTTGCATATTTAGTCAGTTACAGTGCAACTCACTTCTTTGAAAAAATAAAACGACTTAGGTTAATGATATCTACCTACTTTCTTTGCTTTTGTTCTCACTAAACCAAAATAGTAAGCAAACATTCATCTTGTTGCATTTCCTAGTTTTTTTTTTTTTTAAACTAGGTGTAATGGTCTATACTACAAATAGATAAGTACAAAATTGAAATAGGCACTATTTCAAATCTAAAAGACTTTTTGAAAGATTTTTTAAAAATTTCATGGCTTTGGGTTGGAAAGTTGAAAGAGGAAGGGAATGTATAGAAGACAAGAAAAGTAAAATTGAAAATCTAAATTTAGAGGATCAGATTATTTGATATATAACTCAACAATTTTTCAAGTAGAATTTTGCCAATAATGTTTTATGGTTTATCACATATTGAAGTCAGAAGACCTGGATTCTGCTTCTCCCAGTTTACTGCCTGTGTGACTTCCACCTTGTCTGAGTCTTTAGTTTCCCTATTCTGTGAAAAGAAGGGTTGGGACTAGATAGCATCTAAGGTCCCTTCCCTTACAGCTCCAAATCTGTGATTACTATTCATTTTTTATAAACCTGTTATAATTTTGTAATTGCTTCACCTTAATGTTACTACACAAGTTTCCTAATTATCTGAAGAGCCTATTCTTGAGAAATGATTTTATCTTCATTTTACTCTACAATTTACCTTAGAAATGTTAACTCATCATAACAATATTTGTGTTGTGAGTAGTTTTCTTTTCAGAAAATTTCAAAAGGAAGTATATCTTAAAGAAAGTTATAATGGCCACCTAAGCACATAGTCTGCACATGATTTAAGTACTCAAAATTCACATAGGTGATCTCATTGTCCTGAGTATGCCCTCCAATAATGTATATTGAAACTGACTGATGCTTTCTAGTTCTGTATGATAGCTTGTTTATAGTCTCCTAATAAGTATTCCCAGTTCTACCTAATGAGCTAGAGGTTTTTCATGTCTTAAGGATGTCAGTGGAGCATTAGGTCTTATACATTAGTTATTCTTTGTTTTCAATACAAAACCAACATTTTTCACTCAACATTTCTTTGATTTGTCTCCACTTCATAATTCCCTGTTTATAATTTGTTGCAGTGTACTCACAACTCTCATTTTTTTTCTTGCTTTTTTTTTGGGAGGGGAATTGGGGTTAGGTGACTTGCCCAAGGTCACACTGCTAGGTTTTGTGTGTGTGTGTGTGTGTGTGTGTGAAGTGTCTGAGGCTGGATCCAAACCTGGAGTCCTCCTGACTCCAGGGCTGGTGCTCTATTCTCTGCACCACATTGCCGCCCCCTCACAACTCTCATTTTGCCTTATCATTGCTCTCTGGATGAAACTTTGTCATTTCTTTAGAGATTAATAGTGCCATGTCTCACAGCCATGTGATAAACCTTCAAGAATAGTTTATTAAAAAGATGGGCTTTTTGCTTTAGGCATTAGTGTTTTATGGGTGGGGTATTAAAACAACTTTGACTTTTCCCAAAGATAGTTCAACCCTCTAAACCCAATTTTTGTGTTTTTTTCGAATGTTGGACACACATGCACATTGTGTGTGTATATATACATACACATATATAGGCTTTGACTTTTCAAGAACATGGAGTTAAAATTGTTATTTGGATATTTTTGGTATAACATACCACTTGTAATTTAATTCTCATCTTCCATTTGCAGTAATAAAGGAAATTCCCAATAACTTTAATATTGCCCTGCTCTTGTAAAAAATTGTGGCATGTTCATTCATAGAGTAATCCTATGTGCAATTCCAGTTACTAATGCATTTTAAAAATTGTAATGGTGGAGCTGATGAAGACTTCATATTCTGATGAAGACCTCTGTACCTTACCAGGAGGAAAACTCTAATGGTCATTGATGCAGTGGGGTACAGCCATCTGAGGAAAAAATAAAGTGTTTAGGAATTTTCAAAATGCTTTGACTGAAATGTACAAAATCACGAATAGTATTAGTAGTTTAAACACCAAATCTTAGATGAGAGCAACCTTTGCAAAGGTATTGTCAGAAAAAGAAAGTGCCACTGTTCACAGTAGGTCAATTTGTGGATATTGTTGATCTTGGATGAAAATAGATTCAAAAAAAGTTTAGACAGATTTATACATGATAGAGTTACTTAAAGAAAGTAGGATTATTTAGAATTTATCTGTCATCATTGAAGTTCGTTCACCTTAAGAAAGGAGTAATACATTCTTCTAAAATATGAACCCTGAGGCCTTTCTCAGAAACAGAATCAATCAATACTAAGCTGTATATACTGGGCATCTGACAGAGTAGAGCAGTACTTAAATACTCTACATAAACTAATACGTAGTACACAAACTAATTAGTATTCATATGTGTTGTTTTGAGAGCTTAAAGGGATTTTTTTTTATTGGTATGAGAACTAAGCTCATAAGACTGGAAACACCAGGAACCAGTACCAGGTATAGTTGTTGTCTCTCACTTAAACTCTTTGATTAAAAAAAGATAAATGGTGATGACAGAAGACTTGTGACTCCATCACTATCTCCAGAGCTTTTTTTTTTTTTAAAGCAAACTTTTTAAAAGTAACTTGCTCAAGGTTACACGGCCAGTTATTTCTGGGTGTGGTGCTGAGTATCTGAGCCCGGATTTGATGCAGGTCATCCCGACACTGGAGCCGGTGCTCTTACTCGCTGAGCCACCTGGCCGCCCCTATCTCCAGAGCTTTTAAGGAGAACTATACCACCCTCCTTTTCTCAAAGGTCATTTGGATAAAGCTACTTCAGCATTGATTACCTGTCTGCATTCATTTGAGGAACAAGTTAACTGGGATACCTCTGTACCTTACCTTGGCATATAAGATATAGGACCATTGAGTTTGCTCCTTAAATTTAGGAAGAGTTGATGAGGTAGGTAAATCTACCTATTTATGCCATGTAGGGCTAATGCTACATATTTTGAGTCTAAGTGATTTTTCCCCCTTTCATTCTGGTGTGAAAGATACTGATAGTTTGAACATTAATATCATGTTTATTAAAACAACTGAAGTACAAGATTATTTTGTATAATATAAAATTATAATTTGCATTTGGCTAGTTATCACAACCAGATTTATAAAATTAATCGGTATTTGTCAAGAGAATGTATTGTGTGAAGATTTGTTCTTCAGATTGTTGTTTAGATCCTGGGGCAACTTGTTAAATAACTGTGTTCAGTTTTCTGTAAATTTTTATTTTGATTACTCTTTCCACTGTTTGTGTGTACATGTGCTTGTTTTTATTTTCCAAATGTTTAGATAGTGTCATATCAACCATTGGGGGGAGAGAGACAGACAGACAGAAAGAGAAGTTTATTATCATTTGGAAGTCCATAACGTGCTTTCAAAGCTATATTCTCTACCCTCAGAAAAAAACTTTGTTCAGAGGAAGTGAATATGTGCTGATCCAAAACAAATGATTTTTATTTTTTAGTTTTTCTTTTCTTTTCAGCTATATTTCTCCCATAATTTTCATTTCAGCCCCAACTCTCATCCTTGCACAGGTTTAAGCATAAAAAATCAAGTTAAGAAATCAGTGATGCAGTACTGTCCAATTTCTCCTTGGCTCAGCTTTCAAAGACCAACCCAAATATTATCTCCTCCATGAAGCATTCCCTTAGTTCCTCTACCTTTGCTCCCACTACTAGTGATTTTTCTCAACTCATATTACACTTGGTATCTCTTCAGCACTTGTAGTGTTCTATTTTATATCTGTTTGGGGTTTTTTTTTGTGTGCATATATTATCAACTCTACTAAATTTTAAGTTCCTCTCCAACTGAGACTCCACATATTTCTTATTTATCTTTGTATCTTCCAGAGACCTACCCAATAAGTTCTGGGCATTTAAATTTTGTTGAATGAATATTCATTTTACCTTTCCTTCCTCTATTAATTCCTTACACCAGACCTAAGTACTTGTTATTGTCAGAGAAGCAATCCTAGTACCTGGGACATAAGTAGATATTGAGATCTTAACTTGGAAATAAAGTTTTATGTTTACTTACTATTTGCCAGCTTCTTTGAGAGGTGATTTACTGTAACTTGAGAAAGTTCTTCTTATCACTACTGCCATGGGTGATTCTAAAAAAGTACTCGGCTGCCTCTTAAATTTTTCTTATGCCTTCTAGTGTATGAGTTAACACGTTTTTCAAAAATCTGTTTGCTGATTTGACTAGAAGTACTTGACCTTTCTGTCAATGATAGGAGGTGTTATTATATTTCAAGAGATCCAGTTGAATCATCTAACACATGCCTCTCTAGGTTTCACTTCATAAAAATTCATGTTTAGCTTAAGCAGGGAACATTTGATCTCCAGTAGTTGCTTCTTGCAAAAAAAGTTAATACTTTTCATTGAATTTTTATCTACATACTACTCTTCATAATACAACACAACTTGTTGATAACCGTTTAGCTGTATTTTAATTTTTAAAGATACTGTGCATACTTCATATGCAGTATGCCTCTTATCTTATGTTTATATTAGCATCCACTGTCCAGACTGCACCTTCTCCTTACTTACAGCTTGCTACTCCTACTTTGGAAAATACTGTTTTGTTATGTACAGATAGAACTAACCTACTTAATGTTTCACTTTTTGTTTGTGAGATAAGTAAGTTTGGTAGCTGTGGGGAGGGCAGGGAGGGAGTTGCATATTCTGGAGTCCAAAAAAACAGGGAAATGAGAGTTTGAATGTAAAGCACAAGTTACTGCTATTGAGGTAAATTAGACACATCTGTATAATAGAATAATGTATGTATGAATACAAGAGACCTGGTCTCTTCTAAAGCACAACCGAGAACTTAAATATAGCCAATCGGTAAACGTTTATTAAGCACCTACTATGTGCTAGTCGCTGTGCTAAGCCCTGAGTCTACAAAAAGAGCTAAAATACACCCCCTCTGCACCCCAGGCACTTGCAATCTAATGGGAGAGGCAATATACAAACAAATATACAAAGTAAGCTATATATAGGATAAATGGAAATAATTAACAGAGGGAAGGCAATGGAATTAAGAAAGGTTAGGGAAGGCTTCCAATAAAAGATAAGATTTTAGTTGGTATTTGAAAGGGAAGTCCGTGGCTTGAGTGGAGGAGGGAGAACTTTCCAGACATGGAGAAGAGCTAGAGAAATTGCCCAGAACCAAGAGATTTTGTATTTTGTTTGTTGAACCAAGTATTTTGTTTGTTGAACCCCCAAGAAGTCATTGACAATAGGTTGGAGAGTAAGGTGTACTACTCCTACTAACATCTTAAACTCACTATGTCCAAAATGGAATCATCAGCTTTCCCCCTGAACCTTTTCCACCTACCTTCCCTATTATTGTAGAGGGCAACACCCTCCCGCTCCTCAAACTTAAAAACCTATAAGTCATCTTTTTGTTTTTACATCATAAAGTTTAATTTTCAAATATATCCCACTCTCCTTGTCTACATAGCAGGCTAGTCCTAATAACAAAAGTTTAAAAAACAACAACAAAACCACCTTGGGGAAAAAAATCACCCATACCCCAATTGTTTCTCACAAAATGCAATATTTCACAACCGTGGTCCCCTACAAACAGGGGAAAGGATGTGCAGTCAAACATATTGTTTTTAAAAAAATTAGTTACACAGAAAAGTTTTGATATGTATAATTTTTGTTCTCTAACAGATTTTAAACAAGTTGAAAATTCCAAAACCACATACCTATTGAAATTGTTACTTTATGAGAATAAAATACGATGTAAATAACACATTTACTCTCCTGAAAATTTTGGCAACTGGGCACAATCTGAATTGTTTGAAGAAATAAAGCCTATTTATATATGAAACAGCATGGGCTTATTCACAGAAATAACATCTACTAAAGCTGAGTTTGGTTTACCAAATTTTCTAAGGTTTACAAGCTCTCTAAAATTTGGACTTAGATGAAGAATTCTTACATTTATTGCTTCCGTTAGCATCTCATGGGCTTAAATCCAACCCAGGAGTTATGGGTTGCTTTGTAGTAGTCCTGTCTCTTTGGTCTTAAAAAAGGTACAATTTAAGGCCAGTAAGTAGGCCAATAAGAGATATCTACCAAAGTAGGGAATGTGAAGAAAATCCTTCTTATGTCTCTGGACTGGTCTTCCACTGTAAACACTACCAAATTCTGTTCTAAGACACTAAATATTGTACTACATTAAAAATTTTTCCCAGAAATAAAATCTTCAAAATGATAAAGATCACTAATATAAAATTTTAATAGTGAAGATCAATTAAAAAGCTTGTAACTAGTGATTTTTTTCCATCTAAAGTTTAAAAATGAATGAACTTGAGCTTTTGTACTAAAAACAAAATGCAGATGAAAGTTTTTTACACATCTAGTGGAATTAAGATTGTCAATTACCCAAGATAAAATGCCAATACAACGGACTAAGAAAAAATTAAGGATAGGTAGGTGGAAGTTGTGATACATTATATAACTATCCCACAAGTCCTTCACAAATTGCATTTCTGCAACATACATTACTATATTAAATGGCATGTGCTCTTAATTTTTAAAAAATACATACAAAAACAAAGGAAAGTCCATTTAAAACAATCTCATCGTTGTAAAGTTCAATGGCTTCTTTCTGAATCCTCATTCTCCTTGACCTCTCCACTGTTGATCACTCTTTCCTGCTTGATACTCTCTTCTGTACAGGTTGGTGGGACTCTCTCTGCGGTTCTCACTTGACCTAATGACCACTCCTGTCTCCTCTGCTGGACTCTCTTCCAGATCACGCTCTCTAAAGTACAGGTGTCACTCAGGGCTCAGGCCCGAGTCCTCTTCTCTTCTCCCTCTAAGATACATTCCTCGCTGCGCTCCCATGGATTTAAACGTTATCTCTATGCTGATGATTCTCCAATCTGCCCATCCTGCTTCAAATTCTCTGCTGACCTCCACTCCTGTATCTCAAACTGCCACTCACACATATTGAAATGAGTACTAGTAAACATCTTAAGATGTATAGCAATTAAATCTCTACCAGTTCTAATCAAGTATCTATATTGTGGTGATAGCTTGAAATGTTAATTGAAGCATGGTAATAATTGTTGTCTCCCAACCTTAGTTTGTAATGATCTTAATAAGGTTTAAGATAATAATAATATAATAATAGCATTTATATATCACTTTAAGGTAAATACATTATTTCATTGATTCCCCACAACAACCCTGTGAGGTAGTGGGGATATTATTATCTTTATTTTACAGATGAGGAAACTGAGACAGACAAAAGTTGTGATTCTCTCAGGCCCACACAGACGTTTAGTGGCTGAGATAGGATTAAAATTCAAGTCTTATTGACTCTCTTCAGCACTCTAACCATTGTGCCACCTATCTGCTCTGCAGTTTAGGATATAAAAGTAAGAAGACACAATTTCTACCACAAGAAGCTTAGTTCTTATAGGGGGACAAAACAAAAATACATGACACTTTAGAGGGTAAGCTAAAACAAGATAAATGCTAATTTAAGATAGTCATATGAAGTGCTTTGTAGTTGTGTGAAGGAAATGAACTAGAATAGTCAGAAAAAACTTTATGGAGATGGTAGATAAGTTCCTAGCATGGTTTTAAAGGAATTTGATTGATTGAAAAGTGGGGAGGGCAAATTAGGTATAATAGATAAATAGTGGAAAACGTAGGACACAGAACAAATTTAGGCTTATAAGGAAATAGATGGACGGTCCGCAAATAGAGTTTGCTGTTTATATATATATGTATGTACATAAAGAAATCACAAGGTGACCTCTTTTTTTCTTTTTGGAGGGGGGAAGGCAGGGCATTTGTGGTTAAGTGACTTCGCCCAAGGTCACACGGCTAGTAAGTGTTAAGTGTCTGAGGTCACATTTGAACTTGGGTCCTCCAGACTCCAGGACTAGTGCTCTATTCTATTCACTGCACCACCCGGCCACCCTGTGTTTACTGTTTATTAACAGGGCTGAACATTTAGTGCATACCCATGAATAGTTGATTGATTTGTTCTAATGGGGAAAAAAACAAAAAAATTCCATTTTCCTTTTTTTTTCTTTTCACCTAAGTGAACTATTTGAAATGTACAACTCAGAAAATCATGTAATACCATTGTATTTCTTTTTTTTTTTTTTTTCCTTTTTTTCTTTTTGGAGGGGGAAGGCAGGGCAGTTGGGGCTAAGTGACTTGCCCAAGGTCACATGGCTAGTTTTTTGTGTTAAGTATCTGAGGTCAGATCTGAATTCAGGTCATCCTGACTACAGGGCCGGTGCTTTATTCACTGCACCACCTAGCTGCCCCTCTTTTTTTTTTGGATGGGGGAAACATATACATGCAGAAATATGAAAATATAGTTGTACTGAAAAATCCATTATTTATAGTTTGAGGGAATTAAAAAAAGCATAATGGGTTGATACAATTCTTCTGTCTGTTTTGTGTGTCTCCTGAACTTTCTTCTCTTGTGTATCAGATGGATAACTTATATTAAGAATTATATACCTTAGTGCATATCATGTAGAAAATAGGTTTCATTTTAATGAGGGGATAGATGAGCCTTTTTTTTTCATGTATTCTACAATTAGACCAATCCTATTCTCTAATTTTAATGCTGTTGTTAATATATAATTCTGCATCATCAAAGAGGTGGTTTTTTTTTTTTTTTGATAAAAAGTATTTTTATTTCACCTCTGAATTATTTGACATCTGAATAAGCGTTGACTCCTCAGGACACAGCCTTTGGCATCTTTTCCAACTTAGATTCATCAGCTTGTTGCACTGTGCCTTTCTCAGAAACATAGATGCCATCCACAAATTTTCTGATCTCCTTGTTTTTGACCGTGGTGGCCTGTTGGATCAGGGCAGCTGAGTTTGAAACAAGTTTAATATCATTTCCTTCAAGACTTAACTCATCTTTTTGGGCTTCAGAAACAGCACAAGCAACACCTGGTCTCATGCGCACTCTTCGGATATATTTTTCACCCAAGAAATTTCTGATTTCAATGAGTGAGCCATTCTCTTGAATAACAACATTGATGGGGAAGTGAGCATACACAGACCTCATCTTGTAACAAAAACCCAGGGTAACGCCTTTGATCATGTTTTGTACATGACTACAGATTGTGCGCACAGTTGCAAGTTCTTTTCGATTTCCCCACCATTTGTCTACCCGAAGCCTTTTTTTCTTCTTTCCAAGGAGACTGAGCTCAACATTGATATGGTTGAAGTCCCTGCGGAGGATTCCTCTGGGCCCTTTCACAATAACTGTCCAACCCTTAAGAGAGATGTCAACATTTTCTGGGATGTCGATGGTCTGGTTGCTTAGAATGATCTTCATTCTGTTAGTGAATGGGCCAAAGAGAGACAAAGAGGTTTTTTTTTTTAATAAGACAAAGGTGTTTCGTAAATTTTTTAGGCCTCTTTGAATGTTCTCTACTTGAATTTAATCTAGGAACCTACTGCCATAATAAGTGTTCTAAATGAAAAGTAACTAAATATGAACATTTAACAGTCCTAGTAGATTTTGTAAATTTATACCCTGAATTAGGATAATAAACTTGTTTAGCCCCATTAAAATTGTGTAATTGGGTAAAGTATCATGGAGATTTTTTTTCGTAGAGAATATTTTGAGCCATCCTTCAGAACTTCAGTCATAAGCATTCTCATTCTTCCTTATAGCACATATCAAGTCCCTCATAATCTCTCCACTGGACTTTTGCTTCCTGCCTTAAGTCTCTCTTTAAGAATCCTCTACACAGCTGTCAGAGTAGTAATCCTAAAAGCCCAGGGCTCACTTATCATGTTACTCTGTTGCATAACAAACTATGGCTCTATTACTTTCATATTCAAATAAAACTCAGTTTGGCATTTAAAGCTCTTCACTATTTGGATCCAACCTGCTTTTTCAAACTTACTGAAATGTAATGGGAAAAAGAATTTATTAATTATTTACTATGTTCTAGGTACTGGGAATACAAATATAAAAGTGAAGACATTCTCTGTGCCTTCAAAGAGCTTTCTTTCTAATCGTTGGAGACAACACATATAGGATAGTAGTGGCCAAGGAAGGGTATTTTGGTTTTGAAAGTTAGAGTATTGGTGAGTATAGATTCATATGCTTGCCAGTATTGATACCATTTAATTATGCTTCCTAAACATGAAAATAGGTTAGGGCAAAGTCCCCCAGGCTACATGCAGAATATATTGGACAGAAAGACAATGGGTGAAAAGAAAAGATAGCCAAGTAGTAAAGGAAGTATTGCTGGAATAGGTCTAAATAAGTGAACTACATGGGACATTCACCAATTGGAATAGAGGTTGGAGGGAATTCCAAAACTAAAAAGGTTAAGTCCTTGAGAACATGGTCTCTGGTCTCAGCAGTAAGGCATCTGGCAAAATAACGTCCCTTAACATACTGCAGTCAAACTGGCCTACTAGCCCTCACATAGAATTCCATATCTTGTGTCTCTGCTTTGCACAGGAAATATTCTCCATGCATTTCCTCTTACTCTGCTCTTAGAATCCCCTAGGCTTCAAAACTTAACTCAAGCACTACTTGCTTGAGAACTTTTTTGTTTACATGTTACTTCTTCCAGAAGAATTTAAAGTCCTTGAGATTAGAGACTGTTAAATTTTTGGTTCTGTATCCCTATTTGCCTAGCATAGTGCCTGGCACATAGCAAACACTTTACAACTTTATCAATTATTGATTGAATAAAATATGGGAACAAACTCTAGTTTCATCCCCTACTCCTACACACATACATCTTTGAATCATTTATGGACAAAAACTAACATTCTATAGTAGATATAAATGAATATCAGTAATTGATTTTTGTTACATTAGAATTTTTATAAATTGACATTTTTCCAGAATAAAAATATTTTAACCAAAAATAATGATGTGAATTATCCAGATAGTTTTCATATTGACTTTGGATATACTGAACAGGGGATGTTTTTATTTTTTAACTTTGTACATACCCAATTTAAATATAAACTCAAGATGACATTAATTATAAAAATTATTCGAGCCTAAGTCATAAAATGTTTTAAATATTATAAAGTTTTCTTTTCATTAAAGCTTATTTAATCAAGTCCCAAAAGCATTAATACATCCTACATAGAAGAAATCCTTCATGCTTCAGTGGGAGAATGGCCCTATTTGAGAGAGCCAGGTTAACGTTAAAATATTCCCCCAGTTGTAAGATTGAGAAAATGATATAACAAGATGAAAAAAGTTAAAATTAATCACCCTCTTTTAAAAGTTTGACTTTGTTACAAGTTGTTATATGGTAGTTTTATTTCATCCTAACAATTTTTGAGACAGATTTAATCAAGATACTGATTTTAGAAACATAGTGATTTTTGAGCCCTACAGGAACTTCTAGGATTCATTAAATATTTGCCATTTCTCTCACACACAAATTCAGAAGGTTTGGTTGAGTAGCTGATAGCTCAGTTGATGCCTCATTTTTTCACATCCTTATAAAAGTGCTAGATTTATTTGAGGTGAGCCCATTAGTCTTAATCTGCTTACTTGTGGTTATTTGGGAACTCGAACTGAAACCTGTCCTTTCTTCCTACAATCCTTGAAAACTTCAAATTACTGGTACTTTTAATTTTAGAATGAGCTCTGTACAATAATCATAATGGTAGTAGAAATGGAAATTTGCCCCTAATAATCACTAAACTTGTAGAGATTCAAAAAGGATGTAAAAGACAATCTCTGTCCTCAAGGAACTTGTGGTCTAATGGGGGAGAAAACATACACACACATACATGCACACACGTGTGTATACATACATGTTTGGAAAATACATATTATGGAGAGGAGAAGAGAGAGAAAGGAATTATGCATAGGAAGTGATTAACAGAGGGAAGGCACTAGAAGTGTTGGGGAAGGCTTCCAGTAAAAGGTGGGAGTTTAGTTGGATCTTGAAGAGAACCAAGGAGGTCAATACGTAGAGTAGAGGAGGGAAAGCATTCCAGGCTTGGGAGACAGCCAGAGAAAATGCCAGGAGTCAAGAGATGAAGTATCTTGTTTTTAGAACAACCCAGAGGCCATTGACACTGGATGTACAGTCTGGAGAAGTAAGGCTTAAGGAGATTAGAAAGGGGGCGGCCAGGTAGCACAGCGAGTAAGAGCACCGGCTCCAGTGTGGAGAAGACCTGGAGATCGAATCCCGGGCTCAGACACTCAGCACCACACCCAGAAATAACTGGCCGGGTAACCTTGAGCAAGTTACTTAACCCCAATTGCTTTAAAAAAAAAAAAGAAGAAGAAGAAGATTAGAAAGGTAGTTGGGGGCTAGGTCATAAGAGCTTTGAATACCAAACAAAACCTTTTGTATTTGATCCTGGAAGCAATTGGGAGCCACTGGGATTTATTGAGGAGGTTGGGACAGTATCTGACCTCCACTTTAGGAAATCACTTTGATGGCTGAATGCCAGATGGATTTGAGTGGAAAGAGACAAGGCAGGTTCATTCACTAATTTGTACCCTTGACAGTTTTTGTCTGTTTTTGTTAGATGTGTTATCATTCAGTTTTATGAGCAATATTGTTTATTGAATAATCTTTAGAAGGCAGCATGGCTCAGTCAGCTGGAAACTTTAACCATAATTTCACAGCCTGGCCCCAAATTTTCTGTTCGGTTTTATACTACATTTATAAAATAGTTGTTACCATACTGATAATATGTATATAACTATATGGGGCAATTAGTGATTGCAAAACAACATTGCAGATCAAGGAGAAAATATTACAAGTAGTGAGGAAGAAACAATTCGAGTATTGTGGAGACACAAACAGGATAACACAAGATCTAGCAGCTTTATACGTTAAGGGATTGAAGGGCTTGGAATATGATATTCTGGAGGTAAAAGGAACTAGGACTAAAACCAAGAATCACCTACCCAGAAAAACTGAGTATAATACTTCAGGGGGAAATGTGGACATTCAATAAAATAGAGGACTTTTAAGCATTCTTGATGAAAAGACCAGAGCTAAACAGAAAATTTGACTTTCAAATACTAGAATCAAGAGAAGCATGAAAAGGTAAACAGGAAAGAGAAATCATAAGGAACTTATTAAAGTTGAACTGTTTATATCCCTGCATGGAAAGATGATACTTGTAACTCATGAGACTTTTCTCAATATTAGGATAGTTGAAAGAAATATATGTGTGTGTTTGTATATGTGTGTATGTGTATATAGAGGGCACAGGGTGAGTTGGATATGAAGGGATGATATCTAAAAAAAATTTAAGAGGCTAAAAAGGAATATATTGGGAGAAGATAAAGGGAGAGATAGAATAGGGTAAATTATTTCATATAAAAGAGGCAAGAGAAAACTTAAAATGGAGAGGAAGAGCAGGGAGGTGAAAGGGAATGAGTCAACCTTACTCTCATTGGATTTGGCTTAAGGAGGGAATAATACACACATTCAATTGGGTAACTTACCCTATAGGAAAGTACCGGTAGGAGTGAAGGGATAAGAGGGGGGATGATAGAAGGGAGGATAGATTGGGGGGGAGGGTAGTTCAAAGTGCACACTTTTGAAGAGGGTTAAAGTAGAAAATAGAATAAGTGGGGGCAGGATAGGATGGAGGGAAATAGTCTTCCACAATATAACTACTATGGAAATGTTGTGCATTACTACACATGTATAACCTATATTGAATTCCTTGTCTTCTCAATGGGGGTAGGTGAAGAAAGAAGGGAGAGAATCTGATTGGAACTCAAAAGTTTTAAAAACAAATGTTAAAAAAAAATTTGTTTTTACATGCAATCAGGAAATAAGATATACAGGCAATGGGGTATAGAAATCCATCTTGCCCTACAAGAAAGTAAATGGTAAGGGGGGGGGATAGTAGAGAGGGCAAACTGGGGGAGGGGGGTAATCAGTAGGCTTGCCATCTTGGGTGGGGGGTAGGGGAGAGATGAGAATATTTGGAACTCAAAATACTGTGGAAATGAATGTTGAAAACTAAATAAATACAAAAAAAAAAACAACATTGCAAATGTTTTGTTTTAGACATTTAATTGAAATAAACTGGTAATAAATTTTAAATGGGGAAAGGGGGGCTACAGATTTAATTGGATAAGAGTTAGTACTATAAATCAAATATCTATGTTATGGGGTGAGACTATTAATTTTAATTCAATAAACATTCCTTAAACTGTAGAATAGTATTAGGCATTGGATCTACAAAGAAAAAGAAATAAGCCTTTCCTTTAAGGGGTTTATCTTAAGCTAGAGGAATGTATCTTGTTGTATAGGGAAGTAAATACATGGTAATTTGAGCAGAGGAAGAGTATAACAATTAAGGTGATTCAAAGAGTTTTCATGTTAGGAAGTAGTACCTGAGCTGAGCCTTAAAATAAACTAAGAATTCTAAAAGAGAGCAATGAGGGGAGTACATCCCATACATAAAGAACAAGATATACAAAAACAGAGATGACATATCTGGGAAGGTAAATGGGCACCATATTATATAGAAAGATTGATGGTTGCTAGGCTGGGCAATTTGTACTATATATTAGAGACAATAAGGAGCCATTGGGATTTTTGAGCAGAAAAGGAAAAGGAACAAGCATTTATTAATGACCTGCTATGTGCCAGTCCCTTTACAAATATGATCTTATTCGATGCTTACAACAACCTTAGGATGTAGGTGCTATTATTATCCCCATTTTACAGTTGAGAAAACTGAGGTAGACAGTAAGTGACTTGCTTAGGGTCACACAGGAAGTTTCTGTGGCCAGATTTGAACAGTGCTCTGTTCACTGAGCCACCTAGCTGCCTCAGCAGGGAAGTATGTAGTGAGGGAGATTATTTAGACAATATGTTGGAGCATGGATTAGAGAGGGGAGAGACTATAAGCACAGATACTAATTAGGAAGAAATCTGTTGAAATAATAGGTCAAGTGAGATGTATTGATGAAGGTCTGAACTAGGTAGTGAATGGTGCCAGTGCTGAGAAGGATGTGGAAATAAATTTGTAAGTTACTGTGATTTCTGCCTTAGGAGTACACTAAAACCCACTTTCACTTCTATTATTAGTGAATAATTTAAGACTCCCTCTAATGCCTTTCTTATTACAATAGTGACACTTGGCCTATTCAGCAACCAGAATTAAAATAGTGTTATTAGATATACAAACAGACATTGAACTTAACTTTTCTATAGATAGGTAGATAGTAAGGGTCTTGGTCTTACTGAAACTTATCAGTTTCGTTTGGGACCTATGAATTCACTTTTGAGAAACAGTTTTCTCAAGGGAAATGTTGAGAATAGTATTTTCTCATCTTTATTTACATTTACTGTGAATGAAATAAGATACTTGAATATTTAAAGCAAAATTAATTAGCCTTTGAAATGGTGAAACTAAAATGGAAAATAATTTGTCAACCAATAATTAAAGAAACAGGTGATTTATATTGAGTAGGGGTATGAGTAGACTTAAGAAATTTGCCCATGTACATGCTTCTGGAGTTTTGAGCTAAACAAAAGCTAAACAAATCTCTTTTGATCATTTTAGTTTAATTTGGAGACTTTGTAAATGATGAAAGTATAGTTATTTTCTGTTTAAAATACTTTTTCACAGTTGATCAGATATTTTTATGCCAAACCTTCTTAAAAATAATAAGGTTTTAGTAGTTCCTCTTCCTTGAGTATTTTAAACATAGTGTCTCTATATACCTAGATGTTCAAAGGGATTTTGAGACTAAGTTAAATGTAGTAGGAAATACTCTTTTTTCACCTACCACTACTTTGCAATTTTTGTGAGATTGAAACGGTTTTAAATGTTACTAAAAATAAGTGTGTGTGTTTACACATATGTATGTACACATAATATGTAATCTCATATCAAAAATATCCACCCATATGAAATATCAGAACTCATTCACAATTCTTGCCAAGGAATATGAAAAAATACCTTTGTTTTTCCCCATTATTTATTTATTTATTTGGGTTTTTTTGGAGGGCAGTTGGGGTTAAGTAACTTGCCCAAGGTTACGTGGCCCTTTATTTTTTCCGTGGGTGTTAAGTGTCTGAGGCCAGAACCGAACTTGGGTCCTCCTGACTGTGGGGCTGGCACTTTACTCACTGTGCCACCTAGTCGCTCCTTCCCCCATTATTTAGAAGTACTTCTGAAATCTCTCAGTTTCAAAGTACCTTGGTCTTTTGTAGCAGCAAGCACCCCAAGCGTCCTCAGGGTTTGCAGTTACCACAGGTTCTTGGATCTGCTTTGTTAAAGGAAAGCAACTCAACATGGGTTAACAAGCTTACTTTAACCAGTCAGACATATATCGTTTACCTTGTTCAGGGGAAAAAGGTCAGCACCCCGAACCTCAAAGCATACAGGCAGAATTATCAAGACAGAAACAGATCAAGTAGACAGATTTCCAAATTGTCCAACCATTATATCCATACCCAGTCAACATCTGGGTTTCTACATCTGGGTTTTTCAAAGCCGGGGGACTCTCAACAACGGCTTCCCAGAATTCAGATCAAATCACAGAACACTTCTCAAAGTGAGTCCCAAAACAAAGCTACACATCAGGGCTTATATAGCCTTCTCCTGGCTCAGAGAATGTAACAACCTTATTGACTCACTGGCCAATCAAGAAGTATCTACTGAAAAACAAGCCTCCCACCCCAGGCTTCAGGTGCACATTAGCCTAGGGGCAGGGAAGATCTTTAAAATTTACATTCTTATTACATCTTCATACTCCTATATTAAACATGTAGTTATAACTGTTCAGAAATCTGCATCAACTATAAGCAAACCTCTTTTATCCAGCTCACAGTGAAAGTACCAAGAGATCATAGCTTGCTTTGTATCTGTAGTTGCAAAAATGTTCATTAGTAGCAGTATCCTAAAAGTCCCCAAAATGGCAGTGTTGTTCCATAAACATCTTTGTGACGTGTGTATTTGGGGGGGGGGGGGCGGAGGTGTCCCTTTGTATGTGTACCTCTATGTATGTTTGCTCTTCATACTTATTTGCCTCTCTTTCCTTCTTCCTTTCTCTAATAGGATAGAATATAAACCTTTATTAAGTAGTTACAGTAAGAGTAGAAAGTGTTATTAATTGAATGGGGTGTCACATTCCCATCTTTTAATCAGATGACTGAGTGAAACTTATTTTTCAGTTTAAGTTGTTTTTCACTTAGGTTGACCCTTGTATCTGCCCCACCCCCTTCCTCACCCCGCCTCCTTCAGATCAGTGGCTCTGGAGGAGGGGGGGGGGGATGCCTAGTTTACATGATTTTTGTTTGATCTAAGCCTCAGGCTCCTTTATTTTTTCAAAAAATTTAATTTTAGGAAATGTATTATTGTGTAACTACAGTTATCCTTTCCACATTGTGACTTTCCCCATTGTTGTTGCAATATATCATTGGTCTGCGTAAGAGATTAAATAGGAATTTGGGGGGGGAGTTTTGTGGAAGCTATAGACAACACAGATGGAAGGCCAGCAGATGACACAGAGCCTATGACTAAATATTTAACCCAATTTTTACAGTAAAGTACTGTAAACACTCCATAAAAGAAAAAATTCAGACTTCTTCTCTGGTATGAAGGAAGGGGCCAAAAATTTTACATTGATTTCCAGATTGCATGGGGGCAGGGAGTGGAGGTAGGGGTGGGGCTGGGGCTCTGTGATGTGGCAGGGATAACTGTATTTTCTCCAGAAAAGGGTTGAATCTCTTAGAACTCCATCCTGCCCACCAGGAAAGAAGATCTGAATGCCAAAAAGCAGCTAGATCCTAGAGTGGAAAGGAGATCATAGATCAGAGATAAGATAACCTGACTTAAGGAGTTGTGGGTGATTTTGGTAAGGGTTAGGGGATGAGACCTGGCCTCCTTGACCTTTCCCTCCCCCCCCCCCCAGCACTACTTCCATTTGACATTGCTTATTTTTTAGGTTGATTATTTCTAAGAGTGAGGCACCACAGGATCTAATTTAAGTTCATGGCTCATTAAAGGTAGAATTAATCTTAGAAGTTCAGTCCCTTCATTTTAAGGTGAACAGACGGGTCCAGAAGGTAAAGTGACTTGAACAAAGATTAAATTCAATCAGTGACAGACATGTCTTCATTTCTGATTGTTTTTCAATGGATAGGAGCTCCCAGTGGTTAAGCTTCAAGGTTCTCAAGTTAATAAACATTTAATAAATAGATAATTTAATAAACAAATTTATTTAACTTAACAATTTAATAAATAAATAATAAACGAATAGAAAAGAAATGCAATTTGTTATGCCCAGAGTCGGTCTTGAAGCCAAGGAGACCTGGGTTCAAGTTTGGCCTCAGCCACATACCAGATGCATGATTCTGTCAAGTCACTTAATCCTCAGTGTTCTAAGCGACTCTCCTATACTAAGTTGCAGAGTAGGTAGGGGTGGACCTACATTGGAGGACAGAGTTTCGTCTTTCTGGAGTTCCCCATTCTAAGGAAATCACAATTTTAGTTCTATGTACTGCCTTCAAAGTACTGGGAAACAAAAACACACAGTCCCTTCTCTCAAGGTTTGCACATGGATGTAGGGGGTGGATAAGTATACCTGGAGTGATTTCACAAGGATAGAACACTAACAACTAAGAGGATCATGAAAAGCTTTGTGTCATCATTTCTGTCAATTGGTCCATTTAAAAAAGAAAAAACCCATCCTATTCAGATGACCCAGAAAGACTTGACTTTTTAAAAGAACCCTGTTGCTAGTTTGAAATGCTAGAATTGGCAGCAAATCCTCACTCTTGCTTAATAGCTGTAATGCCAAGCACCTTCTCAAAAGGGGCAGTGGAGAGCACAAAGTCCATCTACCCCTAAGCTACAACAAAGTTAAGATACCTTCACAGCATTTAATACCCAAAGAGAGGTCTTTTCTTCATCTTGACCCAAGGCAAGTTCTCAGCAATCTCCGTTTCTGGGAAGACAAAGCTTAACAAAGCCACATATACATTGCCAGTGTCCTCATCAATTCACTCTCTGCCTGAAGAACAGTCTCAGGACCCCTGAAAATATCAGCAAGACCCTCTTCCAGGATTTCTGTAAACATACAACAAGAAAACCCTTCTTCAGGGCTTCTGAACCAATAGCAAGGTACCAGGACCTCTGCAAGAGCAGCACTGTCCTTCACCAGCAGACAAATCTGTCAGAACAACATCAAAATAGATAGACAAAATGCCAGCATCATAGCCATGTCTCCTCAGTCCTTGGCAGCTTCAAGTGGCAGCTCTCTAAAGTCCTGGGGAGCTCCAGCTGGCCCTCAGCAATCCTCTGTCTGTCTCTCTGTCTCTGTTTCTCTCTCCCTCTCTCTCCTCCCTCCCTCCCTCTCCCCTCCACCCTCCCTCCCTCTCTCTCCACAATGCTCCTCTCAAAAGTTCTGTTGCTCTGCTTGGACCTTCTCTAAATCCACGGCACCAGTTCCTCCCACTTCAACCTTCTCTTTTCATGTCAACAAGTCCATCCCACAAGTGGGATTCACAAGCTCTGGGTTTTAACACTCAACCTGAAAACCAAGCCAATGCTGGGGGATCTTTAAATTCCATTACTATTATAGTAGCTGGGTGTCATTGGCAGGTCACTTTTGCTTTCTCTACAATAAATTAAAGGGTTCTAATTACATATCTTTTCAGGACCAATACAACTCATTCTGATATACCATTAATAGCAGAAGGTAATGAGGTATGGTTGAAAGAGCACTGGATTTGGATTCGAAGGACTGGAATTTGAATTCTGACTTAGCCCCATCCTACGTGGGTGATCTTGGACAACTCATTTTAACTTTTCTAGGCTTCATTTTCATCATCTGTAAAATGAGGACCTTGGACAGCATAGCATAAATTTCTAGATCTTAAAATAGATTCTTTCCAAGAATGCTTAGTTAAAACTTTGAGGTTTAACCTAACTTTTATCAACTGGCATTTTATAGTGAACATTTTTAAAATTTCATTTTAAAAATTTATCAGGTGTATCTTTCCGGATGTGTTCAATTCAATAAATATTTTAGCATTAATGTAGAAGGCACTGTTAGGAATGGTGAAAAAAGTGCCACAAATCCAATCCCTACTTCTCTTAACCTTTATTCAGTGGGCTACTTTATTTAGTTATGTAATTCAATTCCCCAGTTACTCAGGTCCCCACTTTATCTGAAGAATCTGTGCTAGACATTGGGATTATCAAAACAAAAGCAAAACTTTAAGCAGCTTTTATTCTTCTGGGGGTATACAAGATTTAGATGATAAATAGAAAAGAAATGCAAATCCATTTCAGGGGAAATTTCACAACAACTGGAGATAGAAGAAAGTTAAAAAAAAAAAGACTGCATCTCTGGGTTTTGGCACCTGAGACATATCTTGAAGGAAATTAGGATTTCCCAAGGAGGTTAAAGGGAGAAGAACATTTCTACCATAAAGGAATTTGCAGATTGCCTATGCTTAGGACCAGAGGAAGGAGATGGCATGCAGGATACAGGGAATAGCAAACAAACAATCAGATTTGTCTGGGATTTTAGAGTGAATGGAGGTGTGGACCATGAATCCAGAAAGATGGTTTGAGACACATTGCAAAGGGCTATAAATGCTAACCTGAAGAGGTGTTATTTTATACTAGAGAACCGCTGAGACTTGGTATCAGAATTTCTCTCTACCCTCCAGTGGAATTTAGTATTTTTAGCTTTTAGATATTGACCTTGGTCATATTCTGTCACCTCCTTAGCCTCTTCCTTTCCTATTTGTTTGCAGTATTTTGCTTTCATCTGGACTACCAGTTACGTTTGTTCTGTTTTTTTTTTTTTTACTTTTGGAAAAAAATATAATTGACTCATTTTATTTTAATACAGATACTTCCCGACACACATCCATCCCTACATTCCCTTTACAAAAAGTTATTTTAGCAATAGTTAAAAGAAAGGAAGCCTTTAATTTTGATAGGATGGTATAAAAATGAATTGGAGTATTTTGCCCAACTTTTGTTTTGACTTTACATTGTTGTTGCATTGTGCTTGTGCTTGCTTCACTGTGCATTGTTTCATAGAAGTCTTCCCATGTTTCTCTAAATTATTAATCCTTGTTCCCAATTGCTCAGTAATATTCCATTACATTCATGTACTATGCTTTGTTTAACCATCCCTTAGTCACTAGGCACATATTTTGTTTTCCTGCTGTTTTCTTTAACCATGGGCTGGGAGGGGGAAAATAGCTGTATCCCTCCCCAAATTAAAATAGTTATTTCATTTTGGTTGTATATATGTATGTTTATACATTTCTAAACTCCATGTGGTATGAAGACCTCATATTACAATTGTGATTTATCATCTAGAAAAAGACTTTTTTTTTTTTTTTGCTTTTTGGAGGGCAGTTGGGGTTAAGTGACTTGCCCAAGGTCATACATCTAGTTTTTTGTGTTAAGTGTCTGAGTCTGGATTTGAACTCAGGTGTTCCTGACTCCAGGGCCAGTACTCTATTCACAGCGTCACCTAGCTGCCTCACTAGAAAAAGACTTTTCTAAGCATCTGTGTTCCGTATACTTCTTGTCTGGTAGGAAATTATCATATATGTATATATATATATATATATAGTTCATGATTGCTTCCTTTTTCCCTGAATATGCTGTTGCTCACTTAACTTCTTGTTGTCCAACTGGTTGTGCCAACTGTGCAGAAATTTGTGTATATAAACTTTTGGCACTTCTATTTGCTTTTTGCCTCCTGATGTGTGGTTTGTCCTTCATTCTTGAAGAGGACCATGATATCAGCTCCCAATATATAGTGCAGGAAAGTTGCATTTTAAAAATTTGACCATTTAATTTGCATTGTGAATCCACATAATTTTATTTGATCTGACCCTATGGTGATAAAGGTATTCTACTAGCCAAGATGTACTTTAAAACCCCAGATTCTAAAATAGCTTTAATAATTTTCAAAGAGCTTGCTTATCCAGATAAAGTTTAGATACCACCCTCTTGTTTTCAGGTGGAAAAAGTGGTTGGTTGTTCAGTTGGGTTTTGTGACTCCATTTGGGTTTGTTTGTTTTTTGGCAGACGCGGAGTGATTTGACATTTCCTTCTCCAGCTTGTTTTATAGTTGAGGAAACTGAGGCATATGGGGTTAAAAGACTTGCCCAGGGTCTTTATTGCTGTTTATCTTTAATTCTTGACCATGACATCAGGAAGATGATGCCATGACTTGCAAGTGAATTGAATTTAAGTGAGGGAAGGCTGTGCGAGGTTACCAGCATCACTTTCTCCTCTGGAGTCATCTGGGTCCAGTGGCAAGTTTCAGATCAGGATGACTTAAACCACCGCTAGTAAGTATTTGAGGCCAGATTTAAACACAGGAAGATGGGCTTTCTTGACTTCAGGTCCAGCACTATCCACTGCTCCATCTAGCTGCCCATGGTTAATATCAGTGTTAGGACCCAAATGTCCTGACCCTTATTCTCTTGACTCTTCTCCTATGCTATCAATTTGATTCTTTCATAGGATGTAATTCTGCCTATCAGGATACATCAGTAATTCAAAGGAGGCAATTTCCCCCATATAGAAATCATCAGTATTTTCCAGACTTTGTAAATAAATATAAACTCAAAAACTGTATAGTTCCTCTGCTCTCCCAGTCTACAACAGAGAAAGAGTTTGTTTTGGTGGTAGCTAAGGTAAATTAACTTTTTTTTAAAAAAGTTACCCACTATAAGAGATAAGAATTATTCAGAATACAAATCAGTCTGTAGTTCTGAATACCATCACTTTCTTAAAAGAATAGTATTTCTAGGTTATTTTTTTCTATTACACATGAGTGGCATGCCTGAGAGAAATGATTTTTACTTGAAGTTTTAACTGAAACCTTGACTATAAACATGGTGGTGTACTGGGATTTCGTTGCAAAGTCTAGGCAAAGAAATTGAAGTATTTATGCTCCCTATTGTTCCAGAAAAACTAAATCTCTTTGCTCACTGTCCCTTAGCCTTCACACTATACTAAGAAAAGAAATGTTTGCTTGTTTTTTTGTGTTAAGTATGATTTTATTCTTGTTCCTTTTACATTGCCCAAAAGTATGTTTGAATAAGGGAATACAATCCTTTTCAAATAAAAACTTCATTAATGATGATCACTTGCACAAATGCATCTGAAATTTAATCTGAATTTTCCATTGTTGAAATAACAATTTGACATACAGAAAAATTGACTTCATTAATTTCACAAGCATAAACATTGATCATCTTCAGTGCACAGTGCTAGGCATTATAGAGAGATAAATAGGAAAAAGTGTCTACAAAGAGTTCACATTATAGCAAGGGGAAATAAAATATATTCACGGGCAGTACTGGAAGTATATCAGAGCATAAAGTGGTATGAGGTCATATATGAAAAAAATATTCCACCTAAGTTGATTTTAAAGTGTTATTTTGCACATTTGGTATGTATATTGACTTCAAACATTAGAGATTTCCTTTTCTTTTTTTGGGGGGGGGAAGGTAGGGCGATTGGGGCTAAGTGACTTGCCCAAGGTCACATGGCTAGTAAGTGTTAAGTGTCTGAAGTCATATTTGAACTCAGGTCCTCCTGACTCCAGGGCTGGTGCCCTATTCACTGCCACCTAGCTGTCCTGAGATCCAGTTTTCTGAAAATGACTACCAACATTTTGTTCTCACCATTCCAGAGAGGTTTGCCTATGGCTTAGTTTAGATTCTTAAAAACCTTTGATTTGAGTTGCTGCCCCTCCCATGTGGAACAGTTTCCCTTGAACACACTACATTGCTGCTCAAGTTGTAACAGGGTGGTTCAAGCAGACAGCCCGATATCCTGTGATTTTTCTTGAGATATAAAGCCAGAGGCATTGAAAACTAAGGTTTTGCAATCCTTAGGCCAAAAGTGTAGGGGTGTCCATCAATACCTGATCATAGAGCAGTCCCATAATAATCTATTTTATAGCACTTTAAAGTTTAAAGCACTTTCAGATGCTATTTCATTTGATAGATATTTCACTTAATTTTGATAGGATGGTACTAAAATGTATTGGGGTATATTGAGGTAGGCAAGATTGATAACACCATTTTATAGCTTAGGAGCATAAAGATTAGAGAGGATTGGACTTGTCCACAGTCAGATACCTGGTGAGCAGGCAGCTCCAGGATTAAAACTTTGGCCTCTGAAAACCAGACAAGTGCCTTTTCTATGATATTGTGTTGTTCAACTAATTGTGCAGATATTATTAGTCAAGGAATTGGCATCAGTCTGAAGAGGAAAATAACATCAAGACAGAAAACTGCTGCTGAGCCCAAAGTAATGTGGAATGTGATGAATTAAAAAGAAGAGTAGCAGCTCAACACAGCATCAACAAGGTGATGGGGGTATCAATAACAGAAGGAGCAGAAGACAAGAATATAACAGTATGAGGCTTCTTTGAAGGTCAGGGAAACAATCTATGTATTAAATTTAGGAATGAAAAAAGTCAGGACAGTGATGATACTACTGTTTTAAATTTCAGTATATATTTTAAAAATAGAAGCTATTATGTCAGTGGTTCTTAACTAGGTTTCCATTAATTTGGATGGGAAAAATCCTTTGATAACTACATTTCAGTATAATCAGTTTCCTTTGTAATCCTATGTATTTTATTTTATGCATTTAAACATACTCTGAGAAAAAGTCCAAAAAGGTCTGAGACCAAAAAAAAAACAACCCAGTAAGAATGTGTTACATGTAAAAAAAAAAAATTGTGACTTCATATACCATCATCTTTTTCTGTTCTTTGCATATAGAAACATTTGTGTTAATGTTTGCCAAGTTCATAATAAAAGAACCGTCTAAAAAAGAGCTTCATTTTAAGAATTCAGTATCAGCCTCTCATCTGGATTTTGCTTTCCTCAGTACTGGCACAGTTCTTTGAGTTTATGTAAAAAGAATGTCTGTAAACAAATCTATGCTAGTTTTATTGGCAGCTTAAGTTTTGTAATAAAATTATTTCATGGAAGGGTAGGTGGGATTTAATTCTACTTCCACGTAGGTTGTAGGTACACAGGAATTAAGTTGGGGAGCAGGAAGGATTTGGGTACCAATTCCCCCCCTTTTGTTATGATGTGAAATAAAACTTTAATTTAGAAGCAGTAATCCACAAAATTATGGAAGAAATTGAACTTTAAAATTAAAAAAAAATGTATCAAGGCTTTTATTTGTTCACCTGTGACTGGTAGTGGACACCTTTTGATCTTTAGATCTACTATAAAATAGTCATCCTTTGTTTAGTTCAACTTTTGGTCAGGTTGTGTTTTTCAGTTAAAAACTGCAAAAAGAATGTCATTCTTAATATACTAATTTAAGGGGATCACCACATATATTTAGTAACCTAATAAATTTTGGTGCTCAACTAATAATCATTTTTTAAAAATTGCTAAAATTCCCAAGCATTTATTTTAAGCAAATAGGCATAAAGAATCAAATGGATATAGGGAAACTTATAAATGCATTAGATGGGATTCCTGGAGTCTTGGTCTTTTATAATGTTTAAAAAGGAGGGAGCTACATAATGGGTTATTTTACTTCGTATGCTGTCTAACCACTGAAGTTGTAAGGCACAGGAAATAGCTTTCTAGTTTTTCCTCCCACTAGTCGCAATTCAGTTATGGACATCAGGATGTTTTTTTTGGCTTATCTGTTTCTGTGCAGTTTGCCTTGCACATCTGCTTCATAAATTATTAAAGTATTCCCTTGAAAAGTTGCAAATTCAAATGAAATTCTGAATACATATCAAGAAGATATACCCTTATAGGGGGAAGAAATGAGAAATCCCAGTAGTATCCAAGCTTTCAATACAAACTGTGGGATATTCAGATCAAATTTATTTTCTTGTTTTTGATATTTTGGGGGCAAAACCTAAGGATTTTTTCTTGGTCAAGTTGTAGTTAACACTGGGTTGCTATCTTTTAGACCTATGACATTGATCTAGGTATTTGAGTAGCTGTGTTGCTTACGCTGTGTATTTCTAAGTAAATTACTATGCTGCATGTTTTAAATGATCAATTCAGACTCTATGTTTACCAGATAAAACTGCATTCAAGAGTGCTCTCACCTCTTTGCTTGTGCAGTTTTGGTTAAGTTGAAAGTAGGAGTTTCCTTTGATATATGCATAAAGATTTACACTGAATAAACTTGTTTTTGGTGTGTTAATATACCTGTGCTTCAGGTCAACTGGGCATACATTTAAAAACTCATTTAGTGCTTCCTTTTTAAAAGCTTTATGCAAATATTATCCCCCATTGACAGATGAGTAAACTGTAGCACTTAAGAGATTGTGAAATAAATGATATCTGGTAAGTTAGAACAGGGACTTAAACTCAGGTCTTGTGACTTAGTTCAGACTTTACACTACAGAACTTGAAGAGTTTGATAAGCTTTTCTATAAGGAGTAACAATATGATAAATTATGCTTTACAGACTTTTGTGCAGATCCTGCAAGGATCCTTACAATAGTCCTGTGAAACAGTTAATGTAAGTCATAATATCCGCATTACATATGAAGAAAAAGACTAGGAGAAGTGAGTATAGTAGCTTATGCAGGGTCATACAGCTAGTAAAATAGCAGAACTGGAATTGGAACTCTAGTTTCTTAACCACAATTCCAGTGCTTTTCTGCACTAAACCAAGATGTTTCACTTTCCAGATGTTTCTTTCAAGTACACAAAAGGTGAAAATAAAGGTTTAGTTCTCCTTTGCTTTTAAGATTTGGCCTTTTTTAAATTTTAAGCTTTTAATAATTATGGATTTTCTTTGAGGAATATTTAAAATGTCTAACTCATTGGTAATCATTGTAAAAAATTATTGTGTGAACATGTTATTGATAGTAATCAAATTAAATTATATTCCAACCCCACCAAGAACCCTCTTTTCCAAAAATGTAGGTTTCTTCTTGGAAAAAAAGTCAAAACTTTCCATTGAAATTATATTTTATATTTTACATGAAAAATTGTCCAAATAGGAACAACTTTTAAAAAGTACTTAAACTGCCAGACAAGTGAGTTGGTGAGAAAAAACTGAAAGAATATTACTTTAAAAGGAAAACAACAGAGTTGATTCAAATTCTGTGGTTGGAATTGCTTCCTAAAATACTAAGATGTTGGTGGATTGATTACTATAGAAATTATAGGCTAATTTTTTGGGGGGGTATTAATTAGAATTCATATATTGGGTAATTTTTTAAAAGGACAAAATTAGATTAGTCAGGAAAAATATAGTTCTTTGTTTTCTTGTTATGTAGGTTATGAAGAGATTGAGAAAAATCAAGCTAACAAGCATTTATTAAGTTCCTACTATGTGCCAAGCTCTGTGCTAAGGGCTTGGGCATAAAAACAAAGGGCCGATTAAGTTACTGGAACTTGAAAACAGTGGCATCAGAGGTGTGTCTCTGCTGTTCTGATATATCCACGAATGGCAAAAGAAAACTTGTGTTTTTCCGTTTTTTCTACCAGCCAGTCCTTATGACAAGTAAAAGCTTCTTTCTGCCCTGCGGCCTGTTAAAGGCTTGGCTGCTCCTTGTCCTTGGTGAGAGATGGCTCTCTTTCATCGAGGGTTGGAAATGATCCTGTGCATTGACTTTTGGAAGGAAAAAAACTTTTTTTCCAATGAACCTGGCAATGAGCTCTTTTATTTGTTTAATCTCCTTTATTCCTTACGGAAAGAGATATTGGAAGGATGATGTATACTGTTTCATTGAAAACTCAGGGTGGTAGTAAAAGAAAAAGGAGGGGGAGTTAGAAAGTTTCACATTTCAGCATTTAGCATTTTAGTGTTCCCTCTTGGAAAGTAAAGATGGAAAACAGAAGGTGCTTAATCCAGCAAGGTCCTTTGTGTAATAGTTGACTGTATAATATTATGCACACAGGCACTCCATGTACACACAGTATAATTGGTTTGAAATATACATTTTAAAAGGAACCAGGTTTCCCTTTTTTCAAATCTTCTAATAGAATAAGGCATTGGGTTTTTAGAAATGTTTCTAATTGTTTTCCCATTCAAGATGATTTTCCTTTTCTTTTGTAATGCATGAATGTTGTTTGTCAAATTATTTTCTCCTTCACTAGAATATTTCATATTCTCAAGATGAATGAAGGACCTTACTATAATGTATCTTTCTCACATTTCCTTGTTCTTTGTTGTAGCATGATTTGCATTAATGCCTTGCTATTTAGTAAGCATTTTGAGTATTTTTTTTTGTCAGTAATATTTTTTTTAAAGTTTCTCCTTAGGTGTTAATCACCAATTCTCTATTCCTTTTCCCTATCCAGTTTTTTGTTTTGTTTTGAGATAATACAGAATGGGTTGTTACCTATCAACTTTGCAATGTTTATTGAATGTTTGGGGGGAGGGGAGACGTAAAGTTATACTATACTTTATTTGGCATTGAAGTTCTGTAACAGAGCTCCTTTGTAAATTGTGATCCTATGTAACCAAATATAGCAATAGAGTTGGCAATGATAGTTAACAGTTTTCTACTGAGCCTTCCTCACTGGGTTGTAATGGGAGTGTGCTTTGCACTCAGAATGCTTATGAGTTATTCTTAGGATTTAAGCTAACAGTAAGGAATATGTATTTATTACAGCTGGGCAGAGGGGATATTGGTTGGTCATGATAGATTTCAAATTAACAAGAGTGATAATAAGTACCTTGTGAGTGGTTCCATGAAGTAGAACATTTACATCAGTTTTTAGAAAATGCGCTGTGAAATTTTCACCTTGCCAACAGGGAAGACTTTTGGAAATGGTGAACAGTGGAAATTTCATGAATCATTATCAGACTTTAAGTGCAAATATTTTTTAAAAGTCATTACGTTTTGGCTAGAAACACAAAACAAGGAGCGAATTTTCCTGGCACTTTAAACGACTAGTTCCAAGGAAAATTTTTTCTGAATTGTTTAGATTTTCATGTTAAAACATTTTGAAAATGTTTATCCAGAAGACAAGATTCACTTCACCTTCCTTTTTTTCCTTACCACCCTTTCTGATGTCTTCATGTTGACAATTTTTTCACGAGTTTAGGAATTATTTTCAATTTAATTCCTTTAATATTTGGTTAAGACTGCAGTGAAAGATACTTTAATAAAAATTATTTGGAGTCTGTGCATATTTAATATATTTGTTACTTAAACATCTGTGTACAGATACAAGAGGGAAAAAAACCCAACCAACCTATCAATGTAAAAAAAAAAAAACACCTAACATTAGTACAGTGTTCCATACCAATGAACCTCTGTGTCTGTCTACAAAGGAACAGGAAGAAATGGCTCCTCTTTGTCACCACACTTGTTCAACATTCAGTTTTGATTATGATTGTTCTTTCCATTTACATTGTTGTATATATTGTTTTCCTGGCTCTGCTTATTTTACTTTGTATCAGCTCATATAAATCTTAATGTGCTTCTTTATCTTCATCATTTCTTACAGCACAGTAATATTTCATTACATTCTATATCACAGTTTGTTTAGCCATCTCCTGATCAGAAGTGCTAATATTGGTATTTTGGGGGCATACAGGCCTTTCTTTTTTTTTGTCAGCGATCTCTTTTCTGGTTTCTGCCTAGCAATCCAAACTCTGGTTCAGTAGGTATGGATTTTAGTTTGTATATGTGTTTGTATAATTAGAAATTGCTTTCTAGAATGGTTATGACCAGTTTATAGCTTCACCAAAAATGCATTCATATACCCATCTTTCCATAATCCCCTACAATATTTTTCTCATCTTTGCCAATTTGTTGAGTATGAATTGAAATTCAGGGTTGTTTTGATTATTAGTGATTTGAAGTAGTCATTCTTATGAGTTAATCATTTATAGTTATTCTTTTGAGGACTTTGTTATTATTATTATTGTTATTCACTGATCACTTATCTATTGGGAATATGTATTCCTGTTAATTTACCCACTTAAGGAATTGTGGGGTAGATATAACCTAACCCATCTCTCACCATTCTCAGAAGCAATAACCCTTCTTTAAAGTCACTTTGTTGTTGAGTCATTTTAATCATGTCCTGCTCTTTGGGACCCTGTTTTGGGATTTTCTTTTCTGGTTCATTTTCCAGATGAGGGACTGAGGCAAACAGGGTTATTTAAATGACTTTTCCACAGTCACACAATGTCTGAGGTTGGATTTGAATTCAGGAAGATGGCTTCTAGTGCTCTATACATCGTGCAGTCTAGCTTTACATTCTCCTTTATTTCATATTTTGAGTATATAACTTTTTAAGCCCATATTGTAAGCTATTTTAGGGCAGAGACTGTAGCTATTGTACATTTTGCCATATGTATAGTTGACAACTTTCTTTGTTGGACTGAATTGAATTTTAAGTAGTTAAAATATAATTATAGGGGCAGCCAGGTAGCACAGCGAGTAAGAGCACTGGCCCCAGAGTCAGGATGACCTGGGATCGAATCTGGGCTCAGACACTTAGCACCCACCCAGAAACATCCGGCTGTGTAACCTTGAGCAAGTTACTTAACCCCAATTGCTTTAAAAATAATAATAAAAATTATAGTTGTACTGTGATTTTTGTGAGTTTTGCTGTGATTCTTTTTATTAGTAACATTGATGGATCCATATTAGTTACATTTAAAATTAAAAGTAAGTTTTGTTTTGACAGTACATCATGTTTTGTTGAACTGGAAGTAATACAAAAATAGGGTGTGAATTTCTCTTAATATAGCCAATGGGTACTTACATTCTTAATATTCATTTCAAGAATAGCATAGGTGATTGAAATACAGAAGCAAGTCAAAAAAAAAGCCCCATTTTAAACATTGATTTCAACCTTTTTTTTTTTTTTTTAAGCAATCGGGGTTAAGTAACTTGCTCAAGGTTACATGGCCAGTTATATCTGGGTGTGGTGCTGAGTGTCTGAGCCCGGATTTGATCCCGGTGTCATCCCAACACTGGAGCTGGTGCTCTTACTTGCTGAGCCACCTTGCCGCCCCTGATTTCAACCTTTTTAACCAACAGAACTATTTTCTAGAACTGCTGATAAAATGTAAAGTTAATTGAGTTTCATTGCTTAGCATCTTACAGCAATCCTATAGACTTTTTTTGAAGGGTGCTTTTAAAACAATGAATTTGACCAAAAATTAAAAAAAAACAAACTGAAGTGTGTGTGGGGAGGAGAAAACAAGGAGCATGAATAAACCACCAATTGGGAAATCACTTCTTAAGTGAGGAATCTATTAAATTTTTGTTTGCATTGTGTAGAAACCTGGATGTACAAAATTAGATATGTAGTATGCCAATATACTTCTGGTGAATAAGTTTAGCTATATATATTGTTTAGCTCTTGAATAGCTAAAATTTGGAGAACTTGACAGTTCCTGAATTCCACTAATTTACTTTAAAGCTAAAAGTAGAGTCTCTCTAGAGACCCAGATCCTTCATTTTAAAGTTAAGAAACTGAGATTTAGTAGGTTTTGATTTGCCTATGAGGTTCACTAGTAGTAGACCTGAACTCAGTTCCCTTTACTCCAAATATAATACTTTTTCACTACTTCTCACTGCTTTAGTGCTTAGTAAGTTATTTCTTCCAGTTGGAAACTAAGTGGTCCTCTCACTCAGTTGGCAAAAAGTTAGTCATTAAAAACAAAAACAACCCAACAATTTAATCCTTTCCCTCTTATCGTTTTTTTTTAATATTTCATTAGTTTTACTAGGAAATTACCCCCGAGTGTTTCCCATTACAATTGAACAGTGGGATCTAATAAGTACTGATCACAATCTTTCTACAGTATCTTCTGTACATCTGTGGTTTTAGACCCCACTCTTTTATCATAAATTGTGCCTTTGCTAAATCTGCAAAAGTTGCATAACTTGTCATACAGTTCTTAGACAATTCGTTGTTCATTCCAGTACAGAAATGAAAAAATTACTACCTACCCAGAATTCTAAGAATATACTGTAGGGAAACTAACAAATAGAATCTGCCACCTTTTTCTTTTGTCATGTTATTTGCCTGTCATGTTTACCTGAAAATTGACTGAAGTAACTAGGTAAGTTCTCTATGTGATCCAAATTGTATAGAATTAGTATAAATTTAAAGGCAGTAGTATACATAACTTAAAGCTATTAGTTGACATGGTATTTTCAACTTTTTGTATAATATTTTTACAAAAATTTAGTAGAAATTGCTTGAACTGTCTAGTGAAAACTTATCAGAGAGCTCCCTCTAGTGTCTAAAATGCTCTTTCATTCTTTTTTTTTTCCTCTATCACGGGAAGTCTTAGAAATAAAACTAGTCATTTTTTCCCCCTTCACATCTGGACATAAATTATTATTATTATTTTTTTGCAGAAAAGGTCACAGGAATCATGGGTAGAGCATGGAATGCAGGCCATAGAAAACATGGGAAAGGAAGAATAAAATGTTATTTCCACCTTTTTAGAAATGGTTATTTTTAAATGACCTGGAAAAAAGCCAAACTATACAACTCTTTTTTCAAGTTTACATTTGTTTCTGAATTAAATGTAGCTTAAAGATGTTTTGTTTTGGAACTATTTATGCCAAGATATCTCCTTGGCATTTTTGAGAGAGCACTTTCCGTTTTGCTGAAAACAATAAGTTTATTACAGTATTGACTTTAGAAATGAAGCATGGTTTCCTATTTAGTGATATCTTAATTACATTTTTTGGTTGCTATATCCATTCTTGAACACCGCTATACACCAAATCCCTGGTGCTATTTTTTTTTAATTGCGAATTTGCAAGTGAAAATATTTGGCACTTTTTGTAACTTAATGTTTTTCATCTGAAGAAATATAGGAAACATTTTTTTCACCGCTCTGTCGTTCTACACATATACAGACCTTAAAGAACTTTGTGAGGGGGTTATATAAACAGGACCTATTTCATTTGACCCATGGGTCTCTTTGTAGTTTAAACAAGGAAACTAGTGTGCTGAAAACTGTAAGATTCACGAAGGCTCTACTAAAAACAGTGTGTGTGTGTGTGTGTGTGTGTGTGTGCTTGTGTGTATGGATTGATAATAACTTCCAGTATTTTGTGAAATAAATTAAACTACATAAGTAAATTTCAAGTAAATTTCAAGTAAATTCTCAATAATACTTGTAAAATGAAATATCATAATCCTAATGACTATTGTCCATGCCCACAGCTGTGTTTTGACATGCTTTTTGATTTATGGTAGATGATAGACTCATTTTGCTAATTAGCTCTGAACGCAGCCAACTTAAGCTTATGTTCTTCATTTATCGAGATCCATAAGTGTTTTTGAATCACTACAAGGATATACTTAAGTGAAGATTTGCCAGTGGCTTCACTGGTTTTACTTTGCCTTATTATATCTGACAGTTTGAAAACATTGCCCCTTCTCCTAGCTCTATTAAAAGTCACTTATTTAAGGTTTTACACGCCCTTGTTAGTCATAGGGAAAATAATTTGCATCATTTAAAGTAGTTGGTGTTTTCTGTGGCAACTTTTCCTGAAGATCTAAAAGACAAACTTGATTAATAGTTGTCTTTGGAAGGAAAATATTCGTTTTCTTTTAGAACAAAGGCTTGTTTGACTTTCCATTTTAATTTAATCAGAAACTTTTTTTTTTTTACTGATCTTCATATACAGAGATGAAGACACTGAAGCATTGAAGTGAATTTTGGATGTCTATTCATTTGTCATGGAATTTATGGGTAGTAAAAAACAAACTCATGGTTTCTAAAAATCTCTAAAACCAGAATAAAGACATCTATCGTTAGGGAGGAGGGAGGGGATGGTGGTTTGATTATAATCAGTAAATAATCATTTTGACTATGTTTCTAAGACTTTTGAAGAACACTTAGCGATTTGAATTGGCCTCATTAATATACTTTGAAATTGTTCATTAATGACAAGTACTTAAAATGTTTATAGTATCATAGCACTTAATATTGTCACCTTATTCGTTTCTTTGCTTTCCCCAAAGGGTCTTTAAAACTCTTAAATTAATTATAAAAAGGTAGAATTATTGAGTTTTATCAGTGCTATCTTCCCATCTCATTTTTCAATTTGATGTTCTTGCTTAAAATGCTTTTTTCATTCCTTGTTTTAATACATCTTCAAGCCTTTCAAATTTCTCACCATGATTAAGAAAATCCTTTGCAGTCCTTTTTCAAAAACTTGAAACTATAACATTCATCAGATTCTGTCTAATTTTGCTGATTGAGTTATGGAATTTCTCGTAAATGTGCAACTCACATAAGGCTGCATACAAACCAGATCTGATCAGGAAGATAGACTCTATTGGTTCAATTTCAATTTTAATTTGACCAAAAGCCATTTTTTATTGGACCTCTGCCAACTCTAATGTAATCCCTAGTCTCTCATCTGTAGTCTTGAAGGCTAATGGAATAGTAAAGCCTTCTTAAAGATAACTTAAATGCATAGTATAGTATCCTCAGGGTAGCTTGTGCACTAAAGATGTTTTCTTTCCCACCCTGTAGAGGTATCTCATTAGGACACCCAGTAGTGTCATTATTAAGTTTTCATGTGTTTCTCAGTTTTGATGCTAATCTTCGTGTGTATGTGTGTGCAATTTTTTCCTTTGCAGCACCAATGTGGTTATGAATTATTCAGAGATTGAGTCTAAGGTTCGAGAGGCAACCAACGATGATCCTTGGGGACCTTCTGGGCAACTCATGGGAGAGATTGCCAGGTAAGTGATAATTTGACTCAGCAGTGCAGAAAGAAGTGCATCCTTAAACAGAAATGTAAACCTTGCTTCCGAACTCGGGCTTTATTCTCCATCAACTGTAGCTTAATTTCATAGGATCTGAACAGATAGTAATATAGAAAATTGAAAGCAAAGTCTATTCTGCTTTAAGGGTTACACAGGTTGTATTTATAAATTGCTTGCCCTGTTTTTCCAGAGTTCAGTAAGGCACAAAGAATTGTATGTTGATAGAATTGTTGACAATAATATAGATAAAAGAATCTGAAATAAAAGCTTAAAAATAATTTTTCCTTAGTTAATATAAAGATTAGTGTAGCAAATAAAAATGTAGATAATTTATAAGTTAATGATAATAGGACCTTGCAATGAATTGGGTATTATTTGTGTGTGTGTGTGGACACGCATGCATATTTTCTGTGTCTGTCTGGCTGGTATCTATCCACCTGCCTATCTGCATATCTCCATCTCTATTTTTAGCTATTACAAAGAAGTTAGCCCCTTTAAGTTTTAGGAATTAGATTTGTAAAATACTTGTGACTTTTCTTTTTTTGCTCATTGGGAAACACTAAGTTAGACCAAGTCTGCCATCTACTGTTGAAATTAACACATTGTAAATCTTTCAGGAAAATCAAGGTAGACCCCTCTTTTTTTTTTTTAAAGGGCCACATTTATGTATGAACAGTTTTCTGAACTTATGAACATGCTTTGGACAAGAATGTTGAAAGACAACAAAAAGAACTGGAGAAGAGTCTATAAGGTTGGATTTGAGAAAATTTAAAAGTTTTATTATTTTAATGGTATATATGCTTCAGACAGAAGTAGACTAATAAAAGTGTTTTAAAAACACATTTATATGCTATAATAGAATATCTTAGAATGCTAAGAGTAAGAGGCAGCTTTGTTGTTTGTGTATTCTACTCATTTTAAAGCATTTTATTCATTATGTGAAAATATTTGAAGCTTTCTTATAATGCTTTTAAATGTATATTATATCTTTCATTTCCTCAGTTAACATTTCCCTTATTCAGATTTTTATAAAGAGTAAAGTTTTTATGTAAAGAATCTCATTTCATTGTATTCTTTTTCAAAATGTATATTTTAGCACACAAAATTAACACGGACCCTGATTCCCATTTAATTTTGTATGTCTGTGACTTTTTTAAAGAAAATTTTCATAAAATACTATCACAGTATGGTATTCTAGCATGAAAATAGAAATTGTACGACTAATAAAATTAGTTCTGGTAGAGTGTAAAGCACTTTTTAAACCTTAACATTCTATTATTATTGGATTACATATACGTGAAGCAAGAGTGTGTGTGTATGTGTGTTGCTTTTTAAAAGTCTATTAGGATCACAGGTGATGGGAAAGTGTGGAAGGGTTGCCCTATATACTGACTGAGGTAGGATACCTACTCTGATGAAATGATCACAGCCTAGTTGAAAAAAAGTTGTAAAGTCAATTATGAGATCTTATCTCAAAATGATATTTTGTTCCTACCTTGTATGGGTTATAATGCAGAATTCTAAAATCAGATGCTTAGGTATAGGGTTATTTTTTTAATAGTGTTCCAAGTAATTTTTTTTGTATATAACTGTAGTCTACAATTTGATATACATTATTGTTACCATATTATAGTCTCTAAGTATACTTTGACTAGCTGTATTTTAATAAAAACTTTGTTGACATCTACCATCTTTTCTTGATAGATTGATATTACAGACAAACCTCGCTTGATTAAAAAAACTTCAAGTCTGAAAACCAGATGTTGTTGAAATTATCATCTACGTCCTATTTTAACATTAAAATCTTCTGGCAAATTATAAAGTAAATTATACCCTGATAAAGGGAATTCTCAAACATACTGTACAATTTTCCCTATATCAGTTTTTCATAGATTAGATAAAACTTCTAGAAGTCAGAGGAAGTTCATGTTTTTTAAAATCCTCACATAATTTTTGGAAATTTTATGGAACTTTTATAAATAAATACAAACAAAAATATTTTCAATAGGATCCGTATAGGTATTACCCTAAAAATTTTAAATAGCACAAAGAGAATCCATGTACTCAATATAAAAAAAATAAAATTTTCTGTTTGTCTTAAATGACTGACTTGGTTCATTTAGACTGATTCAGTTACTATGATCCACAGTGTAGAAACTTGGTTCCATCATGATATTATGTCACTTAGATTAAAAGGGAAAAATTTAGTCAATTTTGTGAATGTTTTGTTTACATGATGCCAAATGCTTGGATATCTGGGAGCATCTAAGTAAGTAGAATTTTTACTTTTCAACTGGACATTTGACCTCCTTCAAACAAGTTAAAATTGATTTGTGTTTAATAGAAGAATTTTATTATGTTTTTATGTAAGTCTATGCACCCAAGATATAGTTTAAGGTAAGAATCTTTATAGCCTGATATGAGTCTATATTTTTAATTAATTTGGTAATCTAGTTGGTTTTTAAAGAAAAACACTTGTAAAATGCTGATGGAGCTTTTGTTCATGCCATCATAAGGTGCTTTGTATTTTTATAGTCGTTGCTGCTCCTAGCTTACCTCATAAGGAACGGATCAGAGCGTGTTGTTACAAGTGCCAGAGAACACATTTATGATTTGCGATCCCTGGAAAATTACCACTTTGTAGGTGAGCAATAGAAAAATCTTATAAGCAAATTAAAACAGTAGTTGGAGTTGTCAGTCACCTGAACCAGCTTAGAAGCTTCTCCGCTCTAATTAGAATGTGACTGTTGCTGGTTGTGTGAAGAGTGCAGAATCCAAGACGTGGTACCCTAGAGTATTAATTAGTGAAGACAAGAACTTGCAGAAAAGACTGGCTAATAACAACAGAACCAACACAACATGAGTGTTCGGGTTTATATTAAAATATGCACTAGAGACTGGTCCCCTGTGGTGTCCATAAAGGAATAGCTTTAATCATATGGGAAGAAAAGGTTAGAGCTCCAAAACACACACATCTGTTTGAAGCTGGGGTTTTTTCCTCCCACCAAATAATATTTACTGTGCAAAGGCAGCAAGGCCAGTGTGTGTTTTGAATGTGAAAGAGGCTAGAGAGTGAAGCAAATTTCAGTTTGTAGCGTACCCCAGTTGAAAGCATTTTAAAAATTCAGTCTTTAAACAAGATCTCTAGTAATTAATATTTTCCAAAACTAATGAAACCAAGAAATAGAAACACTTTAAAAAAAATGCTTAAACTAAAAGTATTTTTTTTTTAAATATAAGGGAAAAGCAAACTGGCATTTGGTTGTGAGCTATTGTTTCATAATGTTACTACCTTGTAGTTATTTTTAGCAAATCAGATGCTTCTTATAAAGATACTTTAAACTGAAATATTTTAAGTCTGTCTTAGAATTTGCAGAAGGGGGAACTGAATTAAAAATGAAATGGTGCTGTTAACTTTTTATTTTTTTTTAAATAAAAATTATAGCAGACTGTTGTCTTTAATAGTATTTTGGTTTATGATTTTTTTTTTCTTGTGACTTGGTTTTTGTTGGCTACATTCTTCTCTTTCACATATACAGATGAAAATGGCAAGGACCAAGGTATAAATATACGCCAAAAGGTGAAAGAAATGGTAGAATTTGCCCAGGATGATGATAGACTTCGAGAAGAGAGAAAGAAGGCAAAGAAGAACAAAGACAAATATGTTGGGGTTTCTTCAGATAGTGTTGGAGGGTTCAGATATGGTGAGTAGTGGGCAAAGAACATTCAGATGTATTTAGTTGACCCTTGGGACTTACTGCAAAATCAGTGAATTACCGGAGACCAAACCCAATTATTTAGGACTCTGTAGAATCTTACACTTTGAATGGTTTTTAAGATTTCTAGCTGATGAATCCTGGGAGTCTTCTAATTTGCTTCTCAGGGTTTAACATAGCAAGTTGCACTTTTAGTAATCAACTGAATGTATATTCTATACCATCATTAGGAATGTGCTTGCATAAAGTTAGCTGTTGAGCATATTCAAGAATTTTGCTCCTTTGGTATCTATGCTCTTAAAAGTTTAACTTTGAAACAAACAACAATGAAAAAAGTATGATGTATTAACAGTGTAGTTCTTGTTGGAAATTTATACTTTGTTGGAGAGGCCGCAAGTCTCAACTCTTAAACTACCCTTGACCCAGAAAAGGTGACTGGTGGTGAGTTGTCCTCTGAAGTTTTAATCCGATAGCTTTATAACTGTCTTTTCCTTAAACCGTGTGGAGCACTTTTCTCCCACATGCAGTGACATAACTGAATTCAGATCCTCAGTAGCCGTTAGGCTTGTGGTTCTATATTGTTACACTGTTCCTGCCTCACCCAGCTTCAAGTTTACATGAATTAGAATTACTGCTGTGGACTTGCTCACTTATGTTCTTTGTTGCTTCTCCTTCTGAACAAGCTACAGTGTAACATGTAGAACAGGACCCTTAAAATGGGTCACCTTATGTTTGTAATAAAGGTGCAATAAGGGTGACTATTTGTGAGTGTGATCTGTTGAACTTGTACTACCCTATGCTAGGTGCTCTAGTGATCCTGTGATCTTGTGGGAAGCACACACATGCACACACATACTCACCCCCAAGTTTGGATGTACTGGTGTATAGGAAACTTGTACTAAAGTATCTTAACACTTTACATATGGAAGCATGAAGAATTCCTGATTTCTTATATTCTCTTCCCACAGAGAAAAAGAAAAATAGTTGAACATAAAAATTGCTGAAATCCTCTAAAAATCAGAAAATTTTTATATTAATAGAAATATAACATAAAGAGCAACTCTTGAACAGTCGTGATTATTTTACTTAAACTTAAAGCACATTATCAGGAATCTAAGATTTTCAAATTTTGTTCAGGAAATAGCTGCGCACTTCATTTTTACAGGAGCAGTTTGGGAGCACTAATTATTTCTTTTAAAAAAAATTTTAAATCACATTTTTCAACATATTTGCTTTATGGACTACCTGTACATGTACCTGTCCTTCTGTTGGCATAATTAGAAAAGTGTATCTGATAGTGATAGAAAACTTAAAATCATGGAATTTTGAGCTTTAAGATACCTTTGAAATGTGAAACATTTCAAGTCTGTAATAATGAACTTCCTTCTGTTGCAATAATTCAGTGTAGTTTCAGGCTTTAATCAATTTAAAATAATGTTTTTGTGCTTTTATAATTTTTGACATTGTCGTTTATGTAGCCCAGAGACTCAAGTAGCCATTTCTCACGTAATGAGACTTACGTTTTCTGTGAGATGATGCTATCACTGCTATTCAGTAATTTTTGCATAATGACTTTGTACATAATCTATAATCATTTTTTCTGTTATAATTCGTTTTCATGATCTAATCTAGATTTTGCCTATGTTTGTACTTCATTGTTGGAAAACATTCCTAATATTTAGACTTGATAGCATGGATATAGTTATTCCTTTTAAGTTGGAGTATTTCTAGGCTTTTAAAAATGTCCTTTTATTGTAAATAATTGTCTAGCACTTTTATTTTCAAAGACTGTTGGGCCATATTTAAATAATGTCGGTCTGTTCCAGAAGCACCTGACAGTCTTTATTCTTAAGAGACTAAGAAACCATTATTGAAAGCAGTCTATTGTAGTTAATACTAGTTTATTCCAGAGTTCATTATTGTTAGTAAGTCATTCCATACCTTTTAATATTGTTTTCCTAAGGCCACTCAAGAGATTACCCCACCCCTTCTTTCCCCCATTGTCACATTTCACCTCATAGCCTATTCCATACACTTTTTCCTAAATTCATTCTGGACATGTATGCAAGAATACACTCCCAGCTCACTGAATGAGATCCCACTTATTGCCATTCTTCCCCATTTCTCTCTGAGGCCACTAGACAAACCAGACTAAAAGTGAAGTTCTTGAAATTATGATCTCAGGCTTGTTCACTCACTGCTTCCTACGGTTCAAGCAGATGGTTCCTAAGTGTAGTGCAAGTCCAGGTGTGTGTTTGAACTATGTGTGTAGTTGATCAAGTGGTGTGCTATCTTTAACTGTTTAGTTTACATTAATGCCAAGGTACTTTTTGTTAGTCATCTTGTTTCTATTCTGTGTAACTGGTGGTGGCAAAAATTTGGTTCTATAGACTAGCTACTGCTGACCCCCACTACCTAGTAGAAAAGTTTGTGACAAAATTGTTTTCCCTACTAGATGATGTTGTCATTTAAAACAAAGAATTCTTATTAAGTTCCTTTGACATATTAGAAAATATATAATTTTGATCATGAGAATTTGTTTTATTTCATTTGAATCTACAAAATTGCTGTCAGTCATTTTTTAACTGCTGAAAACACATGTAACCTGTTGGAAAGTAATGTTTTAGCATCAGTTCAATATTTTTTATCTTAAATGTTTGTTGTGTTCATTTCCTTTCCATTCTTTTCTGAAATTTGATTTTTGTTTAGTGATGCTTTAGGTTTTCTTCATGATATGTTGTAATATAAGATTTAGATAGTAAGGCAAAATTACATACTTTTCCTAGACTTTGGAGTACAATGGTAGTTTGCAAATATTCATAACATTAAAACATCTTAAAATCTTCCCCAAAACTTAAAATGTTTTTCTTTAAATGACCATAATTTTTTTCTATTTCTGATTTTCTTGTTATCATTGTGTTTGATTTTTCTATCTTTGTGGTGATCCTTTCAGCAGCATTTAAGAACTTCTTATGTGCTGGGCTGGGCATTAAGCCTATGGAAGTTTTCATAAACAAAAGCTTTTGAATCTGCATTCCTGCCACTTAATGACTGGCATTACATGCTGTGCCTTGCTGTAATTGTGTTGATTCAGCACTGTTGGGAGCTTTGAGTTTTGCTTTGAAAACTGTTTTGTAGAAGGAAAGGCTTCAGAAATTAGAACTGCAGGCATCCTTTTGAATTTAACGTCCTTAGCTTTACTTGTGTTTTTAATGCATCATATAGGTGAAAGGTACGATCCTGAACCAAAGTCAAAATGGGATGAGGAATGGGATAAAAACAAGAGTGCTTTTCCATTCAGTGATAAATTAGGTGAACTGAGTGATAAAATTGGAAGCACAATTGATGACACCATCAGCAAGTTCCGCAGGAAAGATAGAGAAGACTCCCCAGAAAGATGCAGGTATTAACACTTTGTCTCCTAGATCTCTTGGAAAGGGTTGTGGCTTGTTTTTTTAATGCTGTGTCAAATGTGTTTTGCCAACAGTATTCCTTCATTTTCCTTCTCAGTCACTTCCACCAATTCTTAAAGTTGAGCAGGTTTTCTCTATACATTTACTTTTAAGTCACTTAATCTCTCTTATGGTGAATATTTCCCTTAGAACAAGAACTGCTGGTGTTTATTCTGATTCTGCAGCAGGATGTGGGTTGCCTTAAGGTGTCAGGTGAAATACATAAGGAAGAAGAAATTGTCCCTCCAATGGGGACGGGAACTACAACTTTATTGAAATTATTCTCTAAAATACTTTTTAAAAAGCTAGGATTTGGAATTTTATTCTTTTGCTTTCTGCCACTTCATTGTGTGTTCATTTCATATACATTTAAGGGGAAACAGCAAAGTGCCCAACAGGTTAGTAATAAAGACCAGAAGAATTAATTGCCACAGTATGGTTCTGAGGTATGGCATCTACTTTCATGCATCTCGTTTTCCTTCAGTAGTTATATAGAGCAAAATCTAAATTATTTCAGCGTTTGCTATATTGCTTTTTCATAAGTCTGTGTTAAGTATTTATTTCTTCCCTACATAGTGAAGTCTCTTACCTCTAAAGGAAACATTGATCTGTAATATTTCTGTGACTATTATAGAAACAGTAGAACTAATCTCCTAAGCTTTTTGTTGTATTCGAAGGCTGTGCAGGTACTGGAATATTTGCTAATATCCTGCTTCTCAGCACATTTATTTTGTTTACTTCCCAGAGTCCTGGGAATACCATAGACTGACCTTCACCTTCAAGATTATTTCTGGACTGTTGTCTTTATCAGCCCAAGAATTTATGAATTTTTAGAATTTTCTTTTTGGCATTCTTGTACTCAAGGGCTTTATTCAAAGGATAAATAAGGTGATGCCATAGACAGCCCGTTTACTAGGGATCTGACTTTCTGCATCTTAATATTCTCTACTGTGTTCTAATCTTTTTTTCTTTACTATGTTTCTTCACATCTTTCTCTCCTTCCTTCCTTAACTTTTCCCATTCATTCCTTAAATCTAAAATAAAACCTCTATACATATGTCTAAGAACTTATAATTTTCATTTCTTTGGTTTGGAGTATTCAGGTTGTAGTAGAGGGAAGGATATGAAAGAGTATTGACAAGATAAATAGGAAAGGGTATATGACCTATTAGATTAAGTCCTAATAATTGATACAACAAAGGCTTAGAACATACAAAAGCTTTCTAGCCAGATCTATTTTGTCACCTTATTTGGGAAATGAGGCATGTAGATTTTTAGATGATTAGACCTATCTGAGCACCAGGCCAAAATAATTAGGCATGGGGGTGAGAGAGAATCCTTTAATATTGATAGATCTCTCTTCATGTTGCTTTTTAGAACTCAAACTACAAAGCTCATTACTTCATTATTGATAGCTTGGGCTTGAAAAGTCACAAACTACGAAATTAGTCTGGACCCAAAACATGTGGAGTATAAAAAAGTAAGATTTTCATCAGCATAACTAGCATGATCCACAACACTAGTTTAATAATTCTTCCGTCCAGTTATTGTGCTGCTAAGTAGGAAGGGCCACTGAATGCATTTCAGAGTTGTGACTTTAAAATCATGTAGCTACAAAACTATGTTATTAACCCCTTTCTCTGTGGAAGGCCAGTCTACTTCATCTTAGATTTTCAGAGTTCCAAAATGATTCATATATAAGTAGAAAATTGCTTGTAGCCTAGTCTGAATTAGTGCCTTTCAATAGTAATTTTTTAGTGAAGTAGGAATTTTTTTCTATGCTGTGTTAAGTAGTATCTTTAAATTGAACTCGGCCTACTTTAAGATTAGATAAAACAGGACATGTGGCATATCCTTCTCCTTATTTTCTCCCAAATCACCAGTGTTTCTTTGAGTTTTGATATCTAAAGGTACCAGCCCATTTTCTTTTATTCTGTTAAAAACAAATTTTTGTTTTAGGCTATATGCAGAAGGTAATTATTCAAAATACTTCAATATATTTAAGCTTTCCATCTAGACTAAAATGTAGCATACTTGTTACTAAGTAAATTAAATTCTGAGGGTTTTTTTTTTCACTTATATAGAAATCAGTTTAAGTATCTTGAAATTGGGGATAATAATTGTAGTGTTTGAAAAGATTGCTCAGGTGAGTTAGTAGTAATATAATACTATATAGAGGCAATAAACAGGAATCTTTTTTTTTTTTTTGCCTTTTGCCGGGCAATTGGGGTTAAGTAACTTGCCCAAGGTCACATGGCTAGTTTTTTTGTGTGGGTGTTAAGTGTCTGAGGCCAGAACCGAATTCAGGTCCTCCTGACTCCGGGGCCGGCGCTTTTACTCACTGTGCCACCTAGCCGCCCCCAACAGGAAGCTGTTTTGCAAGCATCTTTGCAAGAAAATGGATGCCAAACCCTGGTGCTTACACTGTAGCAATCTGATCAAAGATAATACTACTATTAAGATGGTTCTGTTATGTTGTTTTTTAAGTGAGACTCCAAATCTCAGAATATCTAAGCACTGACAGGTGCTTTAAAAAGAAGTATAATAAATCAGAGAAGTGCCTGAAGTAAATTAGTTAATTTCTCAAGGCCTCAGTAATTTTCCTTATTGACAACATCGAGATAATGATATTTGCAATATTTACTTAATTCACAAGTTTTTTTGGGGGGGGTGTCAAATGAGATCTATATAACACCTATTTGTCAGTTATTTAAATTTTTTATACTTTTATATAGGAAATGTATTTCATAAGAGTTGTTTGAAATATATTGCTATTCCTTTCACTAAAGTATTTATTCAGATAGCTTTCTGATGATCCTAGCTAGTGTAATGAAGTGTGGAATTTCAGTGTTACTGTGCCTCAAATTCCTAAATACAAATCATTAAGGATAACTGTTTCAGAATAGTATCACTTTATTATTTTGCTTGATTTTTTAAAAATATCTTTTAGTGACAGTGATGAAGAAAAGAAAGCGAGAAGAGGTAAATCTCCAAAAAGCGAATTCAAAGATGAAGAGGAAACGGTGACAACAAAACATATTCATATTACACAAGCCACAGAGACAACCACCACTAGACATAAACGCACAGCAAATCCTTCCAAAACGATTGATCTTGGAGCAGCAGCGCATTACACAGGGGATAAAGCAAGTCCAGATCAAAATGCTACAACTCATACACCTCAGTCTTCAATAAAGGTAGGAATAGCCCTAAGTTTACATATTTTCAAAATTTGCAGCGTGGGCACAGAACAGTCTACTCTTAACAGGTAGCCGTGTTAATTAGGAATTCTCTAGCAAATCTCTTTATAATAGGAAAGCCCTTTGGGCAGAGAAAGCATTCAATTGGTGACCCTGAACACAAATCCGGAATGCAGAAGCAACACTTCATTTTAGGTAGAAGAAACAGACTATCATTTATAGATTTCTTTCTTGGAACTACCTCTGTCTTCTGAGAATAACTAACATCACTATTGGAGCCACAGAGGAATTTCTGAGAATAGACTCCTGTTGTAGAAAAGAAAAGAAATAAAATACATAGGGGCAGTATACATTTAACATACACTTGAAAAAGTCAGCTTTAAAGAATATCAGAAAACTATTTTGCTTCAGTCACTCTAAAAATGAACCTGACATACTGAATGAATTTGCCACTGTTAATATAACCTGCCTCTCTGGATAAATTCTCCTGTGTGATATTGATGTTTTTCTCAGTGTCTTATTTTCTCAGAGTTCTTGTTCCAGCTCTCTCTTCTATCATATACTGACTTAGAAAACGGAAAAAAAAATATTTTGAGAGTTGGTATAACTCTTGATAGGCATGAGTAGTATAGCATAGAGTTTGAATATAGATACTTTATAGGTAACTTGAGCAACATGCTTTCCATGTTGTTCTGTAATTCTTGGTTGGGAAAAAAATTATCTTCACACTTGTTCAAATCTGCTGTTGGGAGATGTGACATATATCACTAAAGATTTTAAGACCTCAGCACCAGGGTTCACAATCTAGTTAGGGAGGCAGTATGTACATGAGACTTTTAGGAAGAAGAATCATTGGAAAGATATATACATACATATCAAGAACTAGATTGTATGGTCTTACCAGAGGTGTCAAACATGTGGCCCACCCACAACATTCAAGTATGACATAAACCAAATTAAAATGTAATTGGGAAATATTTAACAAAATAAATAAGAATAGAGGCATAGTTAATGTTCATATGTATTTTTCTAAGTCAATATGTGTCCCAGAAGAATCTTTATACATGGTTTAATGACCTCCATTTCTATTTGAATTTTCCACCGCAGGTCTAAACTATTAGTGTAGAGAAAAGTGAGATTAGTGTGGGGTAGTGTATAATTAGAAAAGTTTTCATGGACACAGTAGGGCTTGATTTCAGCTTTGAAGAGGGAAGGGGAATAGAATAAGTATATATGGTGTCTGCTGTATGCTAGGTACTGTACTAAGTGCTTTGACAAGTATTACCTCATTTGATTTGATCCTTTGAAAGATTCACATAATTTAATTTGTTTTGGTAGAAAGGATAAACACCAGAATAAACAATAAACATCATAAACAAAGATTCAGACAATAATGAATATGTATTTGGAAATGGGGATAAGTATAGTGTCATTTAACCTGACATTAAGTTTCCATCAGTTGGCCCTGCCTTTCCTGTGGATTCATGTGCGTTTGTATGGAATCCCCTCCACATCCCTCTTTACCACGTCCAGCTCTTTAAAGTCTAACTTCTTTGTGGGGATTATGCCAATCTACAGTTATCTTTCACCTCTAGTTTGCATGTGTGCGTTTTGGTCCTTCCTACTTAATTTTATTATGAGCTGATTTAGGATAATGATCATGTTGTCTTCATGATATATCTGTCATAATGCCTGCAGTTTTAGATGTGCTGTAAGCACTTAATACAAGTTTGTAGACTTGTCAGTGTTTGTGAAAGTTTTTATTTGTTTTGTTTTTAACTAGAAGAAGTATGATTTCATTAAAGTTTAGAAACTTCTTCTGAGGAACCACACCTGTCTAGTAGTACAGATGGTTACCTGGGTCTGCAAGTGCCAAACTCTGCATGTTTCAGAGTTGTCTCTGTAGTTGAAGTTAGCAGATCTTTTAAACAATAATATGACTCCCCTTGTTTAAAATGAATATCTAGCTGCTTTGTTTAGAAGTAGAAATGGATAAAATGTAAAACTTAGTAATTGTCCAGCTGGCCAGAGTTTCTGTCCACTCAACTTTTTCAATTACTTGAAAGCTTTATTCATTGGAAGAGTTGTACTCTAGAAAAATCTAAAAAATTAAGTTTATTTAAACTGATATGTTATGGGTTTGCTTTTAGACTTCAGTGCCTAGCAGCAAATCATCTGGTGACCTCGTTGATCTACTGTTTGATGGCGCTAGCCAACCAACAGGTAAGCTTCATGTTTACTTTCTTTTCTCCACTAAAAAAACCTTTCATCACAGAACCTCTCTGACTCCAATAAAAAACATATTGCATCACTTTTAAACTGAAAAGAAAGTTGTAAAATAGTATTTCTGAAAAGGAGATTGTATAATATGTAATGGAAAGAGCATTAAATTAGGAATAAGGAAGACATGTCTTGTATTGCCCCCACTTTGTGCTATGGACAAGTCACTTAAACTTTCCAAGTATCAATTCCTTCCATTTGTAAAATGAAGGAATTGTAGTACATGATTGACTATCTTTCGTAATTCATATATTTCATGATCCTATAAAAAGAAAGGTAGAAAAGACAAACAGTGCTTAGGGTAGAGGGATTGTAGAAGAGTGTGTGTGTGTGTGTGTCTGTCTGTCTGTCTGTCTGTCTGTCTGAGAGACTACTAACCTCAACTTCTGGTTTGATGATATGTAATAAGGTAATGGAAAGGCACAGAAATTTGGCCAGCTAGTGATCACATTTCTCTCCGCGCTTATACTACCTGTAACCTATGCCACTTAGTTGCAGTATAGCATGACATATAACAAAGACAGATCGATTTATGAGCTTAAAGGTATAGCTGCCCTTCCAGTTTACAGCCCTGCTGTATTTTCTCATTCTTCAATTTTTGTCTTTTAATATTGTCCATCTGTTAATTCTTGCTTTTTTACATGACCAGCCCACTTCTTTTTTCCTGGTCACATATGTCCTTGATGAATATTTTATGCCATTGTGATCATTATTATGGAACATTACATTAGCATGCTACAACCTACCTACATACACCCTTCTTCCCCCAAAATGTGTTTCTATTTCCCTTTGGATCTCTTGCATTTTGATTTTTCTATGGCTTGGTGTTCTCTGATTGATAGCCATGTATCACTGGGAGAGTATTGCTGTTTAAAAGATGTGATTTCATGGCAGGAATCAACTTGGGAATCTACAGTTTCCCAAATGCCGTCCCAGCCCACTTTGCTCAATCATGAGCCCAGCTCTTCATTGTCCATCTTCAACACCTGTCCAAAATAACACTAATACATGCATGGACACATTCACTAAAAGTCATAACCTGCATATTGTGCATTTTTTTATTGTTTTCATTTTTATTGTATGAATTACTAGGCCAGTCTCTTGAGTGGATAGAATGTCATTGAGGAAATATTATAGAACTCCTAATTCAGTGTATCTACAGATAGGAATATTTAGAAAATTTCACTATCCATGTGGACTACACTTTTCATTTTAATTTTGAGCAGGACAGTCTTTCATGATAATGATGAACACATTTGGTATCTATGTTTTGCTTAGTATTAGTTATCAAGGGATTGTTGAATGGTTACCTTTGTAATCAGCTTTCAAGGAATTTTCTGTATGATTTCAGTATGAATAAAGGACATCTTGTTGGAGCAAAACCTTCACGCTTGTTTTGCTCAATTTAGTCAACTGCTCGCCTTGCTACTATCTTTTATGTATGTTTCCTGCTTACAGGATCTAAATCCTTTGAATGTAGGAGCCATACTTCCTCATAGAGTCATAGATTTAGAGTCAGAAAGGATCTTAGAAGTTGTCTAGTCCAGCCCCCTACTACTTTGCATCCCCAGTACCTAGCATCATACTCTGTACATTTTATGTTTGTGAGTAAAATAACTTTATAAAAAATAAAGCTTATTATAAAATCACTTTTTAAAAGATCTCATTCCAGTGACTTGACTTTAAAGTAATCCTGCTCTACATAACATTAGTGTTATGTTCAGCTAATATATGCTCAGTGGAATTTGTCGCTGAGATCACATTCATCACTTTCTAGTTTTTCTGAATTGACTTGGAGAGAAGAAAGTCCTTTTCTTCATAAAGCTGCCTGATCCTTGAGCTCCTTCTGCTTTAGGAGAATAAAGCACTAGGTTTTGCCTGTTATATTGCTCCTCCGTTGAAGGTAACTTCTTTTGGCTCTGTGGAACTCGAGGCGTGTCTAGAAGACAGGGCAAGCTTTTGTTTCAGTTGGAAGGAGGAGGCCCAGCAATGCTATTTCATTGGTCTGCTTAGTAGGTTTTTTCAGTACTTGAGGATAAAATCTTCTTAACTTTTGTTCTAAATCTCTGCTATATTTAAATGTCCTTCATATATTTTTTAAACCATGAAAAACTGATTTCAGGAAAAATGTCCTTTTTTTAAGGTTGTGTGCATGGTTGTAGCATAATAAATTACTGTTTTGGTGAAGACAGATCATCAAGTAAAACTAATGCAAAGCACAGATTTTGCAAATTCTGCTTTAAATACATGTTAAATAAAATTCCAACAGCAAGAAGAAAGATGATGTGATAAGGAAAGAGATAGGAATAATCTTCTAAGTAGATTGAATACTACAATTAATTTTAAAGCACATTTGAGCTAAACAATTTGCATTCCAGGTTTAAGTGGAAGATATTAACTGAAAGTGTTTTTATTCGTACTGACCTGTTTGCATTAGAAAGTCTAGGTTCCCATATGCCCTTCTCTCTGCTTCTTAGTCTTTTCCCTATTCTTTCTTCATGTTCATGTCATAGATAGATCGATCTAAAATTATCAAATATTATTAATATGGCAACCCTAAAGCCACAACCATTCATTTTCCTTCTTTTGGGTGTGCTTTTGAGTTTTCTCTCTCTGTATATGTGTAAAATGGTTAAATTGAAATTTATCTTTAATACAGAAATAGTGTGTCAAAGTATCAACTATTTTGGATTTCCTGGCTTGAAATATTAAACAGCTTTTTTCAAATAACCTATGGTGTATTTCTAATAGAGCATTCCTAGGAAGGTCAGTTGGATGACTATAACCTTTTGGGGTGGGGGTGTATCAGTATTACTTTGAACAGAGAGAATTTTTAGGTACTGACATACTTCCTTTTTTGGGCAAGAAACCTTTGAGCAGCTTTCTTCCTCAAGTACAAGCAAAAGTTTGATAAGTTAAATAGAAATCATTCTTAATATAGAGATGTATATGAGAAACCCCAGTTAAAGTTATGTTAACTTTTCCTCCAATATTTAGTGAAAGTTTGAATAAAATGTCTAAGTTCTCACATTAAACTTCATTTTCTTTTAAGCACTTAAGCAAAATGAAAGAATTGTCCTACAAACCACTTTTAAGACCTTTTTCTTATTTTTTCGATCTTAAGTCCAAATCACATGACAAATGTGAGAAAATTATCCATTATCCTGGATCTCTGTTTAGATATTTTAATAATATAAAGGCTGTTTCAGATTGACTTTACTATTGAAAAAAAGATTCACCTACACATCTAAAGATGTAGGAAGTTGCCACATTACCATTGCTGTGTGTGATGCCATTTGGGTGTCGTTCAGCAGATGTGCCCATACTTACGCTTGTGCCATCCTGCAAGAGTAATAGTAAGAGCATGAATTGTAAAAGCTAAGCAGACAAGGCATCTGTGCCGCTTACAGATGACTGTCTCCTTTCAGGAAAAAAAGAAAAATTTTTATGTTTTGGGGCAGGGTTTCATACTTGTTAGCATCTTTGAGAACACCTATGGTAAAACTGTTATGAAATGTTCCATTGAGTTTAAAATGAGACTAACCCAACCATTCATCAAGATTCATTACTAGATGCCATGAAAACTTTCTGATATTGGTATGTTTTCATGTGGAACTATGTCTTAGGGATATTTTGGTGGCTTTTAAATGGGAAGCATCAGATATGGGAGGGGACACCTGTTTTACTTTTAGTACTGAATATATCACATTTTCTTCAAAAATAGTTCCAAAGTTCCCTCTTAACTAACTAAAGTACTGGTTCATTAGGATGCCCTCATATGAGGTTATTTATATGCTTGGTGGTGTTCAGATGAAAAAAATATACTCAGTACAAATTTGGGAGATGCTCATTTCAAGTTTGTTGGCATATAGAATTCAAGGGGGAATAACAAATAGGTCATTGACAGATTTTTCTCATAAAATTCTCTTATCAACCTCATAAAATTATGAAGTATACAAATTAGTCTTCATTATATCTATACCAAGGATTTTTTATTAATGAATAATTTAGAGATTTAAATACATAAGTACACATCTGCAGTGAAACCCTTAATAGAGCTAAGATTTAGACTGAAGTTGTTCGCATAAATATTATTATATACCTAGTACATTCTCAGGATACCAACTCAGAATTCAGGTGTTCCTACATTAGACAGTTTTATTTTAGCCATCAGTTTTAATACCTAACTGATGAAAATACTTCTCAAAGTAGATGTTATTTACTCTGTATTTTAAATACCATGTAGTTTGGGCTATATTTTTCCTTTGTATAACAGGGTTGTGAAAAAAGACATGTTACCAGCTGGTGATTGTAAATAACCTCCTTGCTGCCCTGAGAAGGCAGATGGAAATGGTTCATTTATAATGACAGCTCTCATGTGGGAATCTTGAAGGATAGCTCATGTTGTGAAGTTTAACACAGTCTTTCACATCCATTTGATTTGTGATGGACCAATATATACTTTCTGCATAGAGTATGGGAACGTTTTTTCTTAGCAGCAAAGAATGTGAGAGGGCAGAAGACAGCTTTTAAAATTCTCTTCAAAAAAATTAGCTGGGACAACCAAAGAATTAAAAAAATGTTTGTGGCCTTAATCATTTTTATGTGAATTGTACCACACATTTGGGTAAAAGATAGGTTTCCTGGGCAAGTAAGGAAATTTGATTGAAACATAAGAGGGTGAGTTCAAAACTTTGAAACATGAAACTTAAGGTAGTATTTGTTTTGTTGAGACTAAGTAGAATCATAATTGTGCTGAATGCACTTGATAATTATGAGATGAAGGAAATATCAGCTCTCCTTTTGAGGTGATGGCCCTTTTCTGTAAAAGGTAGTCCACTTGTGCCTCCTCTTTAATTTGGGCAGTCTTCTTATAGTATAGAAGGCGAGGAGACACTTGGTGTCTACAACAAATGCCTCTCTTTTGGGTGGCTTTATGATAAAAGATGGAGAAGTATAATGAACCAGGTTGAGTACTCAGGTATTTAATTTAGGACATGGGAGCATTTAAACTTATAGTCCACAGTTTGAGAGGAGCTAGTGCTTAAGTGAAAATAAATTGTATTTTGCTCATTATATAGGGAAATTGAAAACAGCTCTCCTGTTTACATTTGTTAATACAAAACAATGTGGTACAAGGGGAAAAGTATTGGCTTTAGGGTTTTAAGTCCTGATTTGGAGCCTTTCGTCCACTTCCTGTGACATTGGGCAAGTCATTTACCTTTTCTGTGTTTCAGTTCCTCCTGTAAAATGAGGAGGAGTGAGCTAACGTCACATCTCTAAATCGTTGATCCTATGAAATGATAAAACGCAGTTCTGTCATCTAATAATAAATCTGTTATTTTGAAATTAGTTATTTTCCTTGACCTATATTCAAGTTTTTTTATTACTGTGTTAAATTAATGTAAACAAATTGGATTAATTTATGGATCAGGTTAACTTACTGATTAGCACAAAGTGTAATACATGTGCAGATATTGGGAAAACTAAGGTTGTAATGACATTGTGCTTTGAAGACTGTAATATAAAGCACAGAAATGGGATTCCATCTTTGATTTAATATCTTTTAGTAGTTTAAGTGTAGTGGGTGGTAGATTCCCATTTTGGGGAGGGAGAAGGGTATTTGTTATGCCTGCCGATAGCTGAGTATGATAAAATGGCATTAAAAAGGAATACAAGTACACATGTATCCGAAACTGAATTGTTCCTTTCATTACTGCTGGCCATTTATTAAAAAGGGGAGATGGTTCTAGTTTAATTAACCCAGTTGAGTGTAGCAGATGGGGCAGAATGTCTTGCAGCGATAAGACAATTCAGAAATGGCACCAGATGTTGGAAGTTGTCCCTGGTGGTGTTTGAGTGCAGCACAGATGTTCCAGTCCCACCTGGCTAGTTTCTAAGCACTGCAGGCTAAGCAGCTGTGATGTAACCTATATAATGTACGCATAACACTAAAAGCACAATAATTGGGCTGCTGCTACTTCTAAGGTTGTGACTGTTATGAGGTGAATTCTTTAAGGACAAACAAAAATAAGGGCAATCATTTCAGAATTTAGGTCAGCCTATTAGAAAGTTTAAAACTGAAATGGAGAAAGAAATGTTCAATATACTGTTACTTGAAAGGATACATCTCAGTTGAAACTGTTGGTAGAAATTAAATTTGGCATAAATTTACAAGCAAGAATTTTAAAAATTAGACATTGTATTATTTGATATATATTTATAGATTTGTAATTTGAACTTCTTTTAAAAAGGATGTTTAAAAATAATCATGATGTGCACTTTGTCCTTGAAACATCAGAAAAATAAATCCTAATATTTTTATAGTATTTTGACAATATATGGACCAGAATTTTCATGCCAAATTAATCTCCCTGAAGCATTAGGACTTTGATATTCCCCATTTTTAAAAATTTTTAACCCAAATCAGCTTCAGATGTTAATAACAGAATAATTTTACCTTTTTTTATACCATCCCTAGTTTAGTTTTTTTTTTTTAATATAATGTCTTTAACACCAAGAATGGTGCATTTTATTTCACCAGAAATATAACTGAGTGCCACTGGTTACTTAAGAGAACCATTGTAGTGTCTTGCACACTAATGTTGATCAACTCTTGCTTTTAAGCATCATGGGGAGAGGATTCTGGTTCTTTTTCTGTTCTAAAAATTAAGGTGTTAAAATGGCTTTGGGGGTCGGCCAGGTAGTACAGTGAGTAAGAGCACCGGCCCCAGTGTCGGGATGACCTGGGGGATCAAATCTGTGCTCAGATACTTAGCACCACACCCAGAAATAACTGGCTGTGTAACCTTGAGCAAGTTACTTAACCCCGATTGCTTTAAAAAATAAAAATGGCTTTGGAATTACTAGTTCTTCTTTGAAGATAATATTTACTTTTCCTTTGTCCCTAATTTCCAGGTGGATCAGCTGATCTTTTTGGAGGGTTTGCTGACTTTGGATCAGCTGCTGCATCAGGAAACTTTCCTTCACAAGGTATGATGAGATTTTCTTGACTGTGCAACTAAAGAGTTACGTTAAAAAAAATTTTTTTTTAAGTTCCACCTCAGGATTTTTTTTTTAATTTCTTGTATGTGTGACTTCCTGTTTACTTATAAGGACATTTAGGATGAAAAAGTAAAATTTGGCAGATGAATCATTTGCCAAATATAAGCCATATTGTACTGTTGAATGAGTCTGTTATTTATAAAAATGCCTCTTAGTTTGGAGAAAAAGTGTAATTCAGGTCAGTTTCCTTTACCTGGAGTTACTGAGTTTTAAGTTATAAGAAATTCTTCATTTGGGGAGCAGTAGAGGAGTCACATCAACAAGCATTTGTTAAATCCTACTATGTACCAGGCACTGTGCTCAGCACTAGAGTGTATTTATAACAGTCTTCTGGTTTGTGATTTAGTGTAGCTGTTAGTATGTGTTTTTTTCCAGAAGAATTCATAGATAAATCAAGGTTGATATGAACTGTTGAGCTCAAACTCTTTAATAACTTAGATATTTAAATAAATTACTACAAAATGTAACTGTCTAGGTTAAAACTTGATGATGCAGAAACCTTAAGAACAGGCCCCACAATGATTTGAGAACCTCTTGTTGACATCCCAAAAGGAGGAAGTGGTAAGCAAGGTTGTTGTAGCAGGTCCCTTTCTAAGTCTCCTTAGAGAAAGAAAGAAAGATCAGCTCTCCAAGGAGAAGACAAGGAACAAGCAGTGAAAAGACAGGGCAAACAGATACGGAGATTTTTTGAAGATTTGTCCTAGTAAAATCTTTATGAAACTGTAAAGAAACATTTTGTTAAAATTGTTCTGCTTTTTAGTAATGTTCTAGTGATCCAGACTCTTTACCAAAAAAATCCTTTTAAAGTTGCAGTATGCTTTCTTTTG
>NW_027186372.1:25730559-25758115 GCF_028583685.1 Petaurus breviceps papuanus
TTGATTCATTACTTAAATGTTTCATTAGGAATGATGATGGATTGTCTGCAACCAAGAGTTAATAGACTTCAGTTCATGAAAATCAGAATGAACAGAAACTGGGTCTTAAGCTCCCTCTTTAGTTAGAACATTATGCGAGGGACAGAGATTTGTGAGATTATTAATCATTTCTGGATAATAAGAGCCCCTCTAGAAATCTTTCCCTCTTTTAATTAATCAGCTTAGGTAAAATTTTATAAACAGGCAACAAAATGTACTTTAAAATAAGTAGAGAATTAGCACATTCATGATTTACTTTATCTATCCAGAGTACCTAAAGTGGGTTTAAAACTTTAATATGTAGTACTAGTTGAACTATCCCAATACATTCTCTTTTTGGTGGAAGAGATTGAAGACCAGCTTTAGTGAAGGACCCGAGGTAATGAATTTCTTTCTTTTTTTTTTTTGCCTTTTTGGGGGTAATTGGGGTTATAAGTGACTTGCCCAAGGTCACACGACTAGTAAGTGTTAAGTGTCTGAGGCTGGATTTGAACTCAAGTCCTCCTGACTCCAGGGCCGGTGCTCTATTCACTGCACCACCTAGCTGCCCAGGTAATGAATTTCTTGAATTAAATTGTTAAAGTGCTTGGGGCCTGCAAATGAATTCTTTTCTCAAAGGTTTATTTACTTTTAATAGTCTCATGTGCAACTCACTTGTAAAAAATGTAACTATGGTGTTTGGAGCAGTTAAATAACTTTGTTTTAAGTGAGAGTTAGGAAAAATTTGCTGTCTACTTACTGAAAGGGGAAAGGTTTTCCCTTAGTTATTATGTGTTTACTTACAGCAGACCTTACCTTAACTATGAGTTAAATGTTCCAAACAAAGCTTTATTTTCAGCTTTAAAACTTTAATTGTATTTTAAAGAACTAATTTTTTATTTGCCTTTTTAAAAAGTTGCCTCTTGAAAGACTTTTTTTTAAAAAATTGATACTGCAACCAAGTAAAGCAAGAAATAGGATGAGTTAGCATTGCTGCTGCATCATGACTTTGTGCAAAACACGCAGCATTGATAAAATGGCCAAGTGAGTTAGAAGGTTCTGTAGAGAGTCTGCACACTCTTAATTTTACCCATTTCTCTTTTTTGTTTACGTTCTATTAATTAAATTTCATTAACTTATTGCTGTTTTTAGATACTCTAAGTAACTTGGTTTCCTAGAGAGTCATGAAATGACAATAGTTTTTCCAAGTATTTGTTGTCTCTTTACCAGGCTCTGTTTTTAAAAATACTGGTACTCACTGGGAAAAGTTCAATCAGTTTAGAATAAAAATCTCTCCTTCCTTTTTGACAGTCTCAGCCTGCACATACCATTATCATCTAGCTAGAAGCACTTTTAATTTGTAAACTTGGCTAAAGGGAACCTCTTTCACTATCATTTCAGAAGTGTGTCACCTGAAGACCTGTCAAACATAGATTTTGCTTTATATGTGGGAGTTTCTTTTTTTTTTTTTCCATTGGTACCTTGTTAAAACTCATGGAATATTCATGAGAGAGAATGAAGTCCAGATGGAGATTGTACCTGCAGATGTTAATCTGGACGGACACAAATCAGCTCTCATTTGTTTCAGTTCATAGAGTGTTGCATTTGTTCTCTGCCTTTCAAAAAGTCTCTTACCTTTTTCCCCTCTCCCCCTCTCAGGTTCAGCAACAAGTGGGAATGGAGACTTTGGAGACTGGAGTGCCTTCAACCAAGCTTCTTCTGGTCCCATGGCTTCTAGTGGAGAGCTTTTCAGTAGCCCCTCCCAGCCAGCTGTGGAACTCTTCAGTAGCTCACAGCCAACTCTGAGTCAGCCTCCAGCAGCCTCAAATACTGCAGATCTATTTGATTTAATGGGCTCCTCCCAAGGAACCATGACATCTTCCCAAAGTATGAATTTCTCTATGATGAGCACTAATACGGTGGGCCTTGGTTTACCCATGTCACGATCACAGGTAAGTCCAATCCAACCTTTACCCCTCGTTACCCCTTCCCCCCAGAAAGAAAAGACTGGTAAAGTCATACTGAATCATCTTCTCTATATTTTCACCTTAATGAAAATGCTATGTTGTTTAGTTTTCCAAACTAAGAATGTTTATGTAACAGTAGTTTAGAAGATAGTAAACTCATTTTGAATGAAGAAGCATAGTGAGGCATGCCACTTTTTTTTTTCTTTTTGAAGCGGGGAAGGTAGGGCAGTTGGGGTTAAGTGACTTGCCCAAGGTCACATGACTAATAAGTGTTAAGTGTCTGAGGCCGTATTTGAACTCAGGTCCTCCTGACTCCAGGGGTGGTGCTCTACTCACTATGCCACCTAGCCACCCCGAGGCATGCCACTTTTGACAGGGAAAAAAACAAAAGTGGTTTTATTCTGTTTGTGCACATATACATACATAACATTCTAAAATTTTCCACTGTAGTCTTAACCAAAACTTAGGTGGATCATCGTTATCTCTCTGAGGTGTTAAAATAATTTTGAGCATAAGTTTTATTTTTCAAATATTTATAATTTGGAAAGTTTTCTCTAAATGATATTCAAATGAACATTCATCTCTTGGACTGAGTCTACCTTATATTGGTCAACTATTTATTCAGATGTTTCTCTTTTAAAATTCTTAGATCATTTTGAATGTGATGAAAATAGAAGGTTTAGGGGTATTGTTAAATATATTTTTAAAGTTACTTTATAAAAAAGGATTAAGTTCAAAATAAGTACAGATTAAGAATTTGGTGGGATAGCTAGGTGGCACAGTGAATAGAGCACGGGCCCTGGAATAAGGAGGACCTGAGTTCAAATCCAGCCTCAGACACTTAACACTTACTAGCCGTGTGACCTTCGGCAAGTCACTTAACTCCAGTTGCCCTGTCTTCCCCCTTCAAAAAAGCAAAAAAAAAAGGGGGGGGGGATTTGGTGATGTTTGAGTTGAGAAACTCAATTTTATGACCTTGCCTCTTGAGCAAATTTATTTGTGATGCTAAGCACCAATTTCAGTGTCCAGGTTCTACTCTTGCAGGTGTTAGGATAGAGGAAGAGAACAAAGACTGTAAAGAGGTGGCTGCCGTATGCAGAAATTGGGTCTAAAAATAAATTGTGATCCTGGGTGCTGGGAGAGAGGACGCGGAAGATGAGAAGCTGCTGGGAAAGGCCTCCACCAACAGAACAGAGAGCACTCTCTCGGTGAACAAACAGGGCTCTTTTCTGGAGCCACATACAACCTTTCGCAAGCACACACAGTCTCATAAACTTTTCACAGTGTACATTAAAACTAAATGTCAGTTCTGCATTAATACCTGTGTCTTGCTTTCTTTTTAGGTATATTTTCCCTATTGTCTTACTACCTTTCTTTCTTCTTTTTCCTTGTATCATCCTGGTCTCTCACAATGGTCTCCTTTCTCTTGAATTTAAATTACAGAAAAATATAATAGGGTCATTCAGAGGGCCGTATATATTTCTCACCCTTCTTATTTTAAAGGGGAATAATCAGTTTACATTTTGAGAAATCATCTAAATTAAAGTTCATATTTTCATGAAAGACATTTTCTTAAAGTATGACACATTTGTAGCTAGTAGTAACACTGGGAGTACCCAGTGTGTACTAGAAAAGGCCTTGAACTAACTCATCATGAGAGGTGAGCTACCCTGGACCTCAGTTTCTTGTAAAATGTGGGTCCTGGCCTAACCCCGTCTCATCACTAACATCTTATGCTTCTTTGTGGGTATTCTCTTTAATCAACAGGTAATTTGGATCGTAAGGTGGCATTTCCCACCAGACATTTGCACACAAAACTGGAACTGATTGTTAATTTTGTGGTATAGAAGCAATTTTGAAATGTTACTAAATGGAGAAAGATGAGTCCTAACTTTGATTTGAGGACCAACTCTGCTACTTCTTAGCTGGGCCCTTGAGCAAGCATTAATCTGCATCTCAGTTCCTCCATCTCACACTTGCAAACTAAAAGGTTGATATAAAGAAGTTGCTTTATAAAATCCCAAAGCTCTCTATAAATGTAAACTTTTTAAAAAATTTATAAACTAACAAAAAACAGTTTGATTGGTCTTTTCTTCCAGGGTCTTCATTTGAAAGTCAGATATATTAGTGCTGTTTTTGACAGAACTACTATGTGATCAAACTCTGATTTTCCCTTATAGTATCAATTGAGAAGAGGCTTAATTTTTAGAGTATTTTTCTTTTTTCCAGCCTTTACAAAATGTTAGCACAGTGCTGCAGAAGCCTAATCCTCTCTATAATCAGAATACAGATATGGTCCAGAAACCAGTCAGCAAAACCCTGCCATCTACGTGGTCGGACCCCAGTGTCAACATTAGCCTGGACAACCTACTACCTGGTCTGCAGCCTTCCAAACCCCAGCAGCCATCTCTTAACACAATGATCCAGCAACAAAGTAAGTGACACTGACCCTTTCCCCTTAACCTCGAACTATTCCCTTGTCGTGCGTGCTGCACTCTACAATCCTGATTCCAGCTCTGTGACTGGTTTCCATGTCAAAAACACTTCAGACCATGAAGTCTTTTACTTTAATTGCAGAGACAGCCCAGCTACAGTCTGCCCTAAAATTTGGCTTCCTTTTGCTGCCACGTATTGTCTGTTCCCATCACATTAAATGACTTCTTTTCCTACTCTCACCTTGACAACTTTTGTTGTTATGGACCCAGTAAGAAGTTAGGTAGTAGTGGTTATAGAGGGGCTCATGTGTTTTCCTCTTTTCCTTTCCATCTACAATGCTGTTTTGGGATAGCAGGGCCAGGAGCCACAAAGTAGCACATTATTAGCTGGGAGCAGAAGACTTCATGTTCTGCCTTTTCTACTAATTTTGTTGTTGTTTAGTTGTTTTCATTTGTATCTGATTTTTTGTGACCCCATTTGACGTTTTCTTGACAAAGATACTAAAGTGGTTTGCCATTTCCTTCTCCAGCTCATTTTACAGATGAGGAAACTGAGGCAAAGAGTGTTAAGTGACTTGCCTAGGATACTAGTAAGTGTCTGAGGCCAGATTTGAACTCACTAAGATGAGTCTTCCTGACTAAACTGAGTACCCTATCCACTGCACCACCTAGCTGCCCTTACAAAGTATTTCCAAGGGAATTTTCTTTTTCCTTGGCTCATTCCACTCTGCTTCTATGTGAGACTTTAAGGCAGTAAAATTTTTTCTTCCCATAGATATGCAACAGCCTATGAATGTGATGACCCAAAGTTTTGGAGCTGTGAACCTAAGTTCACCACCGAATATGATCCCTGTCCGGCCTCAGACCAGTACATTGATGGGAGGACCCATGCCTGTGGGCATGCCAAATGTGATATCTGGCACAATGGGCATTGCCTCTCTTGGAAATACTCCTATGATGAACCAGGGAATGATGGGAATGAATGTGAACATGGGAATGCCAACTGCAGGGCTGGGATTGACAGGCACAATGGGCATGGGAGTGCCCAGTCTAGCCATGGCTTCTGGAACTGTGCAACCCAAGCAAGATGCCTTTGCAAACTTTGCCAACTTTAGCAAATAAGAGTCTATAAAGAACCAGATTGAATGAAGGATTTTTAGCTGCAGAGAGGTGATATTGGGGTGGAAAATGCTGATCAGTACCCTTTTCTTTTTATCAATTACTAAAAATGAACCTGCATAAAAAACCAAAAAGGCTTTTTTGTAAAAGTGAAATATCTAGTGTTCCAGATGGACAGGCCAGGGCACTTCAGACGAGGCAGTATAATTATTTTTTCCAATGAGCCTAGACCATGTTTTGTAGTGAGACCATCAAAAGCCTTTATAAATTACATAAGCAATTTCATTGTAATTTGTGGAAAGACTGAAATAGGGCTGAAAAAATCTGTTTGAATCTCTAATTTTATACTTTTCTTTTACCTGATGAACTTGATTTTTCTGTCCCTGAATCGCCTTGTCATAATTGGACCCATTGCTTTTACTACCACTCTTGAGTCCATAGTTGAAGTCATTCAAGTCTGATAATCTGTTTTTTATAAAAATATCTATTTTTGTCCAAAAAAAGGCTTACATATGTGATTATGGCTAAATCAGAGGTAACTGGAATGTATATACTTTTGCTAATGTTCCAGGAACACTGCTATACTATCCAAATTTTTATTATCACAAAATCTTTTGAAGCAATTGGTGATAGGTATGGAAGGGGCTTCTCCCACTTCTCCCACTATAATTATTATTCAGGGGAGAACTGGGAGAAATGCTTTATCTGGGGCTGTTGTACGGTTTCCTTTCCAAAAAGATCTCCAGCATCTTTTATTTTCCGCAGGCATTCTTTACAATTTGTAGTCATTGATGGGCAATACTTCTTTATCTTTTTATCCCCATAGCCATTGGTTAATTTAGCAAAAGTCAAAGAGCAAAAATATTTATTTTTTTCGGCATCTTTTTGAAAAATAAGGTAAAAAGCCTTAATGCATTTTTAAGTTAAATATAAATGTTTAAACCCAACAGTGTTGGTTTTTAGATTTTATACAATACTTGGTTTTGGTTTTTTTTTTTTTGTTTGTTTGTTTTGGTGTAAATATGGTATTTGCAAGCTGTGGTTCCAGTAGCGGGAGTTAAATATATATTATTAAAGGAGACCTGTAGCAGTCAAAGATTTTATTGATTTAATGGAAAATAAAGGAAATTAATTAAAAAACATTTTTGTTTTCCTGCTATAATTCTGCATTAAGATCACATGAAAATCATGATTCTAGAGTTTGGAATGCAAAATGAATTGTTTTACCCACAAGTTGGGAATAATAATATTGAAAATAAACACTATAATATAGGTATCAAATTATTACCTCCCCTCTTTATGTTGGATTTCTTTTTTATTAAATTGATAAAACTTTGTTCCCATTGTATTCATAATGTTCTGTTATACATAACATTAAAATATTCATTAAAATCATTGTTGAACTGCTTTTTCCTTCATTCTGTTTGACATTTGAGACTGTTTGGGGAAAAAATAATTATAATTTGGGCAAAGTAATTTTTATAAATAATTTAAAATTGTTTAATGACTTCTCTCCATCCTTTCCTATCCGACTGTACTGTTAGGAATTAAAAATGAAGTAGCAAAGATATCCTGACCTGCTCCAGTCTTGCTAATGCTCCATCTACAACATTTCTAATTAGGCAGAAATTCATGTACTTCAGCTAAGTGGTAATGAAAAGTGATTCATTTGCTGAATAAGAGATGAGAAAGAGTGTAATTAGCTGACTGCGGTTTTTAATCTTTCAACAATTCAGTGTGTTTAAATTAGTTTCAAAGAATAGGAGCTTTCAAGTGTTGTTACTTCAAAGTAATCAAGCTAGGCTCTAGTGGTAGGGCAGAAGAACTCATTGCTGATTTCTTTTTAATCCATAAATTGGGGGGGGTGGAGGAGCCATGCTTTTTTTTTTTTAGCTTTAGATTGACAATTGTTATACCTCCAACCTTCAGCAGCATGCAGTTGTCAGAGGAAGTAAGTTAAGTTTTTATTCCCAGATATCTTATACCCAAAAGAAACAGCAGTAAGTCAAGTTTAATTGATTTAGGGAAAATATGCCATGTCTTTCTAAAAGATCTCTCCTGAGTCCAGAAGTAGATACATCTCACATTTCAGTTTTTATGAACATGAAAATACTATTTGCTGGCTTTCTACAGCTTGGTTTTTGTTTTTTTCTTAAATATTATTGGCCCCACAAGACAAGAATTGCCACATGGGGTCAAACTTCATAATCTGTACAATCTAGCATTCTTTTTCTGAAATTGGCACCAAGAAATATTTGGTGGCCTGTCTTCCCTGCTTGTTACCAATCTTAAAAGTTTGAGCACATACTCACCCTTTCCCCCAAATTTCCAGCAACCATTACCAGCTTCCAGTTTTACATTGATATTCTTAGGATTTCTCATGGTATAGTGAGAAAGGAAGGGCTAGACTGATTCTGGATGTGGTTCCTCTGCTGTTAAGATGAGGGAGTAAACTGGACAAACTGGAGTTTAGCCCTTTTATTTCAGAATTTCTGTGCATTTATTTCAAGAAATCTCTTTCTTGAAAGTTCTTCCTTTCATCTTCTACAACTTCTTGAAGTAATAACTAAATAAACTTAGTACATGCTATAAGAAGTACTTTACAACCTAAAGTTTTCAGGAATCTACGTTCACTTCATCAACCCTCGTTTATGGTTTGACTTTGGTCAAAGTTGTTTCCAGATAAAAGAACATAATTTTTTTATATGCTTTCATATAAGGAGTTAAAGTTCTCCTTATTTTAGTTCACCTTTCTAAACCTCCACTTCCCTTACGGCTTCTCATCTGGTTTCAGTAACCATATTTCTTCAGAGTACTGTATTGTGGCAGTACCATGCTTTTCTATGGGGCTGGACACAGGAAGTCCTGAGTTCAAAATTGACTTCAAACTAGCTGCATGACCCTGCACAAGTCACCTAACTTCTGTTTGCCTTATTTTCCTCATCTATAAAAGAGTTAACAGCATCTACCTCCCAGGGTTATTGTGAGGTGCAAATGAGATGTTTAAAAGTTTAAGATAGCACATGGCACATAGGTAATAAGCACTATGTAAATGTTAGCTATTATTAAAGGGACCTCAGCTCATCTAGTCCAATCCTTCATTTGACAGGTAGATGAAAGTAGACCTAGAAAAGTAGTTAAATGACTTGCCCAAGGTCACAGCTGTTAAGTTGCAGAACCATAGACCTTCTGGCTCCAGATTCAGTGTTCTTTGCTGTTTTGTATCTAGTGCTTTTTGATTGTGTCCTATATCTTGTAGGGTTTTTTTTTTTTGGTCCAAACAATGCATTGAACAAAATGGTTCATTGTATTTTCTGTTGAGTCAACCTTTATTTATCAGTAATGGGTCCTATTTATACAGAATTTTGCAGTTTACGCAGTGCTTCCTGAATACCTGTGTGACATAGATCATAAGATTTTTCATTGTCCCCATTTTACAAATGAGGAAACTAGCTCAAAGTATCATGAGGTCAAAACTCCTTAAGTGAAGGAAATAGTGCCTCAGCACAGGTCTTCTGGCTATCTGTTTAAATGTATTGGTATGCCCAGCTCTGGTACATATTTGGTACTGAATGCAGTTGACTCAGATGAACCAGAGCAACATTCATACAGGGGTCTAGACAAGATTGCAGGAGGTTTCATTTTCAACAAAGCCCCAGATATGAACCTGGTGCTAGTTTGGTGGGTTGTTTTCAACAAACCACCACTGGTTTAAGTTTGTGTTCTTTTGCTTTTTTCTTAATGGCGTATGTCTAAAGCATTCTCATCAGTTGAGGACTGCAAACAGGTAGAAGCTTAATTGAAATTATCTGTAATGCTCATTCACTTTTTAAAAAATGGGCCAAGAATTGTAAATGCCAACATGAAGCAAGGGACATGCTACTAAGGGAGTTTCCCCTCAGAGATTTTCAGAACTTGGCATGGGCTTCTCATCTAGCCATCCTCGTCCTTTAGGAATTATACCCCTTCCAACATTTACTGTTTACTTTCTCTTGGTTTCAGTCTTGTTGACCAGTATTTTCCTGGTTAATGCCCCAGTAAGTATTGAGATATAAAACTCCAACCAAATCTTTTTATCAAATACATGAAAGACTTCAGGAACATAGGAGCAGGCTTTTAAGAATTTGTAATTTAGGGGAGGAAATTTGGAACCCAGAATCTTATGAAAGTGAATGTTGAAAACTAAGCCCTATTTAAATTCATTTTTAAAAAAAGACTAAATAGTTTAGTATCAAAACTATGGATATAAGACTAATAGCTGTTATCTAGTAGATAAGTAGTGAAGAATGTAGACAAAATTCATCCAAAGATCTGCAAACTATTAACAGTCAGATAAAAGAATGCTCCAAATCACCAATAAGAGAGATCAAAAGAACCATAGAGTTTCACCTCATTTCTTGCAAATTGACAGAGATGACCGATGAGAATAATCAATGTTGGAGGGATTGTGGGATGATAAGCACATGATTATAAGCATGACATAAACATTGTTGGAGCTGTGAATTGGTGAAATCATTTGGAGTTATGCAGGTAATTCTAAAATAAAGTGACTAAAATGTCTATACCCTCTGATCCAGGGATTCTATTACTTGGCATATGTTATTAGTAAGAAGAAAGTCCTCATATGCATCAGCACTTTTTCTGATAGCAAAGAATTAGAAACACTAATGTCCCTTGCCTGGGGAATGGCTAAACAAATTTAATTCATTGTAATGAAATATTACTGTGGTGTAAAAACATATGTGATAAAGAGAAGCATGGAAAGAATTGGTAACAGGAAATAAGCAGAGTCAAGAAAACAATATATGCAATGACTACAACAACAAAAATGGAAAGAACCACCAAAAAAAAAGTGGCTATTGCAAAATCACAAAGATAAACGTGTCTAAAAGAAGAGATAAGATATTCCCACTTCTTACCTTTGCAGAGGCTGGGAGGTCCATTAGTGTACATGTCTTCACTTTTTCAGTGTATTGATCTGTTGGTACTCATTTCCTCTTTTTGTCTTTAGAGAAGTTCTGTTATATGAAATGACTCTCTGGGAGGGGGAATAGGAGATACTGGAGTAAAGTGATGTGAAAAAATAAAACACCAGTAAAATATTTCACTTAATGAATCCCTAGCTGAGAGAAACTTTATTTATTGAAAGTCAATATATTGTAGTGAAATACAAATGGATTATTTCAAGAGCCAGATGATCTGAGTTTGAATCTCAACTGTGACAGTAGTCTGGTCTTTGTTAAGTTAAATTAAATGACTTGCCCAGGGTCACACAACTAATAAATCCCTGAGGCAGGATTTGAACTCTGGTCTTCCAGAGTTCAGGTCTTCCCACACTCTGCTGTGCCTTCCGTCTGCCTCACATAAATCTTCCATGTTAAAAATATTTATCACGAAAAGTTTCTATTTCTTAAAAAATGATTTATTTTCTAAAAAAATTTTTCATTTGGAATTAATCATCACTGCTCTCCATCTGTGTCTGTTTCATCTCTGATTTAGCTAGTGTTTTAAAAGAACCTGGGGTTTTCTACAAGTTGTATTTATAGGCCAAATGATAATCCTTGCCACGGCCAGTTCACCAAGGTGATCATTTTATGAGTCAAGTATTTTGTAATGTCAAAGAATGCTGTAAAGGAGCTGATAAGTTGATAAATAAGCCTTAAGTAATTGATTGTAAAAAGGTAAAAGTTCCTCATCTGATGGAAATGTGTGTTAACTAAGATCTTTTGCAGTTTCTTCATGTTTCTCCATTTGGGGTTTTCTTGGCACGGAAACTGGAGTGGTTTGCCATTTCCTTCTCCCACTAAGATCTATCTATTTCTGTTTCCTGAATGTGTTTCAAACACTCAGTATCCTAATCACCAGCTGTATGTAGTTACTGTAATATTCTGTCAGTGCCTAATATGCCTTAAGTTCATGGGGTTTTTTCCCAGTATTGTGATAAGAAGATATTGTATGTACTTGCATATAAAGAATGTTCAACTAATAAGAAACCAGATCACTTCTTGATTCTGTTTTAGCTCAGTTGAGTTGATTTTACAGAACCAGAGTAAACCTGATATGATTCTAAACTTCTTGAATTGGGGTTGTCATTGAGTCGTTTCAGTCGTGTCCGACTCTTCATGATCCCATTTGGGGCTTTCTTGGCAAAGGTACTGGAGTGGTTTGCCATTTCCTTCTCCAGCTCATTTTACAGATGAGGAACTGATGCAAACAGGGTTAAGTAACTTGCCCAGGGTCACACAAGTAGTGAGACTACATTTTGACCTCAGAAAGATGAGTCTTCCTTCCTCTAGGCTGGACAGCTCTATCGTGCTACCTGGCTGCTCCTAACTTGGGGTACATTAGGTGAATTGTTCAGACCCTCAGGCTCTGGTATGATGATTTGCATGTGGAATTCCTGCCTAGGTATTGAATATCAAATCTAAATAATTCCTCATGATTACCTTTGGAAAAACCAGTGACTTTTGCTCATATGTTTAAGGACTTTGTTTCAATTGATACCTGATAGATAAATGACTGATAGCCATGTTTCAAGGTTCTGTGATTTAGTCATTGTAGGTTTTTCCCTTTATTAACACAGGTCACCACTCTTGTACTTTACTGAGTGGTCTTGGGGAATGTATATAGCAGAAAAAAAGTTCGTCACAAGAGACAGGTGACGAGCCTCCTCAGACCTAGCCAGACTAGTCCACTGACTATCTGTCTCTGGGCTTTTACTCAAAAAAAAAAAAAAAAGCAGCTCAGTAGACCCTGTTGGAACATATACTCTGCCAACCTAGTCCTTGGAAATTCAGCCATCACCTCCTGTCTACTGCAATGAAGCAGTCAGTAGGGCTTCTAATCATGGAATGGTGATTCCTCATTGACTTTGATAAACTGAAGAAGAAAGCGTCTGCACCACTTTGGCTTTTAAACAAACTAATATTAACATCTTGCTGAATTGCAAAATTCTGCGTATCTCTTTTCATCCTGGTTTGATACTTTATCCTGGGGTCAGAGAGGAAACTGTTTCAGTCCCAAAAGGTGCCCACTGTTTTCCGAAGGAAGCCTGGCAGCTTTAAGGAAATTATTGTGCTTTATATCACAACATGGACATCTTCAATAAGCAACACCTGTTAATGAGGGGTATCTAAAAAACCAGGGCATCACCATTCATACAGTGATCCTTGGGTGACCCTGAGCAGTGTGTTCTCTAAAGAACATCCTGGAAGACATAGACACAATTAACCTGAAAGATTTCCATTTTAATTTTGCAAAGATGTCTAGTGAGGTTGACAACTGTCCACTCATATACTTTTTTTTTCCTTTTACACTTACAAGGGGGGAAGAAATCAAAACCAACATTCCACCTTATCTTATTTGGGGAAATATGTGAGAATCTGTTCATTCAGTAAATGTGTGTCAGCTTCATATTGTGTGCAGTGCCTAGGAACTATGCCGTGGGCCACCATTTTATTGATATTTACTAACATTCAGTGAGTGTATATGTTTGTTGTTGGGAGGTGGGATGCAGATGTGATATGTGGTCGCAGCCCTTGGGAGCTTTAATCTTCTCACAGGTCATTGTCAAAGAAGGGATTCGTGTTTCAGGTAAGTGACGTCTAGGATTCTACTCTAGACTGGATTTAGAGAAAGAAATGTGGTTAAAGGAACAGGAAGTAGTAAGTAGAGCGGGAGGAGCAGATCTGGAGGACATCCTCAGGTCATTTCCCAGCTCTTAGTACCTGTGTGACCTTCTCCCTGATCCCAGTTTCCTCATCTGCAAAAGGAGAAAATTGGACTAGATGTTCTTGAAAGATTCTTTTTTCAACTCTGTGATCTGCTGATTCACGAATTCAGAATCGGCCATACCGATAGATAAAGTGCTAGACCAGTCATTTTTTCACTCGTCTGATTCTTTGTGACCCCATTTGGGGTTTTCTTGGCAGAGATCCTGGAGTGGTTTGCCATTTTCTTCTCCAGCTCATTTTACAGATGAGGAAACTGAGGCAAACAGGGTTATGTGACTTGCCCAGGGTCACACACAGGTAGTAAGTGTCTGAAGCCAGACTTGAACTCAGGAAGATGTGTCTTCTTGACTCTGCTCTACTTGGCTGCCCTGGAGTCAGGGAACTTATTCAAGTCTTGCCTCTTGTGCTTACTACCTATGGGATCATGGGCAAGTCACAAGACAGCCTCAGGCTTTCTCTTCTGCAAAATGGAGACAGTACTTGAATTATTTACTTCCTTTGGTATTGTAAGGAAAGCACCTCACAAACCTTAAAACAAGTGAGTTATTGAAATGAAAATCATAGGAGAGAACTTGAGAATAATCAAGACTACTGAGGACATTTTTACCCCGACATTGACTGGTGTTGGGAAAGTGACATCAGCATGGAAGAAAATTCAACAGGTGTAAACCTAAATTTCACACTTTTGTTAGGATCCTAAAATTCGGACTTGGAAGGGAGCTCTGAGGTAATCTTGTTTAACTCCTTTATTTTACAGGATAGGCAGCTAAGGGGCACATGGAGAGAGCACCAGCCCTGAAAGTCAGGAAGACATGAGTTCATGTCTAGTCTCAGACACTAGCTGTGTGACCCTGGGCAAGTCACTTAACTCTGTTTGCCTCTGTTTCCTCATCTGTAAAATGAAGTGGAAAAGGAAATGGCAAAACATTCTATCTTTGCCAAGAAAATCCCAAATAGGGTTGTGTAGGGTAAGACGTTACTGGAAATGACTAAACTACAATAACAATTTTAGAGGAGGGAAAACTGAAGCAAAGATAGACTGGAATTCTTAAAATGTGTATCAGGTACTGTTTAGTTCAATAAGGGTGGTAAAATAAAAAGCATGAGATTTATGGTCATCACAGAGTTTGAAACATTGTAGATGTTTGTCACCTTGGGCAGAAGACTTACCCTTTCAGGTCCTTCACCCTTCAACTCTTTGCTCCTCAACACAAAATGAGAGGGTTGGACTCTCGGGAGTTTTTTTTGGGGGGGGGTTTGCTTTTTGGAGGGGGGAAGGCAGGGCAATTGGGGTTAAGTGACTTGCCCAAGGTCACACAGCTAGTAAGTGTGTCAAGTGTCTGAGGCTGGATTTGAACTCAAGTCCTAACTCCAGGGCTGGCACTCTATTCACTGCACCACCTAGTCAGCCCCCTCGGGAGTTCTTAACCTTGGATCTGTGAACTTTTAAAAAGTTATTTCGACAACTCTTGCAATGTAATTGATGTCCTTTATCATCCTATGTATTTCATACATCTAAGGTTATTTTGACCCAAGGATCCATGACGCATAAAAGGTTGAAAATCCCTGAAGCAAATTATCTTTAACATGTTCTTTTTAGTTCTAATTCCTTATGGCTCTATAGAAAGCACTTTGCTATCATGAAAAACACTAGTGCATGCTTCCACAGCTGGATGGACCATTTGGTGACACCTCGTTTTGACAGAAGGGCTTGCTTTTGTATCAATTTTTCATGCGCACAACTATGTGCTTAGCTGTCATTTAAAACAACAACAGTAAAGGTCACTCAAATGAGTCTGTCTTCTCATCAATGTGGATATTCTTCCCAAGGATGTACATCTGCAGCCACAACCACCTATCCTGTGCGGCTTTTGTCTACATTCTCTCTTATTGCAGAGGGTATATGCAATGTGTAGGAGTCATTACTCCCCTTTGACTTCACAAGGATACGAATGAAGCACCTGGGCTGTCCACTGATTATTCCTTGCTCTTGCCATGTCATCCGCCAATTTGTTTCACTCATGTTTCTTTGATCACATCCTTTAAACTATCGCTCACACCCCAAAGCGCCTCTTCATTTTTCTTTGGGTGATGCTCAGACTGTATTGTTCTATAACTCATAGCCAGGCAGTAGCAGTGGAAGAATGTTAACATTAAAAAAAAAATAAGCTTCTGGGGCAGCTAGGTGGTGCAGTGAATAGAGCACTGGCCCTGAAGTCAGGAGGACCTGAGTTCAACTCTGACCTCAGACACCTAACACTTGGTAGCCATGACCTTGGGCAAGTCACTTAACTCTAATTGCCCTGACCTCCCCCCTCCAAAAAGCAAAAACAAAAATAAAAAGACAAGCTTCCAGAGAAGTTGAGAAAATGTACCTCCATCCTCTCTTTGAAGGAGATGGGAATTATGGGTATGGAATGTTGCATATGCTTTATTAACTTTCTTTTTCTATCCTCTTTTTAATTTTTGTTACAAGGTACTCTGTGTCTGGGGGAGAGAGAATGGATCTATTTGAGAATGATGGAAAAGAAAAATATTAATGAGAATAAAATTTAGATAAATTACTTACTCATTTTTTAGTTGCTTCCAACTTTCTATGGTCCCATTTGAAGTTTTCTTTTTTTTTTCTTTTTGGAGGGGGGAAGGTAGGACAATTGCGATTAAGTGACTTGTCCAAGGTCACACAGCTAGTACGTGTTAAGTGTTTGAGGCCGGATTTGAACTCAGGTCCTCCTGAGTCCGGGGCAGGTGCTCTTTTCACTGCACCACCTAGCCAGTCCTCATTTGAGGTTTTCTTGGGAAAACTAGAGTGGTTACCATTTCCTTCTCCAGCTCATTTTATAGATGAGGACACTGAGGTAAACAGGCCTCATGTGTGTGACCCTGGGCAGGTCACTCTTCAGTGACTTTGGCTGCAACTTCTGCTGTTTCTGCTGCAGCTTCTGCCTTCTTTTAGCTCACAGCCCTTCCTTCTTCTTGCCACAAGTGACGTGATGTTTCCACAAAGCAGGCACCTGCCCTAGTGGCTCAAGTTCACAAGCCCAAATTCCTGTGACCAGATCTGAGGTGAGTTTCAGCTTGTACAGGTGCAGTACCACTGCTTGAAACTGGAGTGTGACACGCTGCCCAGGGAGAAGTTGGAGAGGCAGCGTTACCATGTCTTGTTTTAGGAGATGTCCTTTGGCCTTAACATCCAAATGCACAAACAGATTGAAATCATCAAGAGGTTCAATGAAATTTGCTCAAGTCTTGCCCTACCTTTCACAAGAGCATCAACAGCAGGTCTTGGGGCCAGTTGAGCTGTCCAAGCAGGGAATGGCTCTGGAGCTGAACTCCATCATCCCGCAGGAGCTCCAGGCCCTGGCCTTGCCCTGACTCTGCTGCCCATGAGTCTGCATCCTCTGTCACCTCCAGCTGTCAGCACAGGCACTGCCTCCTTCCTTTCTGCCCTGGACTCTGAGGCCCACCTCTCTAAGGAGGATAAGAACAGGTATGACGGGGAAGCCCACCAGGACAACAAGGTGACAAGTCAGATTAGAGGCACAGCACGAAGCATAGGGGGAAAGGCTTTGTATTTATGGTGGCTGCTGGCACCTCAGAGCCAGCTGGCTCATCTAAGATGTCGCCCCTGCCCCATAGCTTTGATTGCTCCCCTGCCCCTTGCCAGTCCTTTCCCTCTCCCCCCACATCCCTTGGGGTGTGAATGGGACTAGACTGGGTGAGAAGGGAATAAAAGAATGAAGCCACCTTAGCTCTGAGCACCTTCCCCCTTCTCTATGCACATATGTAACCGACACCCCTTTTCCTGCTCCCTCCTTCAGCCTGTTTGCTGTGCACCCAGCACGGCAGTCCCCCAGTCTTCTTCTGGTACTGCAATACAATCATGGATGCCAGCCGGCCTAGGTTCCTCCCCTCAATATCCACCATGTAGAGGCTCTGCCCTGTCTAACCTTCATTCCTCCCTCTGGCCATTTGCCTGCCTTTTATAAAAATGACTTGCCCAAGGTCACACAGCTAGTGAGTGTACAGGTACAAATTTGAACTCAGGAAGATGAGTCTTTCTGACTCCACTGCACTATGCACCACACCACCTAGTTGCCCAGTTAAAATAGATGAGTCTTTTTCAGCTGGCTGCCTCGTTGGTGATGACTTACTTGATTATGGTAACCCAGGAAAAAGTTTTATGATATTCAATATGTGTTAAGTAAAAAATGTTCTCAATAATTCCATTTTTTCTCTTAAACCTTTAAAAAAACAGTTCTCTCATAATAATCCTGATATGGAGTTATGTTTTGTGACAGTTTTGTAGACTTAAAAAATGATCATCTCTGATATCTGGAATCTCAAATCAAAAACAAGTTTTTTTAAAGCAGAGATTTATTTCTTTTTTCCTCCAGACGTCTCACTTTGTCCCCCTATGTCTGGTGTGAGTCAACACAGCACTCAGTAGACATTCAATAAGGACTTGCAAACCAATATTGTTTTTAGTAAGCCCTGAAGTGTTTACAAAGACTATTTGGATTCTCTAAAGGTCACCAGCTCAGAGTGTTCTGTGAGGCAAACAAACATTAGGTTCATAGTTTACTAAGGGTTCCAGTTTTGGTCATTTTGGTGAAGTGTGGATCCATGACTTCATTAATCAGTAACTAAAACACAGGCAATGCAAAGTTCCCAACTGATAGATACAGCCCAGAACAGCCTGAGTAATCAGAAACTCGTCATTGGCAAATATTTGATGTGATGAAAGGGTATGGAATTAGTTATTGTTGGATTCAACCTTCATCACAATTACTCAGAACTGATTGGGAAAACCATGGTTGATGTAATAATATGTAATAAATGTAATAATACATATTTCATGAGAGTCAATGTTCGGTGCCATGACTTTTACATTTGATACATAGATATGGGAAAAGGTGATCTTCCTGTCTAATATCTGGGAGTCAGAGCTCATGTTTAATAAGAATTCACACTTCTAGAAAGCATTTCCTGTTTACATGGTGCTTTCTTAATTATTATGAGAGCTAAGTACTACAACTGTTATTCCCATGTTACAGATGAGAATACTGAAAGAGAAGTGAAGTGATATGTCCAAGGTCACACAGCTAGTAAATGATGGTGTTGGGATTTGAACCCAGGTCTTGTGATCCCACAGACAGCATGCTTTTCATTACAACACAGCTTCCTCTCTAATATAAACAAGAGTTGAAAGATTTAAAGAATTTTAAAAGTCTGCTTAGTGTTTTGAGAGATAATAACTAATGAATATTGGGCAGCTAGGTTGTGTGTGCAGTGGAGAGAATGCCAGCCTGGAATCAGGAGCCCTGAGTTCCATTTCAGCCTCACTAGCTCTGTTACTCTGGGTGAGTCACTTAACCCTGTTTGCCTCAGTTTCCTCATCTGTAAAATGAGCTGGAGAAAGAAACGGCAAACCACTCCAGTGTCTTTGCGAAGAAAACCCCAAATGGGGTTACAGCGAGTAAGACATGACTGAAACAATGCAACAGCAACAGCTAATGTAGTGCTCTAGAGTTTGCAGGGTCGTAATACATCGTACAAGCCTTGCAGCTGTTTTGTGAACTGTCCATATCCCCATTTTACAGAGGAGGGAACTGACTCTTAGGGTGATGAGGTAATCACACAGCCAGTGTCAGACAAGGTTTGAGTCCAGGCCTTCCTGGCGTCTTCACTTATTCAACAAGCATTTACCAAGTGCTTACTGAGCTAAGTATTGGGACCATAAAGGCAAGTGAAAGCTAGTGCCTGCCTTCGGGGAGCTTACATCCTACCAGAGAGACATGACATTTGTGTATCTGAGTGAGTAGGAGATAATGTGAGGAGGGAGGGCACTAATCACTTAGGGCATGAGAAGCTTATCTTCAAAGGGCAGCACCCAAGTGCAGTCTTTAAGGCAAGCGAGAAATCTAAGTGAGAAGATGAAGAAGCAAACCTGCTGGAGCCCCGAAAGTGGACAAAGACAATGAAATGGCAAGTCTGGGCGACAGTAAGTAATCCAGTTTGGTTGTGTTCTAGCCACTGCACCACATTTCCACACAGCTAGCCATCATGCTTAGAAATGGTACTTTGAAAGCCCCATTTCATTACCAATGATCAGTACTCTTCATTTCTGATGACAACTTTATTTTCAATGATCCATCTCTCAGAATAAGGTTTGGGGAACAAATTAGCCAAACTTTTATTTTTAAATCCCTGTGCAGACAACTTTGAAAGCTATTCCCTAACAATGAGGTAGCTTATGGTTAAAAAAAAGTAATAATATAATCAATATAGAAAGCTAACTTTGGGTGAATTTACAAGGGTTACAAATGTTACTTTCTAGACTTAGCTCCTTTGATGAACCACAAGAAGGATCCTATAAAAACTCGTTCTGGTTTCTCTACTGTAAACATGTCTGAATTGATGAGCATCGGCCCAGCATCTGTGTGTACATATATGTAAATGTGTGTAGATGGAAGTTGACTCTTAAATACTGTCTCTTCACCAAATTTTTTAGGGGTCCCAAGAGTTCTCAGATTTGAATGATAAAAACAAAGTATGCCATAAGGTACCGCTTTGGTAATTAACTGGTTCTTTAATAGAGCCTCAATTACTTTGTTTCATGATAAGGAAAAAAAAAAAAACATTCCAAGACAGAGTTACATTCGACATCTGGGAACCTCCTAACAGCTGGCTACCTAATGAATATGCATCTGCTTAAGAGGCTGTAGACCATTAATAAACCAATAGATGTAAAGCAGAAACAATCTTTGTCAGCTTCAAATGAGATTGGATGCAATGTGCTGTGAAGTGTCACTGTCACATTGAATAGAGTTTGGGAGGGTAACAATGGACTGTTAGCTACCAGCGTCTTTGTAGCTCTGGACTTCTTCTAACACTTGCCACAAACTAGTAACTGTGTTTTTGACGTACATCGTATTTATTCGACCTGAATGCCAGTGTATATGTCTGGAATGTGGTTTCAAATTTGTTCCATAAAAACCATATGGCACAGTGGAAAGACCACAGAATTAGAAGACAAAAGACCTCAGGTCTGAATCCAAGCTCTGCTACGAACTTCTTTTGTGACCTCAAACACGCCATTCATGTCCCTTCCCACCTTTCCTTTCCTTGTCTGTAAAGCTGGAAGATGGAAATGCAGTTTGGACTGTTGACCTTGAAAACCTCTTGTCATGATATTTAATGCAGGGTATTCCAAAACCCCTTTGGGACACCTTGTATTTCTAAATGCAACAGAACTGTGTTCCTATTTGTTGTTCTTTAGTCATTTTTCAGTCACTTTCAACTCTTTGTAACTTCTTTTGGGGTTTTCTTGGCAAAGATACTTGAATGGTTTGCCATTTCCTTCTCCAACTCATTTTACAGATAAAGAAACTGAGACAAGGTTAAGTGACTTGCCCAGGGTCACACAGCTAGCTATCTGGGAGTGGATTTGAACTCAGTTCTTCCTGACTCCAGGTCTGGTTCTCTATCCACTGTGCCACCTAGCTGCCCTATTACTTAGTATGCCTATTGCTCTTTAAAATAGTAGGGATCTGATTCTAGGATTTAATCTGGAAGATAGCTTAGAGATCATTCAAGTTCCTCCAATAAAATGTAAACTATCTGAAGACAAGTGTCCTCATATACTGCTACATCTAGTTCCTTGTATATAATAAGCACTTAACCAATGTTAGTTGAAAGCATATTGATACACTCTTGGGGGAGCTGTGATTTAGTCCAACTATTCTTGAAAGCAATTTGGAATTAGGGAAGAAGGAAGAGAATAAACATTTACATAGTACCTACTATATGCCAGACACTGTGCAAAGTGCTTTTTACAAATATTGTCTCATTTGATCCTCACAACAACCCTGGGAGGTAGGTGCTATTATTATCCCTATTTTACAGTTGAGGAAACTGAGGTAAACAGAGGTTAAGTGATTTGCTTGTGACCCAAGGGTCACATAGCTAGTAAGTGTCTGAGATTTGAATTCAAGTCTTCCTAACTCTAGACCCAGTTCTTTATTCACTGTGCCACCAGCTGTCTCAATTAAGCTATGAATTAGGCTACGAAAGAACTAAAATGTCCATATCCTTTGGCCCAAAGGTTCCACTTTGGGTGTATACCCCATAGAGAAGTTGGTGATAAAAACAAAGGTCCCATATACATCAAAGTATTTATAGTAGCACTTTTTATGTCAATGAAGAATTGGAAGTACAATTGCCCATCAATTAGAGAAGAGCTAAATGAATTATGGCATGTGAATGCAATGAAATATTGTTATTGTTGTTGTTTTGCTTTTTTGGAGGGCAGTTGGGGTTAAGTGACTTGCCCAAGATCACACAGCTATTTTTTGTGTTAAGTGTCTGAGGCCAGATTTGAACTCAGGTCCTCCAGGGCTGGTGCTCTATTCACTGCACCACCTAGCTGCCCAATGAAATACTATTGTGCTGCAGGAAAAAATGGAAATGGAGAATTCAGAGAAACATGGGAAGGTTGATGTGAACTGATGCAAAATGAAGTAAGCAGAAGAGGAAAACAATATACATCGTAACTACAGCAACATAAATGGAAAGAACAACAATGAAAAAGCTGTGATGGCTGTGTAACTGTAATCGTAAATACAGTTATGGCCAGTGGAGCCCCAGTGAAAAGATTAGCAGAAGTCCCTTTCTCCCTTCTTTGCAGACTCTGAATGTGGAACAGAACACATACTTGTGTCATATGCAACTGATACATGGCTAGTCTTTGTGACGTGCTTTATTTTGTTCTTTGTTACATGGTATATAACTCTTTGAATTGGGGGATGGGGAAGAGGAAATAGGTGGAAATAGAAGTGCTGTAAAAACAAAAGATATATATGTACATGCATACATATGTGTTGTTGTTCAGTCATGTCTGACTGTGACCCCATTTGAGGATCTTCTGATGAAGGTATTGGAATGGTTTTGAGCCAGGGGTGGGGAACCTTTGACCTTAAGGCCACATGTATCCCTCTAGGTGCTCAAGTACGGCTCTTTGACTGAATCCAGACTTGACAGAACAAATTATTTTATTAAGGGAATTTGTTCTGTCATGTTTGAATTCAGTCAAAGGGCCCCACTTAAGGATCTAGAGGGCCACAAGTGTCCTCAAGGTCACATGGTTCCCCACCCCTGATTAATCCAAAACCTTTAATTTATAGGTGAGGAACCAGCGATCTTGCTGCCTAATCTCACACAGTTGACCACTGGCAGGCAGAACTAGAGGTCAGATCTCCAGTGTTCCTGGACCAACCACAAAACTGATCTGAAGGCCTGTTACAAGTGAAATCTGGGGGCAGCCAGGTGGCTCAGCGAGTAAGAGCACCGGCTCCAGTGTTGGGATGACCTAGATCAATTCCAGGCTCAGATACTCAGCACCACACCCAGAAATAACTGGCCGTGTAACCTTGAGCAAGTTACTTAACCCCGATTGCTTAAAAAAAAAAAAGAAGTGATATCTGACCTGAGTCTGTCCTAATAGTGAGGACAAGATGCCAGAGAGCAGTTTGTATTCTATGTTAAGATCCAGGATGAGAAACAAAGAAATGTTAAATATCAATGAGACACCAAATGTTATATTAAGCATTGATTTCTTGATAGTGTTCCTACAGAATTATTGGCCCTTACCAGTTGATGTGCAAATTCATCTTTTTTTCTTAAAAATTTCCTTTCTGATATTGAAGACTCATGATTGAATTAGATTAAGTCCAGCAAGAAAGTTATAAATTGCAACTTCCACAACTACTTGGCTTATAGATTCCCCATGCTTGGTTTTGGCATTTCCTTCTTCAGCTCATTTTACAGATGAGGAAACTGAGGCAAATGGGGTTAAGTGACTTGCCCAGTGTCACACAGCTAGTAAGTGTCTGAGGTCAGATTTGAACTCGGATCTGACTGCAGACCACATGCTCTATCCACTGGACCACCTAATGACCTATATACATATATTCATACACACACACAAATTTAAAATAAATACTGTTATTAACTGAAGTAAGTCCACTCCTATCATTTTAAAGATGAGGAAAAGGAGACCCCCAAAAGTAAAAATAAATTACTTGCCCAGGTCACAGAGCTAGTAAGTAGCACCAGGATTTGAATCCAGATTCTGACTCCAAAGTCAATATTCTTTCCGCTACAGCTTCTTCTAGAGAGAAATGCCAGCCAGACATACTTACTTAGGAGTAACAAGTTCAGAGGATGATGCTCAGGGCATTGAAGAGCACCACTGGTGTGTGTCTGTCTGTGTTGTCATGCCCTCCATCTGGTTCCAGAGATTCATTCTGTGATTATCACAGATCACTCCAAGGCTGGCTTTCATTTAGTGCATTCAGCCAATAGTTGTGTCATCTAGACCACGAGTCTCTGCCTTATTAATTGGGATGTCTCGAGAGATGCAACCAAAGGCTGTTCCCAAATGTAGCAAGATTCCATCTCTCATCTCTTCTCTAGCCGCTGGGCCATCATGGCCATTGAAGGAGATCAGAGCATCCTGGGAGGGCTTGTTCTTATAAGAGCCAAGAACCCAGAGTTTTGTTCTCATTAAGGTGTTTGTTATTGATTTTGTAGAGGTGAGCAGAAATAGGGAGAGAATGGAGGGGAAGGAGAAAGAAGGCTGAAGACTCTGATTCCTCATGAATGAGGTATTTCTTAAGTGCTCACTATGTGTTTATCTCATGATTAAACATAATAGAAACACAATGAAGTACAAAAAGAAATTGTCTTAGAATCATTGATTCAGAACTGGAAGATGCAGTTTTACATAGTGACTAGGCTACTAAACTTGGAGTCTGGAGACGCCAGGTTCAAATCTCACTTCAGGTACTTTCTAGGTGAATGAATGAATGAATGCATTGAATGAATGAAGGAAACATTTATTAAGTACTTACTATGTACAGAGTATTGTACTGAATGCTCTGGAGACAAATAGAAATGCAAGACAATTCCTGTTCTCAAAAAGCTCCCATTCTAATGAGAGAGACATGAACTATAGAAGTTTTAGCTGCAAGTCAGATGGAAAAGTCTCATGGTCCTTAGGGGATAGTGGCAAAGCAGAAGTTAATGTTTCTTCTTTAATGTCATGTCCACTGATAAAAGCCTATCAGTTTCTGATCTTGAACTACTTGGCAGTGTGAGGGACTTTGGTGGCAAGAACTTTCTTTTCTGGGTCTTCGGTAGGAATAACTGTGGCAGCCAAACAGTGTCTGCCAGACTGTCTCCCTGAGGGATTCCTTCCCAGGAGGATGGTTCAGGGCCCTGGCAGATGGCGGTCAAGGTGGTAGTGCCAGTTTTACTTGCCCGGCACCTCTTCTCTCTCCCTCAGGGCCTCAGTGCTCCAGCTAAGTTGTCTCACCTGTCCAGTGTGTGGTAGTTTGTGGACAATTGGTGGGGATGGCTGGTTGTTTGACCTTTGGGCAAATGACAAGCTTACTGGGCTTTACTTCTGAGGCTTTCTTCCTCATCTGTAAAATGAAGATGTTGTACTCAACAAACTCAAAGGTCCCTCCAGCTTTAGATCTATGACCCCATGGACATGATCTAGTCCAACCCCCTCATTTAGCAGATGAGACTGGGTGGTTGCTGTCCTTCATGCTCGAAGAGGACCAAAGGGACATCACTATGTTGGGGTCAAAGTACAGTGTGTCCAACTATGGCTGACCAGACCAGACCAAATACAAACTCAGAAGGCTCTACCACAGATTGGGCACAAATAATCCATATGAACATTGGAGGTGCAGATGTCTCTAAATTTGGGCATCTCATGTTTCTTTTGAACTAATGCAATTCTGCTTTGTGCATAAAGCCTTCTTTGATGCCAGCACAGATGAAATGATTTGCCCAAGGTCACACAGGCAAGTAACTGACAGAAGACTTGAACCCAGACCTTCTTGATCCTAAGTCTAGTGCCTTAGGCTCTTGTTCCAGATTTAATTCCTTTTCCATTTTATTTTGCATATATTCTGATGCTTAAGGGGAAAGTAGGTTCAATGAGGGTGATTGGGATGTTCAGACTTTTGGAGAAGAGCCTGATGGGGTCTTAGGCATCAACCAACAAACATTTATTAAGCAACTATTTTGTGGCAAGTTGTTTACTAGACCCTGGGGTTATAAAGACAAAAGCTAATTATTCCTTGCCTTCAAGGAGTTTATATTTTATCAGAAGAGACAAACAGGTGATTTTTTGAGAGAAAATATTCTAGCAACTAAGGCAATCAGGAAAAGCCTCATTTGTAGACAGCAGAACTTGAGTTGAATCTCAAAGGAAATTAGAGATGCTAAGAAGGAAAGATGATGACAATGCATTATAGGCATAAGAGTCTAGGCCATGCAAAAGCACATATTTATTGTGTGTGAGGAGCAGTCAGGCTGGTGCATGAATGGAAGGAATGTAATAAAGATAGAAAGATTTGAGACAAGGTTGTGAAGAGTTTAAAACACCAAACAGAGGAGACTATATTTGATCTCAGAGGTGAGAGGGAACCACTGGAGTTTTATGAGTAGGGCAATAATGATAATAGATATATGATTTAGGAAAATCCCTTTGACAGCTATGGAGAGGATGGATCAGAAAGGCAGGAGACCAGTTAAAAGTCTTTTGTAGTAGTCTTGGTAAGAGGTAATAAAGTCCAGAACTAGGGTAATGACTGGGTGAGTAGAGAAAAGGAGACATTATATGAGAGATGTGTGGGTAAAGCTGGCAAGATTTGGCAAGTGATTGGATATGTGAGGAGAGTAAGGAGTCAAAGATGTCTGCAAGGTTGACAACCTTGATGACTAGAATAATGGTGTTCCACTCAAAAGTAATAGGAAAGTTCAGAAGAGAAATGGTTTTGAGGGAAAGGTTAAGTTTTGCTTTTGCCTTCAGGACATTTAGTTGAAAATGTACAGTAGACAACTGGTAATGTGGAATTAGAGCTCAGTAGACAGGCAAGGGCACAATATATAGACCTGGAAGTCATCTAGATAGTGATAACTGAACTTGTGGAAACCGATGAGATCACCAAATGAGAGAACGTAGAGAAAGAAAAGGGCCAAGGACATGGCTTGGGGGACACCCACAGTATGTGAGTATTTCATGGAGGAGGAGATTGTAAAGAAGACTGAGGAGGAGCCGTCAGGCAAGTAGAAAGATAGTAAAAGAGGAGCAATGTCACAAAAAACCTGCAGAACAAAGATTATCCAGGAAGAAATGGTGGCCAATGGTATCGACGCCTGCAGAGAAGTCAAGGAAGATGAGGATTGAAAAGAGGTCATTAGATTTGGCAATGGTAACTTCGGAGAGAGAAGTTTTAGTCCAGTGACGCAGTTGGAGGCCAGATTGCAAATGGTTCAGGGGTGAGTGAGGAGAGAAGAAGGGAAGATAACAAGTTTAAATGACTTTTTTTCTATGAGTCTGATGAGAAACAGGAGAGATCTGGGGTGATAGATTGAAGGGATAGTGGATTAAGTGAGGGTTCATTTTCTTTTTAAGAATAAGGGAGACATGGCCATGTTTATAGATAGTAGAAAAGAAACAAATAGTTGAGGTGCATTTGAAGATTAAAGAGAGGAGATAACTTTGGAGGCAATTTACTAGAGCAGATGAAAAGGGAAAGTAGGGGATGGGATCAAAGGTAAATGTAGAGGGGGTGGTCTTGGCAAGACCCTCAGAGACTGGAATAAAAGAGAGAATGGGGGATAATGTCAAAAGATTATAAGATACAGAGAAGGGGAAAAAGGAGCTGCCAATAAATGGCTCCATTTTTTCTGTAAAGTATGAGAAGAGGTTCACTGCTATGAGAGACTTGAGAAAAGAAGAGATTTGCTATGGTGATGGAGTGGAATAATAAATCAATTAAAGAAGAATAAAAGGGATCAATTAAATTAGAATAATTAGGGAGGAATAAAGTGTGCCTTCCTACAATGAAAGATGAGTTGAGATTATATAAGATGCATTTTACTCTGTATTTATCTTATATGTTTTGATTTATGTATGTATAGATGCATACACATATATCTCAAGTGTAATTCAACATTAGAACATAAGCCCCTTGAGGGAAGGGACTGTTTGTTATTGCTTTTACTTGTATCCCTGGTGCTTACATGGTCCCTAACAGATAGATATTAAGGACTTAATAAATACTTGTTCACTCACTGATTGTAATTGACATAATCAGCATAGTTTAATGACTTTGTTCAGCTTCATTCAATCATACCAACTTTGGAGACTGATAATTCGGTTCATTTGTCAAATGTACTTTGTAAAAACTGTGGGGGGGGG
>NW_027186372.1:25758125-25770450 GCF_028583685.1 Petaurus breviceps papuanus
TATATATATATATATATATATATATATATATATATATATATATATATTATAGTGTTGTATAATTTTTTTAATTTTTCAAATGTTTTATTAACTTCTGATTTACATCATTTATTTCTGCCAGATTTTGAGTTACAAATTTTCTCCCCATTTTTCCCCTACCCACTGCCCCAAAATAGCACTCCCACAGGATATCCCCTTCTCCAATCTGCTCTCTCCCATATTTTCTCCCATACCCCTTTTGATTTTTCCTGTGGATCTCTATGCCCCAGTGCCTGTATATCTTATTTCCTAATTACATGTAAAATAGTATTAATAATATATATACATATATATTTGAATATTTGATTTTAAAACTTTGAATTCCAGATTCATTCCCTTCCTCCCTTGTCACCCACACTTACTGGTAAGATAAGCAGTTCAGTATAGGTTGTACATGTGTGTCTAATGCAAAACAATAACATAGTAGATATATTGTAAAAGACTGACTATATTTCCCTCCCTCCTATCCCACTTCCCACTTGTTCTATTCTCTGCTTTGATCCCGTCCCTTTTCAAAAGTGGATGCTTCCAACTTTCCTCTCCCCCCAGCCTACCCTCCCTTCCATCATCCCCCCTTTCATCCCCTTCCCCCCCTACTCTCCTGGAGGGTGAGATACCCCATTTAGTGTGTATTTCATTCCCTCCTCAAGCCAAATTCAATGGGAATAAGGTTGACCCATTCCCTTTTGCCTTCCTATTCTTCCCCTCCATTGTAACCATTTTCCCTTGCCTCTTCTATATGAGATAGTTTACCCCATTCTGTCTCTCCCCATCTCCTCTCATTATATTCCTCTCTCACCTCTTAATTTCACCTTTTAAGTATCATCCCTTCCTGTTAAATTGGTCCTGTGCCCTCTATCTATGTATACCTGTAAACATATATACACACATTCACATATGTATTCATATACACTCATATATAGACATATATATGTATATATTCCCTTCAACTACTGAGGAAGGTTTCATAAGTTACAATTATTGTTTTTCCATGTAGGAATGTTAATAGTTCAACTTTGATAAGTTCCTTATGATTTATTTTTCCTGTTTACCTTCTCATGCTTCTCTTGCTTCTTGTATCTGAATGTCAAATTTTCTATTCAACTCTGTTTTTTTCAGCAATAATGCTTGAAAGTCCTCTATTCCACTGAATGACCATATTTTATCCTGAAACATGATACTCAGTTTTGTTGGGTAGGTGACTCTTGGTTTTAATCCCAGCTCCTTTGACCTCCAGAATATCATATTCCAAGCCCTTTGATCCCTCAGTGTAGAAGCTGCCAGATCCTGATTGTGTTTCCACAATATTCAAATTGTTTCTTCCTGGCTGCTTGTAATATTCTCTCCTTAATCTGGGGATTCCGGAACCTGGATATAATATTCCTAGGAGTTTCCTTTTTGGGATCTTTTTTATGAGGTGATCGGTGGATTCTTTCAACCTCTATTTTGCTTTCTGGTTCTAAAACATCAGGGCAGTTTTCATTGAGAACTTCCTGGAGGATGATTTCTAGGTTCTTACTTTGATCATAGCTTTCAGGTAGTCCAATAATTTTTAAATGATCTCTCCTGGATCTATTTTCCAGGTCAGTGGTTTTTCCCATGAAATATTTCACATTGCCTTCTATTCTTTCATTTGTTTGGATCGGTTTAACAGCATCTTGATTTCTCATAAAGTCATTAGCTTCCATTTGCTCCAATATAATTCTGAAGCAATGATTCTCCTCATTGAGCTTTTGAGATTCTTTTTCCATCTGGTAAATTCGGCTTTTTAAGGCATTCTTCTCCTCATTGCCTTTTTGAGCTTTTTTTGCTATTTGAGTTAGTCTATTTTTTAAGGTAGTATTTTCCTCAGTCAGGCTATTAACTCTCATTTTGTTGTTTTCTTGCATTGTTCTCATTTCTCTTCCCAATTTTTCCTCCACTTCTCTTACCTGCTTCTTAAGGTCATATATGGCCTGTAACCAGCTTGTATTTTCCTTTGAAGCTTTTGGTGCAGGAGTTCTGACTTCACTATTTTCCTCCTGTTCCATGCTTTGCTCCTTTTTGTCCCCAAAATAGGAGTGTAATGTTGGAATATTCTGTCTGCTTTGTTTTCTTTGCCTGGTCATGTCACCCCTCAGTCACTTGACCCCTGGGCTTTTTGCCACAGTAGGACTCTGCTACCAGACAGGGGAGTTTTCGTCCCAAATGCTAGGGTTTTTTCAGCTGCCAGAGTTATTAGATGGGTGCCCTCTCTGAGGTCTCCACATGCTCTGGCAAGCTGGACACACACCCCAGGACCTCCACCCTAGACTGCAATCCATATCCAAGCAGGTTAAAGCAAGAGCAATTACCACTCAGACTGGTGCTTGGTCCCCCTACCCTCTGCAGGCCAGGAGCTGAAGCTGCCCCCTGGAGCTTGCTGGCTGTGCCCACTCCCACTTACTGGGTCCCAAAGTCCAGGCTACACTGACCTTTCACTTTGTCCTTCCCATCTATGTGTTGATAAATCAGCCACAGCTGCTGCTGATCTGGAGTCCCTCCAGCCAGTGGCTGGTCAGGCCCGCCCTGGGGCTAAAGCTTCAGCATGGGGCTGGGCTCAGTTCCCAGAGTGCTGCGATGGATTCCTGCCAGCCTGCCGGGCTGTCCTTAGTGGGAGGTTAGCTTCTCTATGTCATTTTGTGGATTCTGCAGCTCCAAAGTTTGTTTAGAGTCCCCTTTTTACATGGATTGGAGAAGGTGGAAGCCAGAGCAGTGGGGAGGTCCTGTTTCTACTCCACCATCTTGACCCATTTTCCCAATATTGAACCAGTCCTACATTCCTGGTAAAAATCTATCTGGTCATCTAGTGTATGATCTTTGTGATATATTGCTGCAATTTCCTTGCTAGCATTTAATTTAAAATTTTTGCTTCAATATTCATCAGGGAAATTGGTCTATAGTTGTCTTTCTGTATTTTGACTCTTCCTGATTTAGGCATCAACATCATATTTGTGTCATAAAAGGTAGGACTCTTCTTTGCCTATTTTTCCAAACAGTTTATATAGTATTGGAATCATTTGCTCTTTAAATATTTGGTAGGATTCACTTGTGAATTCATCTGGTCCTGGTGATTTTTTCCTTAGAGAGTTCATTGATGGTTTGTTCAATTTCTTTTTCTAAAATAGGATTAAGTATTCTGTCTCCTCTTTTGTTAATCTAGGCAATTTATATTTTGAAAAATAGTTCCTAATAACTGCTTAAATTTCATCTTCATTGGTGGAGAATTCAGCCTTTTCATTTTTGTTTTTGTCTTTTTGGTTTTTTTTAAAGGGGTAAAGGCAAGGCAATTGGGGTTAAGTGACTTGCTCAAGGTCACATAACTAGTAAGTGTGTCAAGTTTCTGGGACTGAATTTGAACTTGGGTCTTCCTAATGACTGGGTCAGTACTCTATTCACTGCACCACCTAGCTATCCCCTACCCTTTTCATTTTTGATACTGGTAATTTGGTTTTCTTCTTTCTTTTATTTAAATCAAATTAACCAATAGTTTATCTATTTTATTATTTTTTCATAAAACCAGCTCCTAGGTTTATTAGTTCAACTACTGTCTAACTTTCAATTATATTAATATCTCCTTGGATTTTTAGGATTTCCAATTTGATGTTTAATTAGGGGTTTTAAATTTGTCATTTTACCTAGTTTTTTTTTAAATTGTATGCTCAATTCATTAATCTGTTCTTTTTGTATTTTATTGATGTATTTAGAGATATCAAATTTCCCCCATGTGCTACTTTGGCTGTATCCCATAAATTTTGGTATATTGTCCCATTGTTGTCATTCTTTTTAATGAAATTATGGATTATTTCTATGATTTGTTCTTTTACCCATTCTTTAGAATTAGATTATTTAGTTCCCAATTAATTTTTAATCTATGTTTCTAAATCCCTTTATTTAATGTAGTTTTTATTGCATTATAATCTGGAAAAGGCTACATTTAATATTTTTCCTTTTCTACACTTCATTGTGAGGTTTTTATGCCCTATTACATTTATCTCCTCAAATAGATTTCTATAACCAACTGAGTGTGTATCTTATTCCATCTTTGATTCAATTCCAATAAGTGAAAGATTCAAGTGTTCCCTCCCCCTGTACCCCCATCTTCTCTTCCACTGTAAAAGCTCTTTTGTGCCTCTTTTATATGAAATAATTTACCCCATTCTGCCTCTCCCTTCCCTTTTTTTCCCAATGCATCTTTCTTGCACACCCCTTGATTTTATATATATTTGTATCATCCCATCATGGTCAACTCACACCCATGCCTTCTGTCTATGTATATTTCTTCTAACTGCCCTAATAATGATAAAAGTTCTTGAGAGTTAAAAACATCATCTTCCCATGTAGGAATGTAAACAGTTTAACCTTATTGAATACATTATGATTTTTTTCCTGTTTACCTTTTTATGCTTCTCTTTAGTCTAATGCTTCGAAGTCCAATTTTCTATTCAGGTCTGGTCTTCTCATCAGAAATTCTATTTCACTAAATATCCATTTTTTCTCCTTGAAGCATTATACTCAGCTTATTAGGTAGGTGATTCTTGGCTGTAACCATAACAACTTTGCCCTCTAGAATATCATATTCCAAGTTTTCTGATTTTTTAATGTGGAAGCTGCTAAGTCTTGTACTATCCTGACTATGGCTCCATATTTGAATTATTTCTTTCTGGTGGCTTGCAATATTTTCTCCTGATTCTCTAGAATTTGGCTATGATATTCCTGGGAATTTTCATTTTGGGATCTCTTTCAGGAGGTGATCAGGGGATTCTATCAAATTCTATTTTACCCACTGGATATCAGGAAAGTTTTCCTCAATAATTTCTTGAAATGTACTGTCTAGGCTCTTTTTTAAAAAATCATGGCTTTCAGGTAGTTTGATAATTGTTAAAGTATCTCTTCCTGATCTATTTTCCAGGTTACTTATTTTTCCAATGAGATATTTAATATTTTCTTCTACTTTTTTCATGCTTTTGACTTTGTTTCATTGTTTCTTGATGCCTCATGGAATCATTAGATTTCACTTGCCTAGTTCTAAATTTTAGAGAATTATCTTATTCATCAGGCAAAATTTTGTACCTCCTTTACCATTTGACCAAATCTGCTTTTAAAGGAGTTCTTCTCTTTAATGGAATTTGGTGCTCCTTTTACCATTAGGCCTATTCTGTTTCTCAAAGTATTATTTTCTTCAGAATTTTTTGTGCCCCTTTTCCCAAGGTTTTGACTCTTTTTTTAGTGATTTTTTTTGCAACACTCTCATTTATTTTCCCAATTTTTCTTCTGTCTCTTATTTTGATCTTTAAATAATTTCTGAGCTCTTCTAGGAATTTTTTGGGAGGACCTAGACTACTTCACACTTTTATTTGGGGCTTTGCATGTAACTGTTTTGACATTCTTGTCTTCTTCTGAGTTTGTGTTTTGATCTTCCCTGTCACCATAGTAACTTTCTATGGTCAGGTTCTTTTTTGTTGTTGTTTGCTCATTTTTCTGGTCTGTTTCTTGATTTTTAACTTTATGTTAAAGTTGGGTTCTGCTCCTGGGGTAGAGAGGTCACTGTTTTAAGCTTCAAGTTCTTCATGCTGCTATTTTCAGAGCTAGTTCTAGGGGTCTGTAAATGTTCAGTTTTTGCCAGGTGGTAAGATCTAAGGAGAGGTGTGATCACTGCTCTCCTGGTATGTACTCTGGTCTGTGAGTGACCATACACACTCTTTTCAGCCCTGGAACTCTGACCAGGGTCCCCATTCTTGCTAGTGCTCCTCCTCACACTGGGACTATAACCTGGAACCATGTATGAGCAATGCAACAGAGTCCTGCTCCCAGTGCTAGTGAATGATCCCTTATAATCTCCTTTTGGCTGCTTGTCCAACCCCCTTACCATCTGTGAACTGAGAGCTATGGAAGTCACCACCTCCAATTTGGTTGCCTCCAAGCCCTCCTGTTGGCTGGTTGGGGCACAGTTTGTGCTGGACTGTGTTTCACTCTCACCCCAGTGAGATAGACCTTTCCTATTTCTAAGATTTCTTGGACTGGGAAATTGTTTCTTCCCATCCTTTTGTTCTCTGCTTCAGAATTTGTTTTGAGGAGTTATTTTAACATTGTTTTGGAGGCGAATTTGGGAGAGGTCAGGAAAGAGTTTCTGCCTTTATTCTGCCATGTTGGCTCTGCCGCCTACACAAAGCCTTTTCTGATGGCCTTAGTTCTTAGATCTTTCCTTTCTTCTTGCCAGAAAACCACCAAGAAACAGGATGGTGCTGGGAAGATGTCAATTTTCCTTGGAACTACATATATCCTTGTATAAGTAATGTGGGGAGCAGGGAAGGCCAAGGTCAGTGTAGATGTAGCTGGGTCTGGTAACAAAAGAGAATGTTCTTGCCTGGGAGACACAGTCTTGTATAATAGAAAGAGACTGAAAAATCTCTTTTCTGTCTCTAATTCACTATGTGATGCTGGACAAGTCATTGTGTTTTTCTGGGCCTCAGTTTCCTCCTTTGTAGAATCTGAGGATTTTCTAGATGACTTCTATGCCTCCAGCTCTACCATTTTATGCTTCTCTGGGTCCAGGTTCTAAAATAAGAAACCTATCTAGAACAACAGTTTTCCTTATAAAACAGCAAAAATGGGAATACCTACCCTATACCTACATATGAATCTCACAGACTAGAAGTCAAAATAGTCCTAAGTGAAGTATTTGCTAATTGTATGGACATTATCATTAAATTACATTTTTGTATAATTCAATACTTCCAATGAATGAATTCCCTTTCTGATATGGTAACTCCTTCCATTGAGGCAATTCCCTCACCCCTCTACACCATCCCATCCTTGGGATATTCCTATACATGCATGTGCATACATTTTCCATAAAGCATCTACCCAAGTAACCTAAAACCTCATCTTTGTTTTCTCTGAGATACCACTCTAGTGCTCAGGCTACAATCTGTTATCTTTCACTATCCTTGCATAGCTAGTTTGATGTTTGACCTTTAAACCCCTTTACAACCTGCCCCCTTCCTACCTTTCTAGGTTTCTTTCATCTAATTCCCCTTCACCTACTCTGTGATGCAGCAACACTGGCCTGCTTGCTGTTCCTCTCAAACAACACTACATCTCCTGATTCAAGGAATTTTTTTTTAAAGCAATTGGGGTTAAGTAACTTGTTCAAGGTTACACAGCCAGTTATTTTGTGTGTGTGCTAAGTATCTGAGGCCAGAACTGATCCCAGGTCTCCTGACTCCAGGGCCGGTGCTCTTACTCACTGTGCCACCTGGCCACCCCTCCCCTTTTTTTTTAGGAATTTTTTTTTTACTCTTATGAATTTTTACTTACTCTTCCTGGGTCTAAAACACCCACTTCCCTCCTCTCTGACTCCTAGCTTCCCTGACTTCCTTCACATCTCAATTAAAGTTATACCTACTGCAAGAAACCTTTCCCAGCCTTCCTAATCTTAGTGCCTTCCCTCAGAGATCACCCCCAGTTTAACTTTAGACAGCTAGGTGGCACAGTGAACAAAGCACTGGGCCTAAAGCATGTATGCCATAACCTTAGAAATATGCATTCTTCATCCACTTGCTTTTTCCTGAATGGATGGCTAGGCCAATTATTTCAATATTATTGTAATATTCCTTGGCTCAGTGCAATCAGCACAATGTCCTTCAAACAGAAACATCTGGAGATGGAGAAACCTAATATACAGATGGGAACATATAATGTATTTGTTATTTGCATACATTATAGACTATTGCCTAGTATATGAAGAAATATTAGGGACGGTGTTACATGCTCAGTTTATAGAGTTAGGCTTATATGATAAGTTTTTTGGTTTTTCGTCATTTGAAACGGTTTGTTTTGCAAAGGTATTATGGGAAAAATAAATATCTGAGTATGTTTAAATGATATTTTAAAGGAGGAAAGTAGGAACCATAATTGGATTTGCTGAAACAATGAACAGGTCAAAATTTCTAAACCACATCTTGACATCTATGTTTCACTGATCAAGACTAGTCTTTTCCTTTCCTTTTCCACTGGCTTCTCATGAATGGTGGTTACAAGGTATGAACCTCTTGGCTTCTCTCCAGGAAAATGGAATTCTAAATTATTTTCACTGGATAGGATCTTGTTCAAGGAGTATGCTACTCCCCAGGTCACTGAGGTGAAGGTGCTGTTCTTTGTATAGTCTGATGCTGCTACCACCCTACCATCAGTAGGATGTAAGATTTGAGCTGTTTTGGGTTTTGTTTTGTTTTTTTAGTAGTGATGCTCTATGTTGACCCATTCATGTACTCTCACCAAATCCTCCTGGTGACCAATAGCCCACATTTGTAAGATGACTGGCTGAGGATAAGGACTGTAATCCTAGAAGGGAGTTTTTCTCTACATGAAGCTAATTGGCCATACAGGATGGAAGCCATGACCCTAGCCTCATTAGCCACATGCTTGGACCAGCTGAGCTAGCTGGCTCTAGGTCACTAGGGTACCATGTAGGAAATTACCATTCTAGTGCTCTACGCCACCCTAGTGACCTTAGTTAATGAATCTCCCATGGTGACTAATGGACGCTTGGGGAGTATATAACCCCACTGGCAGTATAAGGCCCAATGATATATTGAAGTTTTAACACAGTGAAAGCCAATGGAGGCAATTAGGATGAAGGGGGCCTTGGAAGAAACTCAGAAAAGGTTAAGCTTCTAGAAACAGAATTGAAGTAGTCAACAGTCAATCCTGCTCCCTTTCCCTAGACACTGGGCAATTTGCAAGGTCTAGATTGAGAAGCAAGGTAGAGAGCTCTCCTTTATGGCTACTTATATGTGAACATAAAGGCAGCACTGCACAGTGTCTCATGAGGTCATTGCGAGAAGCGAATAAGCTTATATCTATAAGGCTCTTTGAGAAATTTCAAGTATTTTGTAACATCAGCACCCTTCTGCTCACTCAGGTCCACCATCTTGGAGTAATCCTTGACTCACCTCTCTCCCTCAACACCCATGTCCATTTCATTACAAAGTCTTGTCTTGGAATTTCTGTGTCCACAGCAACTGCATCTGCTCCCTTCTCTCTATTCATTGATCACCATAGTTCAAGCTTTCATCACTTCTCTCCAAGACTCTAGAAATACTTTCCTAACTTTCTCCCCGCTCTGGTTTCCAGTTCCCTTTCCCATTCACCCTCCACACAACTGCCAAACTGATACTGCTAAAATGCAGATCTGACCACGTCATTTCCCTGCTCAGAAATCCTCAGTGTCTCCCTCTTGTCTCTTATACCTTATATGCTCCCTCCCACATATTCTGAAATCCAATGGCACCAGCCTCTTTGCTGTTTCTCACATAAGACACTCCACATTTCTGACAATGGGCATTTTCACTGCATGTCCCCCATGCCTGGAATTCTCTCCCTCTTCATCACCATCTCCTCGACTGACTCAAGGTCCAGCTACACTCCCACCTTGTACTAAAAGACTTTCCCTATCCGTTTCGATGCTAGTGTCTTCCCTCTGTTGATTGTCTATAATTCATCGTGTGTGTGTGTGCACATAGTCTTCATAATCTTTTGTACATGGATCTTTGCATATTGTCCCCTCCTTTAGACTGAAAGCTCCTTGAGATCAGAGCCTGTCTCGCCTTTCTATCCTCAACACTTGCTAAGTGTTGATACTAAGATACTAAGTATCTGGCACATAGGGCCTTAACAAAGGTTATTGAGTGACTAGGAAAAAGAAATACAAAATTCTGAATCTGGTACTCAAAGTCTTTCAAAGCAGAACCCCTGCTACTTACCTACCTTTCCATAATGCTCCCTACCATACTCTCCATTCCTGTTGATGTGACCTGCCTTCTGCTACCTGTATGTAATATTACATCTTCCTCCACCATGCCTTTGCACAGGCTGTGCCCCATCCCTAGAATGCCCTCCCTCCTTTCCTCCTCAATCCCTGGCTTCTCACAAAGCACAGCTCAAGTCCCAACTCTTACACAAGGCTTCTCCTGATTCTCTCACTTAGGAGGGTTCTTTACATCTTAAAAATAACTTTATATTCTATTGTGCATATTTTGTATACTTGCTTATCCCATGTACGTGTTGTGCCCACCAGTAGAACAGAAGATCCTTCAGCACGCTGACTGTTTCATTTTTGCCTTTGCATTCCCAGAACCTAGCACCAGCGCCTCGCACACATGGCAGGCGTGTAATATAAATGGCTGATGAATTATAGCAGAAAGAGTATTCTATAGAGTGAGTCAGGAGAGTTGAACCCCCAATTTGGGGTTGGTGATTTGCTAGCTCTCTTCTCTTGGAAAAGAGGGTACAATGTGACCCACAGACCTTGGACAGGGAGAGCCATTCGGAAGCCCCTATGGTAACCCGAGCCTCCATTTCTCCTCGTGTGGGGATAATAATGCTTGCACTATCTTCCCCCTGGGTCATTGTGAGGATCAAATGAGATTACATATATGAAGCTTGACCTGTTACCATAGGACCCTTCAACAGGAGCATTGGCCCTATTTCCCGAGGTAGAAACTGAGGTTAAAGATCCTACGACCATCACACAGTTTAGTCACTAGCGTAACGTACTCTTATCCCTAGATCCTTGTTGTTTTTGTTCTCAGTCCCCCTACCCGGCCTCCCCCCTGAGGAGCAGTGAAGCTGCACCAACATTATCTAGTGGGTATCACAAAAAAGAATGATATGTGTAGTAATACTAAGGTTTTGGGTGTTTGTTGTCATTGTTCCAGATCTGTGATTTCTGATGGAAAAAAACTCCCCCCACCAAAGCAAACCTCAAACTTAGTGGTCTCAAGGAGTTGTCTGGGGGTACCAACAGGTCAGGAGCATTCAGGATCTCTCAGTGAATATGTGTTAGAGGTGGGTTTGAACCTACATCTTCCTAACTCTCAGACTTTCTTTTCACCACGATGTCTCTCAATAATAGGAGTCATAGTATATACATAAAGGCATATAATTTTATGTTGTGTTTTTATGTTTTATTTATGTTATGTTTTTAAAATTACTTTTCTCACAACTGCCTTATAGGCTTGTAGTAGAAGCATTATTACCAGTATCATTTTTCAGATAATGAAATTGAAGCTTAAAAAGATTAAGTGATGCCTTTCCATGGTCACGTAACATTGTCAGAACTGGAAATTGAACCTGGGCCTTCTAGTTCTAAGTCCAGTGTTCTTCATATCATGGCATGTTCTCAAAAAATTGCTTTTTAATACCCATGGAGACTATGGAAGGAAGCTAGCCATACAGCTCCCCATTCACCATGCCTGGGTCCTCCCAAGAGCTCCATCAACCAAATCAAATTATTGCAAATGGAGGGAAGGTAGAAAAGAGAAGTTGAGAGAATTATTTAAGAAAGTTAAGCCTAATGGGGCAGCTAGATGGTGCAGTGGATAGAACACTGGGCCTGGAGTCAAGAAGAGTTCAGCCTCAGACACTTACTGGTCAAGTCACTTAACCCTATTTGCCTCAGTTCCTCATCTGTAAAATGGGGACACACTGGAGAAGGCAATGGCAAGCCACTCCATTATCTTTGCCAGGAAGACCCCATGGACAAGTCCATTGGTCACGAAGAGACTGACATAATTGAATGACAACAAAAAGCAGTTATCAGGGAGAACTTCATTTTATCACCAGCTTCCCTTTAACCAGTCTAGAACTTTAACCAATATGTTAATATCTACCTATAATTTTTATCTTAGAAAACTGCCTGATATTCAAAAAACTAAACATTGGATCATGTTGATATAGCTAGTTTTAGAAGTGACACTCAAGCCAGGTCTTTCTTGCCTCCAAAAATAGCAAATTGCCCACTGTGCCATGCTGCCTTTCATCAGTCACTTAGATTGATACATTTTCTTTCTTTTTTTTCCTTTGTTGAAGCGGGGAGGGCAGGGCAATTGGGGTTAAGTAACTTGTCACACAGCTAGTAAGTGCTAAGTGTCTGAGGCTGGATTTGAACTCAGGTCCTCCTTACTCCAGGGCCAGTGGTCTATTCACTGTGCCACCTAGCAGCCCAAAGTCCCACTTTCTTTAGGAGGCCTTTCTTGGTCCTCCCTATCCCTGCTAGTGCAAGTAATATTATTAGGTAGTATTGAAGGTAATCTTGAGATTACCTTCCATTTACATTGTATGTATTTTGTATATGGGGTAGCTAGGTAGCACAGTGGATATAGGCTTGAAGTCAGGAAGACTCCTCTTCCTGAATTCAGATTCGGCCTTAGACACTCAGTAGCTGTGTGACCCTGGGCAAGTCACTTAACTTTGCCTCAGTTTC
>NW_027186372.1:25770550-25813904 GCF_028583685.1 Petaurus breviceps papuanus
GGAGGGGGGGGGAGCGGGGGGTGTGGGGTGTAAGTAATTGTTGATCACCGCTGCTTTTGTGGGTGTTGTGAGTGGTGGTTGTGGCAAAGTGAGCAGAACATAGATCAATGGGAGATGGGAACATAGTCATTCCCACCGCCCCCCCCCCCCCAATTAATACACTTTCAATGAGACAAACAGAATTTTGTGGGAGGGAGAAGAGGTGGGAATGACTATGTTCCCATCTCCCATTGATCTCTGTTCTGCTCACTTTGCCATATATTTCTACAATGGCTCTGAGAAAGGGGGATGTGATAAATCTTGAATCAGAGAATGCTAGAAATGGAAGAAGGGATATGCTGGAGCCAGCTTGTATCAGCTCAAGACAGCTGATTGTTAAATTTTCAATATGAGCATGTCCACTTTGGAAATCAGCAAATGATAGCAATCAGGGCTTGATTTATTATTTTATTGTCTAGACTTAACAAAGTGATAGAGAAAATGTTAATAATGTAGATTAGATTTAAATGTATGTTGAAGGTAGGATTTGAGGTTAGTGATAGTAATAAAAACATTCATTTAAAAAATACACAGAAGATAGCAGAAGGAAGCTCAGAAGGGGGTATGGACAAAGCAGGGCAGCACTGGGGCTATATTGTTGGATAGCCTATGTGCTTTAAAAAAGACAAGCTGTATATAGTTAAGCATCACTGTTTCATTATAACACTTTTTTCTGCCCTTTAGATATAGAAATGTTCATGTTTGTTCGTGTTTGTCAATGTCATAATAAAAAAGAAAATTTAAGAAAGAAAAGACTGTGTTAGACCCATTGAGCTTGAACAGATAGAATTATGGGAGCTGCCATTGTCCAGAAAGGTGTAAAATGCGGGTCAGCTTTGTGTTCTGGTTTTGGTGAAGTGTAAAGGGCTCATGTTCTCATGGGTGACCTATTCCTTTTTCTCAAGGTAACTGGAAAAGTATGCTAACCTTGGGATAGGTGGTTTTCCAAAAACTAAGATTAAGCAGTCTCTGAAATAAGTACTGCAAACAGACTCACCTGCCTTTACATGCCCAACAGACTCTGGTCTTCCCAAGATCAAGTACCATTTTGCTTTAATACCACAAAGAACCTCTTCCCCTCTGGGAGGGAGGTGGGCAGTGAATATAGCATAGCAAGAACCTCAGTTCTGGTCCCAGAAGAATAAAAAAGTAGCAGGCTGCTTTGTTACCGCGATCTGGGGAATCAAAGCTCAGTGCAGCAACTTTTTTTTTTAAATGAAGCATGCCTTCTCCCCTCCAAAAAGAAAAAAAATTGGGGTGACTAGGTGGCACTGTGAATAGGGCATGGGCCTTGAAGTCAGGAGAACCTGAGTTCAAATCCGGCCTCAGACACTTAACACTTACTAGCCATTTGACCTTTGGTAAGTCTTAACCCCAATTGCCCTGCCTTCCCCGCTCCAAAGAGAAAAAAAACCAAAACAATAAAAAAATGAATAAGTGAAAAATTCTGTCCTTAGGGCTTGTGTACCACTATGATCATAATAGTTGTTATTTGTATAGCTTAAGGTTGGCAAAGTGCTCTGCATACAGTAAGTACTGCTATCTCCTTTGGGATTCACAAACCCGGGGGTAGTTATTTTATTTTGCAGATGAGGAAACTGAGACTCAGAGAAATCATGACACACGTGTCACAGTTACTTGAGCCCAGGTTTTCCCAACTCCATACTTAATACTCTAGTGAGTATATTAAGCAAAGTCGCGATTTAAAGAGCGTGGAGCTGATGAAGCCAAAGTCATGAGACTTGGGATCTTGCCCTGGTTCTTCCACTAACTCACTGGGCGTGAAAGGCCTCGGCGTCCTTCATCATCAGTAAGATGTGTGTGGGACTCAGTCTTCTCTGAGGTGTCTCCCTGGAGGTCTCGTTAATTGCTTTTTTTTTTTTAAGCAATTGGGGTTAAGTAACTTGCTCAAGGTGACACGGCCAGTTATTATTTCTGGGTGTGGTACTGAGTATCTGAGCCCGAATTTGATCCCCAGGTCATCCCGACACTGGGGCTGGTGCTCTTACTCGCTGAGCCACCTGGCCACCCCTAAGCAATTGGGGTTAAGTAACTTGCTCAAGGTTACACGGCCAGGTGTTTCTGGGTGGGCACCTGGCTGCCCCTAAGCAATTGGGGTTAAGTAACTTGCTCAAGGTGACATGGCCAGGTGTTTCTGGGTGGGTGCTAAGTGTCTGAGCCTGGGATTCGATCTCCAGGTCTTCTCAACACTGGAGCCGGTGCTCTTACTCACTGTGCTACCTGGCCGCCCCTCTTTAATTGCTTTTAAAAATGTTCTTATAAGGGGCAGCCAGGTGGCTCAGCAAGTAAGAGCACTGGCTCCAGTGTCAGGATGACCTGGGGATCAAATCCGGGCTCAGACACTCAGCACCACACCCAGAAACATCTGGCCATGTAACCTTGAGCAAGTCACTTAACCCTGATTGCTTTTTTTTAAAAAAAAATGTTCTTATAACACTTTGGAAAAAAAGAGTGAGGCTAGTGTCCTAAGAGAGGGACCCAGTGAAGGAAGGGTAAAACTAATTCTTAGAAAAACTGTTCTCTGAGAAATCAATGGCTTCTTTCCAACACCTTCCTCTAGCAGCAAGTATATACACACTGATTATGCATCAACTGATTGCCAAAGGCAGGGCCAGCTTACTTAGCTGGTTTCCCTCTGCTTCAAATTAAGTAAGTTCAATATTGATAAGAAATGTTTATGTTGCCACTTGGGCTGATTATATCTTGTTTTTCCTTTATTGCCTCAGTCCAGGCTGGTAAATGTTTAGCAGTAAATAGCTGCAGTGATTAGTCTAACCCAGACTTCATCACCTCTGGGACATCCTTTAGTCATTATCCTTTAGCCAACTGCCACCTTGTGGTGATGGAGCAGATTTTAAAATGCTTTATTTGAAACAAGCCATAGCTGGGTATGGGCAAAAGCTACCTTCCTTCCATGGCTGTACCAGCTTAGTGAGAGAAAGAAGGAGGGACCAACGTATTACCTTCCAGGTTTCTACATCACCATCCTTCCCCCTTTCTTTAAAGTTACATTGATGCCTCTTTTTTTTCCACCACAGACATTCTCCATTATCCTTCCTAAAGTAAATAGAACCTCCCCTTGTCACAAGAAAAAGTTAAGCAATATCAACCAACATAACCACCATTTCGGACAAAATATGCAACAAAAAACACCCATAGTTCCCCATCTACCTACCTAGAGAAGGACAGTATATTTGATCATCTATACTGTGGGAGAAATATTGGTCCCTGCCTTTTAGGCTCAATTCAGTGATCACTTAGTGTCATTACAGTGATGTTATTCTAGTTGTGTATATTCTGCTTTCTTTGATCTGCACCAATTCACACAAGCATTCTCATATTTCTCTGAGTTTTCATATTAATAATTTCTTGCAGAACAACATTTTATCACATTAGTTTGTTTGGCCACTCCCCATTAAATGGGTACCCATCTTCTTTCATCTGTTGTTTTTGCTACAATGCTCTTCATTTGGTATATATGGGACCTTTTGTTTTAATTTTTACACCCTTAGGGCACACAACCTTTAATAGGATAGATGGTTTAAAGGGTGTTATTTTTCTAGCATTGTTCTAAACTGTTTTTCCAGAATTATTAGACCAACCTACTGCCTCCCCAACACTGCCATTTTTTAAGAATTTTGGGGGGCCACGTCATGTATAGCGTCAAGCTAGCTCTTCAGTCATTATGAAACACAAAAGCATTTCCATTTCAACCTAAACATGTCAGTTTTCTATAGGATACCATGAAGTGAAGGCTTCAGTTCCCCATCACTCCTACTGTGTGGTTATAAATTTCATCACTGACTAGCTGTGTGATCTTAGGCACATCAACTTTCCTGGGTTTATATTTTCTCACCTATAAAAAGAGGAAGTTGAACTAGACAATCTCTTTGTTGTTGAGTCGTTTCCAATTGTGTTTGACTCTTCGTGACCCCATTTGAGGTCTTCTTGGCAAAGATGCCATTTCCTTCTCCAGTTCATTTTACAGATGAGGAAACTGAGGCAAGGTTAAGTGACTTGCCTACGATCACATAGCTAGTGTCTGAGGCCAGATTTGAATTCAGCAGGGATCTTCCTGACTCCAGATCTGGCATTCCATCCACTGTGCCACCTGTCTGCCCAGATAATCTCTAAGATTTATCAATTCATATTATAGCTAGATGACTTAAGAGTTCATCTTGGTCTAGAAAGGCTGAGCGGCTTTGCCTCCATCAAGAGAAGACTCAAGATCACAGTGAGGTCACTGTGGCAGAGCTAGGAACTGCCTCCTGTCTCCTAGGTCTAGTATTCTGTCTACATCTTTGCCTGCCTGCCTGCCAATTCCAAAATTTTGGTTCTGACCCTGTAGTGGTGTTCCTGAAAAGCAGAGAATTGTTTTCTCAGTTTATTTTTTGGTGAGGGGAAAAAATCTTACCCACACAGTTTTAGGTACGTCTGTTATTTGGACCAGTATCTTTGTTGTTGTTGAGTTGTGTTCCAATCTTCATGACCCCATTTTGGGGGGGGGGGGGGCCTTTCTTGGCAAAGATACTGGAGTTGCTTGCCATTTCCTTCAACTCATTTTACAGATGAGGAAATTGAGGAAAAAAGGGTTAAGTGTCTTGCTCAGGGTCACACAGTTTCTGAGGCCAGATCTGAACTCAGATCTTCTTGATTCCAGGTCTGATGCTCCATCCACTGTGTCACCTAGATGCCCCGATGAGCATCTTAACGCCTTCCAATAGTGTTCTGAACATGCACAGGTAACTGGTAATCACCATAGCAAATCCTTTGGCTATTTTGGCTTGTGGGTGACCAGAAGGCAACTGGATGACATACTTTCAGGTTTTTTTTTAAAATGTCTGGGAGCTGGGATGCAGGGGTTTAGCAGAACAAAAAGGAAATATGTTGATGATGCCAGTAAGCTACTTACTGAAAGCTTGCCTGTAAGTTGAACTTACAGGGAGGTTGCCATAGCTTAAAGCTGACAAATGCTTGTTCAAATGTATTTGGTCAAAAGTAGGGGATGGGAAAGCTGTACCAAGATGAAGATTAAGATAATGTGTTTGGCAAAGAAAAGGTCCCAGGCAGCAACAGTAACACTGCTGTAAGCCCCATGGTTTTCCTAACTTCAGTCAGGGGTTCATGACCAGTATGGGATTTTCCCCATGATAAAGATTTGCCAAAAATCAGCAGAAACCAAACAGCCAGTGTGTTATTAAAATCCTATTTATTGCAGTTTCCAGACTTCATGTACAGTACTTATAACTAAAGCAGAACATTGCAGATTCACATTAAAGTTCTTAGCAGCAATTTGTCCCTAAAGAACAACTGTTTGGGTGAACTTGACCGTTAGAAGCAATTTACAAAACAGATTCCAACTCATGGTTTTTCCCATTATAGCTGGTATCTGAATAGTGCAAATAGAAAGGCCTATGTTCACCCCAGTTTAGCTTTTTCTAGAAAAAGAGTAATAAGTCAGGGTATAGACAGATATCCACAGAAACCCTGGGGGATAAAATACCAATGAAAAGGGTCCTTGAGACAAGTCTAGGAGGTAAATAACCTACTTTTCCCAACATCATCTGCTGTTTGCTCTACTACCATGATAATTAGATAATGGGTCCGAGCCCAGGGGGTGCCTCTGGGACTAGAACACTTGAGAATCAGGCAGCCAGTTTTACCTTAAATAATGCCCTTTAAGTTAAATATTTTCCCCAGATATAACACAATGATAACATTAGCTGTAGTTGCATCTTGTTACAAAGCTATGAAAATCAAAAGCAAGTGCAAAAGTAGTGGGACTGACTTTCATATCTTTCCTGAGAGACAATTCCCATATTTTCAGAAGGGATTAAAAAAAAAAAAGCCATCCATATTCTTCATTCTAGGTGAATACATGATAAACTGAAGGTCTCTGGTATACTTATTTTTCTTCCCTAGATCTCCTGAACTATCATAAGCTGCTGTTTGACATAAATCTTTTGTTTCTACTAGTTGAAAAAAAGCCCCTCCAGACATGTCGAAAAGGACTCAAGCACAAGGAGCAAAGGACCCCTAATCTTCCTTCTGTGACCCTGGCACTTTGACCGGAACCCTCCAGTCTTACTGTCTAGTAATAAATCAATTTGCCAGAAAATAAAGATTAGCCAGTTTTCCCAACATCAGCTAGGTTAGCCAGGCTTTCCTTGCTTGGAAGCACTGAAGAAATCCTTCTGGAGATCACTGTACCATCACTTCTTGAACAAATACTTACTAAGTGCTGACTATGTATGTGGTTGTGAGACATAGAGCCTTGAGGCCAAATAAATGATTAAAACCTTATTGTTTAAAAGGATTTCACTGAACTTTGTACCTGACCTACTGTGAAATAAGAGATTGCAAAGATTATGTATTTAGAGGTCATTATTACTCTTATACCAATAGCTGTATCATTATAGAATTTGCCTTTAAAAAAAAAAAAGGTTGGGGGTAGCACCGGTGAATGGCTGAATGTTTTTGGATGCCTTCTTTCCTAAGTTACCAACATTTGGTGAATATGACTGGTGGAAACAATTTACAAAATACAGTCCAATGTATGATTTTCCATTGGAAGCTAATATTAGGAGTAACTGAAAAAAAAAATCAATATTCACAACAGACTTAGCCTTTTCTAGAAAGATAGGAATAGGCCAGGTCTACCAGCCCACATGAAGTCTGCAGTTCTGTCTAGATAGGAGAGAACGGAGGAGCTCACTTATAGGTGCCTCACTTTTCATGGCAACAATTTCTGTACAAGAAGGTCTCAGTGTAAACAATGAATCCTCTGAAGGAGTTGAATATATTTAAATTCACAATATCTGAAGTTATAATTATTTAAAATAATAGTTCTAGTCCAATGGAAATAGAGAGTACAAATTTGAATGTAGCTTTCAGTTTTGCTAATTTATTGTTGATTCAATGCACACAACCTGTGCAGAAAATAGTGTTCAAAGTCTTAAGTTATCCCCACTGTTAACCCATGGTCAAAGATTGCACCTTTGTCCAAAAGGCAAAAAGGGTAAAAAAAGACCCAGATAATTCAGCAGCAATTTGTTCCTATTACTGGAAAAATAACTTAAAAGTGCATATCCCTTTAATGATGGGTTTGTAGTAACAATTCTGTATGCACAGGGTGACTCCTGAAATTAATTTGGTAAACACATGAAGCTACCTATTTCCCTTCCTACTCACTCTAATAATCAATAAGAGACTTCAGCTAATCCAAAGAAGTTTCAGCTCTTGCAATGTTTAAATGATTTATTACACACAATGGTCATTTTTCCAAAATAATATGATACCCTCTATTTGAACCAGGTTCACTACATACAGACTATATTATTTTAAGGTTTTATTAGATGAATCAGGCTGGATGCTTCTAAGAATCTTATTTTCCCTTTCCTTACCTTTTTCCTCATTCTGATGGTTATGACTTTAGCTACATTTATGGTAACCAACATGTGTTTTCAAAGATTGTATATCTGAGCAACAGATGAATGCCTAAGGAGTGATTTTTTTTTTTCCCTTTAAAAATATTTCTTTAGGAATAAAGAGAAAGTATTATTTTTTTTTGTTTTCAAGCAGTGTAGATGAGTTATTTTTTTAAACTGTCCTACTAAGTTTTCAACATAATACTATTTTGTAATTATTTTTTGTTAGACAGTAATCATTGCAGAATCAATACTGAAGCCACAACCAAGAAGACAGTCATGATGTATATGATCAAATATGATAAATCATATACAACTTACAAAAACCAGTGACATGAACAAGGCTCTGAAACTCGATGGAAAAGTGGTGAGCTCCTGCACACAAGAAGTAACCTGTACACTTTAGATGTAACCATGAAATTATTTACAAATTAGTTACAAGTTTTTAAAAATTGGGCTATGTCTAATGGAAATCAGTCAATATGACAAGTGAAAATTAAGCATAGTTTTTCTATATCCCTTTGGTCATTTTCCTAGAATATGTCTTTTCTGGGAAAGTAAGCATTCCCTAGTTTCCAGCCTGGGGAGAGTGAAAAGGGCAATACTTTTAGATGGGGCAGATACCCATCTTGCCACATACACCTTCCCCAATATAATTTTTTTTGAAGACTAACTCTATTGGGAAAATGTTTTAAAGATCACAAAATGGAATCCACTCATCAAGTTTCAAAGATGATTTTCATTTGATTGCTGTATAATTTTCTAAGTCTAGTATCTATAATTAGGTTCTAGAAGTAGATTTAAAAAAATTATTTAAAAATTAAAGTAAAAAGCTCCCCAGATTTTTTCCTTTGAAAGTGAGGCACTTTTAGGGCCTTGTTCTTTTGTTGGCACTACAGCCCCTAGAATAGTCCAGGGCAGATTCTTTGTAAATATTAAGGAAAAAGACAAAGAACAGGGAAGCATAAGGAGCTCATGATTCCCAAATTGGCACTGTCTTCACATTTGTGGTACTTTCCTTAAGGAATACAATTACTCCTTAGAAGTTGGGAATGGAACACACACTTTCCTAAGAACCTGATAGTCTTTTTTGATTTTAAAATTATGGGAAGATCACATATATCCCTAATGACAAATAATGACTATCTTATATAGCACCTGCCTTGACCACAAGATAATGAAGCCTTAAAAAGCTAGGGAAGAGTTAGTAGGACCATACCTGGCACTTAAATAACACATTCTATCTTCAAAATGCTTTTCAGGCCCTTCGGATACCCCTGTGAGGTAGGTGTCTTATCTCCCCATTTGAGTGATGGGGAAAAATGAGGCAGCAAGGGGTTACACTGGCTTACCTACAGTCACAAGATGAAAAAGCAGCAGGACCCAAGTCAGCTTTCTATACCTGAGCTCCCCCTCCTTCTCTAAGGGTTTCTGCCACAAGTTACACAGCAGTTTTTCTTCCATATACTTGAGCACCTAACCATACAGTGAGCTTATTCTCATTCTGCACAAAAGCTAACTCTCGCTGTAGGAAAAAAAAGAAATGAAAACAGTCAACCCCAAAAGAGTCAGGGATTGCCTAACAGTCTATTTCAGGATGTAGCCTGTTCTACACTGGCTGAGTTAAAGAGCATAGAACCATTACAGTAGAAGCACAACAGCTTTGCTGAAGTCACGTTTCTATGGTGTTCTTGCTGCACGTACCACACCTTGGGCTCCAATGTCCCTCTGACATGAGCGCTCCTTATCACTGTAGCTTGCAAAAGCCTCTTTGGCCAGATATGAGGGGAAAACAACCTCCCCGTTTCACATTAGAACCAAGCTAAAAAGCACCCTTTGCTCCCCGCTCCAGGACAGGGAGTTCTAGCAGTGAAGATATGTCTATGTTACTGAGTTCATGCTGAACTCACTTAAGCTAAATTAAGCACAGCAATTTGCATGGCACCACAAATGCCATACAGCTCACAAGACAACTCATACTGCACTGCATGCCATGCCACACCAGCTCATGCACCAACAGCATGCCACACAAGGCAGAAGCGGGAAAAGGACAAGATGGCAGGACACAATTCCCATCTGGTCCACCACACGCAGACACTAACTTCATCAGAACAGTAAACATATTAATCAAGCTACTGAATTCACAATGACAACAGGGAAAGCTATGGTGGGTTTACTGCTGGGCGTTTATAACATACCACCTGAAGAAATCCCACCCTAATACAAGCTTGGTGGGTTCCATGGATGTTAAGAATGCTCAGTAAGTCCATAAATTCTAGTCTCCCATCAGGAGAAATTCCAGAAAGATGAACGGTAATGTACAATGCAGTGGTTGGTGCAGGGATGGCAGTCCAATTTATACCACTAGCTCTTAAAAAGAAATTTCCATGAGCCTTTGCCACAGACACCACACCATTTGAAGAATGGGTTCCCTTTCTGTGCTGTGGTATCTGTGGTGAGTTAGAGACACATCATGACCCTAGTAGAGTCAAGAAAGTCATTATTTTTCTAGCTTATCTCAAGAGTATTGATAGTTAACACATGAAACCAAATCTAATTTATATCTATGTATATATGAATAGATCTACATTTTATAATGATGCTTTCTGCCTCTGAACAGCCACCCATTCTAAAAAAGGTCTGTCTTCTTCATGTGGTAGCATGCTGTCCCCATCTCTGTGGACAAGCAGATATACCACAGGGTCCTAGACTCAGCTCCTTCCTCTCTACATCCAAGATCAGAGGGAATCATTCCAAATTAGCTTTTCACTGAGATGCTAAGAAGCACAGTGCAAATACAATTCATGCGGTTTATTTCTAAAAATAAAATACTCAAAGCTCAGCTGATCACTGGGCAAGGTGGACAAGTAGAACATTCTCTCCTCGGATAAATATCTGGTTAATGTGTCGTGTGAATACCTGCTGGTAATCCACTTTGGGCTTCTGCCTTTTCTTACGAGACCGGCCCCTGGAATTAGAACCCCCTGTACTAGAGCCCTCTGTCCGAGTAGTCCTGCCTGACAGGTCAGACCTGGAAGCTTCCTTTCCAGCTGCCAGAAGTGAAGAAGGTGCTGAACGAGAACGTTTCTGTGATCCTCGATCCTCATCATCTCTCCCCCACACCGTGGCCATCTTCCACGTAGATGTCTGTGAATATCGAGACAATGTAGAGTCTTCAACCATTGACCTGGAGTCAGCTTCCTTTTTGGAGGAATCCTGAAGTTTGAGCCGATCAAACAGCTACAAGGAAACAAGGCAAATGTTAGCTGCTCTCTTGATATTCTATATTCTCCTTTAAAAACATACATTCCTGTCACTTTGGGGCTGTGACTTTACCTTTCTAAATCAGCCAACACTTATTTCTCCTATTCTAACCAGTGGTTAAGTCAATAAAGGGACAATCAAGATAAAAGTCACCTGCCATATTATGTGACATTATGTTATAATGACAAACAGGTTTATTTTTATATTGAACTAAAAGACATTTCATCTTCAGGTGATGGAACTTGTTACACAAATTACATATAGATCAGGCTTAACTGAGGTAGAGAATAATCAAGACTCTACCAACGTCATACCTTGTTTCTAATAATTAAGGCTTTTATTAAGCAGAAATGTGGAGAATAGTGACACTAGTCCATACACCCCTTACCCTCTGTCCCTGCCTTACTTCCCCTACCTGATCCCAATACCTTATTTCCTAATACTGAAAGCATATAGGCTGCTGGTAACTAGGGGGAAACTTCTTACCCTGGTGAGAGTTAAAGGAGGTTCACGTTCAAATGCTTTGCCCAGAACTGGTTTTCTGTAAGTCTCATCCACATCAGTAAGTGCCTTTAAAGAAAACAAAAAGAGAAAAATTGAAAGTGTTGTCAAAAATCCTAGCAGATTCAATGCTTTCAAAAACAGCATTCTCTTCACTGGGCACCTACGACCATTAGCTATCTCGGTTCACAAGAAGAAAATAAGTAGCACTGGTAAAAAAAACAACCAAAAACAATTTTCACGCTATTTCCAAATCATTTATAGTCAAAGCTTGCAAAAGTCTCAAAAGTTCACTTTTTAAGGGGCGGCTAGGTGGCACAGTGAATAGAGCACTGGCCCTGGAGTCAGGAGGACCTGAGTTCAAATTTTGCCTCAGACATTTGACACACTTACTAGCCATGTGACTTTGGGCAAGTCACTTAACCTCAACTGCCTTCCAAAAAAAAAAGTTGACTTTTATTTGTGATTCTTATTAATTTTTTCCCCCTGAAAATCCTCTGGCAACACCAAAATGTGACTCCTGGATTACACTCATTTCCATTTTGGAGGCCATTCCAAATACACCCTAATTTCCTTCCCCTTCCCTGCTATCTATGTCAGCAACTAATAGGAAATAACTCATGTTACACACAAGCCATTAAGGACTCCCTAGTCAATCAGATCTCATGACATCACTACCATTATGTGTTAGTTATCACCTTTCCTTTGATGGTATTTAAGAGTAAGACATCACTTGTCAGATCTGTTGGGGGGGGGGGGTGTTAAAGTGCACTGAATAACTTGGAAAAGTTGTAGGAGGAAGGTAACCATAACTGCTGGAGAAGAAACTCCAGAACGATGACACCTATGTATTACCTTGTATTATAGTTATTTGTGTACATGTCTTCTCTTCATTACTAGATTGTAAGTTCCTGGAGGGCAGGGTCTTTGTCTTATATATCTTTGTATCCCCCCTACAGTGTCCAGCACAGGGCTTTGCAAATAATAGATGCTCAAAGAATACCTGTTGAATGAATGGATAAGAGAATTGGATTTGGGGGTAAAGGTAGTAAGTTGAGCACAGATCTTATGTCTGTTACAGCAGAGCTCAAGGACACCAGCTCTTCTCTAATGCAATTATCAGTACAACTGCTATTCTAAAAAGGTTATATTGGTTGCCTAATCCAATAAAGGGGTTAGTCCCTATGAGATTTTTTTCCATCCCCATAAAAAGAACTAATTACCATATTCCAGAACTTGTCAAATGCAACCAGGAAGCCAGAGCAGACACCCCGAAGACCCTTGAAAGTGCGAATGTGAACATTGACCTTCACTCCCTCTCTGATACAGCGATGAAGTTCACCCAGTGGGCTGCCCTCATGCACTGAAATAAAAAGAGAACATTAGTCAGGGCAGCATGAGAATGTCTGTGCCAGGAGCCTCCTTACTGTGTGATCTGCTGAATAAAATCCAGCGTGTTTTTCGTTTTCAGTTTACCTTTGCAGCGTACAACTTCCTTTTATGCACACTACGCTCCAGTAAAACTGGACCACTCTGTCCCATGAATGCACCCCACACATCCCACTCTGCACTTCACTGTGCAGCCCTGCTCAAGCCTCTGCACTCCTTCAACCACACAGGAGGAAGAGGAACACCAGGTGGGGGAGACACTTGTCCAGGCAAGCTGGTGGAAGTACCTAAATCCCTCCCGTTTCCTGCCCAGTAACAACTCCCTTTCAAGACTGCGAGCATTAATATTCAGTGGCCACCCATTAGTACGACTACAGCTAATAATCGGCCACTTTTTTCTTTCCCTATCCCTAGATCACTCAACTACCCACCACATAGGAGCAAACTATCCTCAGTCTCCTCCTCCCATTCCCTTATTCCCACCCTCCTCAACCTCACTCTATTTCATTTCCTACCTCAACCCTGCCCACCCATCCTACTGTGCCCTCTGGAATTCCTGTTCATGGTGAACAAATTTCCTTTCATTCCGGACCTCTTTCTACCATTCTCCTATCTACTGACCTCATTAAGAAAGAATTTCTTCCAGATAACTGCCCCTGTGATTATCCTCTCCTTCAGTACTCTAAACTAGGACACCCTGAAGGGACGCCAGAACACTCTGTGCTCCCCCACTGTCACTTCTAGATTCTTCTGTTACTGACGTCACTCAGCAACTACTCTTCTTTTTAATTCTTCCGTTAAAGTTTTCCACCCCATGCAGAAAATTTGTAGTAGCTGCCTCCAAGTCATTCCATCTCTTTAAAAGTAGGTCAGTGCCTGACTCACCTACTTTCTCCTTCACTGCCAAGTCCTGACCTTAAAGTTGGAGATTTCAACATCCATAATTGATACTCCTCCAAATTATTTGACTTCCCAATTTTTTGGTCTCCTTCATGACATACTCCTTAATTTTGCTTAAGTAACACACAGGGATGGTTAGACCCTGACTCTCACCATTATACATAAATGTTCCACTTCTTTATTAAAAACTCTGACATTCTCTTCTCCTAGCATCCCATCTCTCCTAAATCTATTCTTCACTGACTGAAACTTTCAGTTCCTCTACTTTCAATATATTCTTAGGCTATTACCTTTACTCTGGCTTCAATTTCTTGAGTCCAATAATTTCAGCAAACCAACTTCCCACTGTGCTCCACTGCTGCTAAACCTACCTCACCAAGTCTCAGAACTGCCCCCCTCCTCCTGGTCACCTCCTCTGTTCCTATTCACACGATGCTGAAGAGAGCTAGCAGAAGTCATATGCCAACAGTGCCATGCGTTATACACGCACGTTATCCAACTCCAACTTTCTTTTGTCCCTGCAACAAAGCAATCTTTTGCTTTTTCTTCTCAAAACCTTTGGATGTCATCTCCCACTCTTCCTCCTTTTTCTCAGTCTCTGATAAAGAGGCGGACCTTCTCCTTGCCAGGGCCAACCTCTCTACACGTTCCCTTGATCACATCTCTTCCCATTTTTTTCCAGCAGATGGCAACCTTAACTACCAACCTCATAATTTTCAACCTCTCTTTATACACTGGTTCCTTCCGTATTATCTTCAAATATGCCTAAGTCTCTCTTCTAATGGAAAAAACAATGTTAAAAAAATAAAAGAAAAACTTTCACTAGAAACTACCATCTTCTCAAGCTATTGTCCTGTATTTCTTTTCTGTTTTTCAGCTAAAGCCCTATTTTTAAAATGTCCATACTCGCTGCCTCTACTTCTTTTCTCCCTTACTTCCTAACCCCTTCTTAATTTGGCTTCCAAACTCATCACTATGATAAAACTGTTCTTTCCAAAGTTACCAGCAATGTCTTTTTTTTTTTTAAGAAAACAATTCTGAGGCACTATCTCATATCTATTAGAATGGCGAATAGGACAGAAAAGGCAAATGACAAACATTGGAGGGGATGTGGGAAAGATGAGACATTAATGTACTATTGGCAGAACTGTGAATTGATTCATCCAATCTGTACAGCAATGACTTAATCCACAAATCTGATGGTCTTTTCTCAGAGCTCATCCTTCCCAACCTGCCTGCTGCATTTTACATCGCTGACCACTCTCTCTTAACAGACATTTTCTCCTCTCTCAGCCTTTGTGCCACTGCTCTTCTGGTTTCCATCTGACATGTCTAACTGTTTCTCCTCAGTCTCCTCTGCAGTTTCACTCCTGATACACAGCTTTTACATCTGGGTGTAGCCTGAAAGTCCTGGCCTCTCTTCACTCTCTCTATACCCTCTTGGTGACCTTGTCAGTTCCCACAGGTTTATTATCACCTCCATGGAGATTACTTTATATCCAACCCCAGTTCTCTCCCATCAGTCCTGAATTGTCACTGAACTTATTGGTTATTTCAAAGTGGATGTCCCATAAAAAATCTCAAAACTCAACACGTCTAAAACAGAAGTTATCATCTTTTCCCCAAAATGCACTATTTTTTCCAAACAACCCTATTTATTTGAAGGTATCACCATTCTTTCAGTTTTCCAAGTCCATAACCTTGTAATTATGTTCAGTTCCTCACTGCCCCTCAGATATTTTTGGCATACCAGCTGACAAATCTTGCCATTTCTTCCTCCACAATATCTCTTGCATTCAGCACCTTTTCTCTACTCACACAGCCACTTTAATTCAAGTTTACATCAACTCTTGCCTAGAGTATTGCAAAAGCATCCTAAATGGTCTTCTTGCCTCAGTCTCCCCTCATTCCAGTTCACCTTGGACACTAATGCCAAACTGATTTTCCTTAAAAATGACCGTGTCACTCCATGCTCAACAAACTCCATTGGCTCACTGCTGCCTATAGGACAAAACATAAACTCCTTCGGTTAAGCTTTTAAAAGCCTTTAACAATCTGGCTACAACCTTTCTTTGGCTGTGATCCAGCTAACCAGACTTTCAAGTTCTTCTAACAGGACACTCCATGTCTCAACTTCATGCTTTTGCACTGACAATGCCAGGGATGCACTCATTTCTCACTTGCAAATAAAGGAATCCCTTTCTTCCTTCAAGACAAAGTTCTAGCACCACCTTCATGAAGCCTTTCTTCATCTTCCCCTCATCTGCTAGTGGCTTTTCTCCAAAACTACCTCATATTCCACTAGTGTACACTGATTCTCTTTGTACTGGTTACATACATACACACACACACATATACCCACATACACTCACATATATATGTACTTGTCTCCCCTGTTAGAACATAATGTACCTTGAGAGTACAGCCATTTCATTCTTTGTGTTTGTATCCCTAAGCAAATAGCAGGCACACAATAAAAGCCTGCTGACTGACTGACTGGAATATCCTCCCTGTCCCACCAGCTGGAATCCTACCCACCCTTCAAGGAGGTTTCTGATCAACCCCAGTCAAAAAGCGTCTTTCTCTCATCAGAAGTCTGATGGCACTGGGACTGTATTTGCTTATGCACTTACCATGTTCTCTTTTGTATTATGGTTGTGTAGATATCTTATTCCCCTAATATACTGTAAGGTCCTTAAGGGCAGAGTCTTGGTCTCTTCTATCTTTGTGACTCTCTCAGAGCCCAGCACAGTGCCCTGCACACAATAGGCATTTAATAAATGGATGATGAATGAACTTTGAGCTCTGCTCAACCCCAGAAAAGAACAGTTTATGTTGTGAGGTCTCATTGTTGCATTCCCCACTCATAGCAAAATGATAACTCCCCAAAATAACATAGCTAAACTATGTATGTATGAATGTATGTATATACACATATGTAGATTGGTAGATGTACACATACATTTTATAATATATGTGATCTGCATCATCCACTAGGATGAAGATTTTCTTCTTACACTGGCTCATTCTATTATCTATCATATCAAATCTAAACAGTCCTGTCTTCAAAGTCTTCTAATAAAATGTTCTGTCCCATTCATCTGAATGTTTCCCATTCCCTTTGGCAAACCTTCTACTCAAGTCAATCTAATCTGTTTCCCACATAACCTGTTACATGTAATTGTTCTTCTCAACTCCATGCCTTAAGATACCATTTTTAAGGAGGTTCTTCTTGAATTCCATTTCTAGCTTGATTCATAAAAAGAACTCCACATGCACATGATGTAAAATTAATAATTTGCCTCAAATACACATAATACTAAGATATCTGCAAATACTGTCTGGATACAACAGTAAGGTCTACTCCATGTCTGGATTCCCTGCAATGAAAAACATCTCACTACACACTGTTCTTCATGTCAAGAAAAATACTGGTTGTATCCAAGCTGTGATGGTGAAAAAGGCACATTCCACGCATCTGAATTCTATAAGACTGCAAATAGATGCCATGTAAAAGCAGCATTATGACTCACAGGAATTTTGGGGCTATGAACTTCAGCTTTTACTGTTCAACTCAAGGAGAGAGACTTGTGCCTAGGGACTGTGCTGAATTTTATAAAAAAATGCTATTATTTAATTTTTAAGTACTTACAGCCTGCTAGCCGTGCCAAAGATATACAAGGCAGAATTATTTAGAATGTACATGCCAAAGACGTCTTCTGTAAACTTCTTACTCTCGTTTCTATAAGAAAAGTAATAGTCTCTGCTCTTGCTTAAATTTCCGGGCTCCTATTTCTCTGTACTCTATTTATGGACTGGCTTGGTGTAGTCCAGACACGGATTAGTAGTAGAAATTACTTTTTGAAGAAGTGGAGGAAAGAAACTTGGCAGATGTGACATGGGAGGTTATTTCACTTTGAAAGATCGACAGGAGACGAGGTCTGGTACAAGTTCACTTCCAGCTCTAAGGTTCTATTATTCTAAATAGGAACATGTGGGGGAAATGTTTGAATTTTGTCTTAGTCTTCTATCTCTGCCATAACATTATTTCTAATAATATCTAATAGTATTTTAAAAAGAGTTGGAAGAGACTGCTGACTTTTAAGTTCTACTTCACCCACACATTTTCAAATATACAAGAGTCAAAAAAGGTAGGTTTTAATTTTTGTAAGAATTATTATAACTTACAATATTGACATTATTATATACTATTACCACCATATCTGGATATGTAGCAATAAAGTTGGTGACCCTTCTGTGAATATTCCTGAAATAATTTATAGATATGTTTAATTTCACCTTGGTTACTTACTCACCCTTGTGTATATTGCTAGCTCTGTGTGTGTGTGTGTGTGTGTGTATAAAACACACACACACACATATATATATATAGTGTATATATACACACATATGAATATATACATATACCTCCTAGAAAAGGCTTTTTCAATGTTACCATCATCTCACTCCCCTGCTTTAAAATGTAGGGTGGCTCCCAACTTTTAGCATATCAAATCTACGCTTCAGTTTGGTCTATAAAGTCCTTTACCAAAACGACCTTCTGCCTCCCACTCCTAATCTCAATAGATCATGTCTCTTTGTGATCAACACCAAGTGTCTGCTCCACCAAAGCAAATCTGCTTAACATCCTCTGTATAGTATATCACTTGTTCACTTGCACTCTTATATATCTGCCTTATATACTTTTCCACTTCTCTTTTCCAACTCCTGTCCTTTCCTTCCTTCAGAGCCTAAGGTTCACTTCCCTTAGGGAGCTATTGCCAGCCTGATGATTCTTATTTTACTTTCCCCTTGGCGTTCACTTGCTCTTTCTGCTCTAGGCATTACCATTAAATCCCTTGCTTTGTGAATGCTAATAATTCTTTTTTATGTACATGTGTCATACATACCTAACTGTTTCCAGTGATAATGAGAGATATCTGTTCCCAGTACAAGTTTTCCAAGCACTCCAAGCAATGATTTGGGGTGTGAGAGAGGGACTCTACAATCCGTTCAAAGGAGCTCAGAGTACTGCTTCCTTGAACTGACTTTTCCAAGAATGTTCTATGGTCTCACCAATGTTACATTTTGGCAACAATGCAACGTTCTTGAACGTTGTTCAATGAACATTGTTGTTCAACAATGCAGACAAGTGGCCTTCTAATTAATTAGTGTTACAATCTAAGACCCAGATATATCTAATTCACAGAAGAGATACAGGCCCTTATTGTTTCCGTTTAAGAACAACTTATAGATATGCTGTAGACAGGCAACATGAGCTGGAAATTCATGGAAGGAATCGTATGGCACTGTAAATCATTTATCTTAACTTATTACAGCTCTATATCTTGTCAGTGGAGAGGTTCTTTTTCAATAAACAAAACCACTAAGAGAAACCTAAACATCACTCATTTAACACACTGGCTCATTTAAGAGGTATATTATAACAATTAAGCTATCAGGATACAGATGCTTTGAATAGCTAAGTAGGTCATTGTGTTCACTGGGCAGATGTCAGAACTGCCTGCCATATGACAAAGGTATAAGTCTGGCTGTGTTTATTACATTTATACAAGACCCAAATGCACATTCTAGCAAGCTCTGTCTCCAACAGCTTTCCTAACAGAATTTATTAAAAGGTTCAGAGAAATTCCCTAGTGCTATCTGAACCTCAGAATTTAAAGAAACCCATGATTACAGTAATATGAATACACACACACAGTTCATGCACCCAGAAGGCTTACAAAGTGTTTTTTTTTCTCAGTGGCAGCCACTGCATGCCAAATTTCAGATCTTTTGATTAAAGCGTATGTTTAAAGATTCTGGAGTCTAGAGAAGACTCCTTGTATCAGCAGAGGGAAAGCTAGAAGAAAAGGGAGAGACTAAGACACTGCTAAGAGTAAATGTCCTTTATGCTGTCCACGAACCCCACCATAAAGTCACTTAGCTGAAACTGCTGGCCTAGCCGACTTTCCAATCAACTATGTATGGATTCTCCTTAAACCAGATCAAATAAAAAAAACTCCCTCAAATCAGCCAAGTAGACTCATTTCAAATCAACCATCAGACTATCCCTCATATAAGCTATGTAGACCCTCCCCACATCCGCCTCATATCAGCCATGCAGGCTCTGCTCACATTCTCCAAGCCAGCCAATGCAGACTCTCCCTAAATCCCCCTATATCAGCAAGGAATATCCCCTCCTCATCAACTGCAAAGACCTTCTACAAATCTTCCTGTCAACCATACGTAACTCTCACATAGTCCATGCAGACCCTTCTCCCCGTCAGACATGCACATCCCTCACCTTCTCCAATATCAGGCATGCAGACTCTTCCTAAAATTCCCCATTTCATCCCTACAGAACATTCCCACATTTCCCTATCTAGCAAGACCACAAGTTTACAGGCTCATAGACCTAGCACTAGAAGGGACCTCAGAGGCCATCAGTCACAGAGAGACATTTCAGATATCTCCTCCCGATTATTAGTCATACAGACCCTCTCCCCACATCAAACATGCTGACCCTCTTTAAAACTTCTCTTGTCAGTCAAATAGACCCTCTCCATATGTCCCCCATATCAGCTACAGAGACCCTCTGCCTCATTCTCTCCAAGAGTCAAGACCATTCCCTCCTATCAGTAAAACTGGACCCTCTCCACCTCCCCCCATATTAGCTGTGCAGACCCTCCTCACTGTCTCATATCTGCTATGCAGACCCTCCCCTCAATCCCACATATAAACCATGCTGCTTGTTCCCTCACCCCCATCAGCCGCGCGGACCCTCCTCCCCCTGCCCCCATCAGCTGTGCGGACCCTCCTCTCCCCCATCAGCTGTGCGGACCCTCCTCTCCCCCATCAGCTGTGCGGACCCTCCTCCCCCTGCCCCCATCAGCCGCGCGGACCCTCCTCCCCCTGCCCCCATCAGCCGCGCGGACCCTCCTCCCCCTGCCCCCATCAGCCGCGCGGACCCCCGCCCGCCCGCCCGCCGCACACTCACGGGGCATCCTGGTGAGGACGTTGCGCGGCGCCTTCCTCCTGCGGCCGGGGCGGCCGCTGCTGCCCGGCCCGGGGGCCCCCGCGTCCGCCTCCTCCTTGGTCACCATGAGCCGGCGGAGCCGCTGGATGCGCTCGGGGTCCGGGGCGGGCGCTCCGCGGCGGCGGGCAGTCCGGCGCGCCGAGCCCGAGGCGGACGAGGCGGGGCCGGGGGCCGCGGCGGGGGCGCCCGGAGCCCCGGGACCAGCCTGACCCCGCGCCCGGCCCCGGCCCCGGCCCCTGCCGCCCAGCCGGAGGAAGCTCTCGTATTCGGCCAGGTTGTTGAAGCAGGGCGCATTGGGGTAGGGGATGGGCGGCAGGCGCGGCGCGTACAGGGCCAGCAGCGGGTCGAAGCGGTCCGAGCGGACGTCCAGCCGCGGGCTGGGCGGGCTCCCGGGGCTCCCCGCCCGGCCCGGGCCCCCTCGCCGCTCCCGCTCCTCCATGTTTGAAACACCCGCAAGCGGAGGACGATGGGAAAAAGAACGCGCCCCCGAGGGGGCGGCCGCCAGGGGGCAGCAGGGAGCAGGCGCAGCGCCGCTCGCGGCCGCCAGGGGGCAGCAGGGCCCCGCGGCGGAGCAGCCCGCGGCGGGGGGGGGGGGTACGTCCCGAAGATCAGAAGAGCGTCGGGACGTATCGCAGGGGGGGGGGGAAGCGGGCGCCCCGCGGGGGGGGGGGGGGGGGGGGGGGGGGGGGGGGGGGGGGGCGCCGCCCCGGGCGGCCGCCAGGGGGGAGCAGGGCCCCGCGGCGGGGCAGGGGGGGGGGGGGGGGGGGGGCGCTGGGCGGAGCGACTTTACCCAGGGTCGTTCCGGCAGTAAGTAGCGAAGCCGAGACCCTGCGGCTTCTTAGGGGGTGCGGGCAAGAGAGAAGCGTCGGGGTAACTTTATCCGCCCCCCGCACTTCACAGAGGAGGCGCAGAAGAATGGCCCAGAGGCAGTTCTGAAGGCAGCAAACAGCAGAAGCTGAAACGGAGGTCCCGGACCACAGTCCGGGGTTTGTCACTAGAGCTGGCAGGGGCTTCAGAGGGCACCTAAATAGGGCGGCTGTGAACGCCCCCGAGACCTGGGCATTTCAGAGGAGGGAACCAAGACCCAGCAGACCAGGGGCGACACCCTCAGGGGTACCCACGGAGTCCGGACTGGAAACCAGGCGGATCGCGCGTTCGCCGCCCGTGTGCTGCCTCTTAGGGCGATACGCACTCTCTACTCTGTGGCCAGCTCCCTCTTCCATGATAGATGATTCCTGCGCGAAGGACAGAGTCGGCAAAGAGGGCTCTGCACAATCCAATCTGTCATGACTTACTGGCGCTTCCCTGACTCACTCTCCATCACGGATGTTCCAGGGAAATGAATTAAGTCAAAAGTAAAATTGGGAAATAAATAATGCTGATGGATAGACCCCACGACGAACTGTTAGGGTGTAATGGAAGACACAGCAATAAACAAGATACTGCATTATTTAATGAGGATTCTTTACAACACCCATTTGGGAAGCGCTCCTGAGCAGCTGGATCCTTTAGCTAACGTGTATCTGAGGAAATATTATCTCAAGGGCTTAGATGAAGTGATAGTGAAAAAAAAATTATGAAAACTTTAATTTTGCTAAGGTTACAAGGCAGCTTAGTGACTAAAAGATTGAGTAAATTGGTGAAGTCATCAAGAAGGCAAAACATAAATCGCATACTGGGAGAAATACAGTATGACTGGAATGTTAGAATATGTGTGTGTAAATATGAAATCAGGCTGGAAAGGTAGAATGGAAGGAAGGAAACAAGCATTTATTAAGTGTCTGCTATGTACCAGGCACTGTACTAAGCTCTTTAGAAATATTTCATTTGAGCCTCACGACAACCCTGGGGAGGTAGGTGCTATTATTATTATTCCCATTTTACAGGTGAGGAAACTGAGGCAGGCAGGTTAACCAACTTGCCCAAGATCACACAGCTAGTGTCTATTTGACGGATCTGAACTGAGGGCATTCTGATCCAGCAGCTTTGAGCTAGCTGCTGCCCAGATTATGCTAGGCCTTTGGAATAGGACAATCTGGAGAGCCTAGGGGTTGGGAGAGCTCCTATAATTTTAGGATAATGTGCTACCTATTCCTGTAGTGCTGTGTCATGTGATGTTCTAATTTATAGTAACTGAAGTTGAAAAGTATGGTTAACGGAGCCAAAGCCCACCATCATTCAGGAGCCTTTCTAAGAGTGAAATGGGTACTTCAACCAAGGCTATAAACTTCCTCCTCAGGACCTGCTTAGGCTAATCCCAAATCAAGAGGGAGATTTCTTGATAGATAACATTTCTTCTGGGGTCAGAGGAAGACTTATCGACTAGAGAATGAATTGAGGGAAATATTGTATAGCATAATTTAACAAGTTGACGAACTAGCCAATATGATTGCTCTGAACAGTTATTTCAGATTCTCTTTAAAAAAAAAGAACCTTATTAACGCCAATGTTTAGAGGTCAATATAGGTCTTCTTTCCTCCCCCTACCCCTGAGAGAGATAACAAGTACTTAAATTTTAGGAGACTTTTTCATAAGTTGCTCCCACCAAACTAATGTATTACCTCTGCTAATAAACCTCTCCCACTATAGCCATTAACAAGTAATTGATCTTTCCTTGTCCTTGAAACTTTTTCACCTTGGAAGAACCTATCAGAGCCTCAGTTTTCTGCTAGCATGGCTTTCAGCAGCTCAGGGTAATCTGCCTGTGATTCATGCATGAAGGATCGAGTTGGTTAGAGTTCCTAATAAAGAATTAGGAGTAATTGAACCTTACTACTGTTACTTCAAGTGCTATTTCTCTTTGAACATGTGATAAGTACTGGTGATACACATACAAAAGAAAGATAAATCCATGTTTCCAAAGAGCTTATATTTGAACGGGGGGAGTGTGTTTGTCCTTCAAGAGGACCATGGCATCAGGGAAATGATGACATAAATTGCGGTTGACTTTTGAGTGAGGGAGGGCTGTGCAAGGTCACCAGTCTCACTTTCTCCTCCAGAGCCACCTGGGTCCAGTGTCCTGATATTGATCCAGATGACTGGAGATGACCCAGGATGCAATGGGAGACCCTGGCCCTTTTAGGCTAAGGCCTTTTCAAGTACTCAATTAGAGTGAGGTAACACCCATTCATTGAATAGGCCTCAAGGCCTCAAGAAGTGAGTCAAGGGATGGCCCCTTTATACAATATATATGAGAGTGGCGGTCAGGGACTTGTGAGTGGAACCATAGAGGAGCCAATTGACAAGTCCTTTTTAGAAGCAGTGGAAGTTTTGGTTTGATTACTGTTCTGGGGGTCGAGAATGATTGTGGGGGATACACACATAGGTTTAATGACAAAGGGACAGCTAGGGTAGATAATTAGATGGGATATCTGAGCCTGGCTAGATACAATGGGACATGTGAATTGGTGCTGACTTGGGACAGGACACAGACCCAGGACATTTGTTCCAAAGGTGAATGGATTATGTAATTTGGCATGATCTCAGGAAGTCAAATGCTCTAGAGAGATCAGGAAAAATTCTTTAGTAGTCTGAAGAATGATAATGGGCTAAGGAGAGAAAGAAGCATTAGGTGCTAGATTCAGGGCACCTAAATATAGTGACTGTGAACACCTTTGGAGAGAATACAGACCCGTCCCACCCCTCCCCATCACAGCAGGGCAGGGTCTCATTTTTGTGTTTTTACCCCCAGCTCATGGTACATCAGAGGCACTTACTAAATGCCTGACTGATCGATCATTGGCTTATTGGGAAAGAAAATAAATTTCCCAGAGAGCACAGCAAGAAGATAATTCTGAACCAAAGTCACAGGATTTACTGAGGGCAATTCAGAGACAGAGAAGCTGGGGTTTGAAGGTCATGGTTTATACACATATAAATGATACAAGACAGAATAAGGGTCGAGATCTAGTCAGTTTTAAGAGATCACTTTCAACTGTGATGGGTTAAGGCTTCAGAGTTGGACCATAAAAAGCAGATGATCAGTCCAACTCTTAAGCCTGAAAGGGAGATGTTTAGGTGAGGCGGAGTAGAGTGGAGTTAGAAAAGGCATTCTAGGCATGGGAGATGACCTGCACAAATGCCCAGGAAGGTGCAGGATGGGAAGAGCCAGGAGTTCAGCTTGATTAGAAGGTAAAATGTATGCAAGGGAGATGTATAAGGCCAGAACCTTATGTGCAGCCACAATGTGCAGTGTTATAAATGTCAAGACAGATCTTGCATTCTACCCTATAGGCAGCTGTGAACCATTAAACAGTTTGAAGCAAGAAAGTGACAGTCCAAAGGATGCATTTAACAGGCATGCATTCTGAAGAACCTAAAAAATCAGGGACCAGTTGGAATACTGCTAGTCTAGATCAAGGGTGGGAAATCTGCAGCCTCGATGCCACATGTTGACATGTAGGTCCTCAAGTGTGGCCCTTTGACTGAATCCAGTCTTCACAAAACAAATCCCCTCGATATAAGGATTTGTTCTGTAAAACTTGGACTCAGTCAAAAGGCTGCACCCAAGAACCTAGAGGGCCACAAGTGGCGAGGCTGCAGGTTCCCCACCCCTGGTATAGATGAATGCCTGAACCAAGGTGGAGGCAGTTAGAAATAATTGAAGAGGTAGATTAGCAGAGGCAAAATGACAGGATTTGATAATTTAGGAAGAGATGACTTAATACCAAGTGTTTCCCTGTGACCTACGTGTCATGCATTAGCATTTCTAGCTAGGAAGTTACCACTCCTTACTGTAGGTAGTTCAATAGGCTTTACCAAGTTTCCCACATAGGATTCCAGAAAATTCCTAGGACGATGACTGGCCTCCTCTTGGAGGACCAAACAAATGAAAATTAAAATCCAACACCTAGTGCAGTGACTTAACTTTAACTTAGTTAAGGGGATAGTAAAAAAATAGCTCTTAAGGAATAGGAACCCAAAGTTCAGGTATTTGAACCAGGGTTTGAGGTGCCAAATCCTGCGAATTCAAAAACGTTTTCTCCCCCCAAAAAAGATGTCTCTAAACGATACTATTTTCTGGCTGTAGTAATTAATATGCTGCTATCAGTATTAGCTATAGGACAAGCACAATAAGTCATTATATTTCTTTAAAGTTGAGGCAATATTGAGTTGTATCAAGAAATGGAAAATCATACCACACAGACCCATAAGCCTTTATTTCACCATCAATACATAGTTAACACCATAAATCAGCCATGTCTAACTCACAAAAGTTCCTGTTGGAATAGGAAGAGAGACTGGAAGTTGAACAGATGGTATGACAGCTAGTGAGGGATGAGCCCAGACTTAGACCTTTCAGTGATATATTTACTTCTTGGCTTTAAGCTTTATGAAAAATCAGGATATGGGTTCCTTGAATTAATTCCTGATGAATTTATCAGGAATTTTTATTTCTCCTTCAGTTCCCCCAATTATATTTCATTCCCTCTCACCATCAATTCTAAATAAACTAGCATCTTAATGTTAACCGTGATACTGCCGGTTCTTGCTGGCATCACCAGGAGACATATATAGTCCCTAATTCAGAAGGAACAGTCCAGACCAACTATATTCAAGGGACTTTTCTGCATCACTCTAAAATAAAAGCCCCTGCGGTCTGATCATAAGTACAGAGATCATCCATCTGTCCTTCAAAACCAGTCTAAGTTCCAGGGCAAGAATCATTAAAGAGCCCTAAAAGAAAAAACTGTATGAAATAGAACTGAGCCAATTTCACCTTTGCAAGTAGAAAAAGCTGTCCAGAAACTGAAGGTGGATGACTTTAAAATATGTAATAATGTTATAATAAATAGCTCTCTGGGTTGGTATCTTTCTCTTGTGCTAGGTCTAAGCCTTCTGAGGAAGAACTATTACTTACACAAACTTTATCTCCCTCAACACAGTAGGTATTTAATGTCTGTTGAATAACTCAGTTCTGTTTGACTCCTCTATGCACCCCTTACTCTCATCCCCAAAAGAATATGTATATTTCTTAGAAATCTGGATTTGAAATGCTACTTTTGGGAAGAAAGCAGAGCCCACAGGAACAGAATGACTGATTCAACCAACTGAAATGTATACGGCTGGTCAATCAAGAGTTACCGTAATTGAGAGATACAAAAAATGTGTAAAAAACATGTAGTCCATGTTTATTTCCAGGTTGGCCAAGGAGAAAAATGCACACAGATCATTTAGAAGGGTAAGAATTTCAAGGTCACTGTATCCTAACTCTAAGCTAGTCAGGAGTAGGTGGCAGTTTTAAAAATGATTTATACCATAGTCTAAAAAAGATTAATTATGCAAGATACATCTAACTGCTCTGCAAAAATAGTAACAGAGTTTTATTTGTGTTTTTGCAAATGGAATCATGTTTCTACGGTACAAAAAAGGTGCCCTGCTTTCAGAAGAATAAGATGTGCTACCTCTTTCTCCCTTTTTCCCTCCCCCCAAAACTGATCTTGCTTGCTGCTTACATAAAATGTGTATTTCAAAGAACTCTGTCTAATGCCAGAGGTAGTTTAGCTAGCAAGAATCCAGTGCCTGCATGGATAAACATTTAAGAAAGGAAAAGAAAAACAAGTCAGCTGTCATCTTCAAGGATCTCAGGATGCTCCTTCCAGAAAGCATCGCCAATGATATCACAGTGTAAAGCAACTGGTTTAGTCCTTGTCCGTGTCACTTCAACTTTTTTTTCTTCTGTTTCTCCTGGAAGCTTGATTTCCTTTGATATAACTTCTTTAATCTAAAAATAAAAGATTATTAAATTATAAGAGACTATCAAGAACCCAAAAGATATCACCAACGTCTCTCCCCAACCATGCCCTGGTGGTAAAAAGTAGGAATGATGATTGTTTCTACTTTCATGTCTGTATTAAAAAAAAAAAAAAAAACACAACAAACTACATTTTATCCCAGTGGAGTTTTGTTTAATAGCTTATATTTTTAAAGCACTTTAAAGTTAACTTACCCAAGAAAACATAGCTAGTAACTGCCTGAGCTAGGATCTGAATCTGAATCTGTCTTTTGATTCCCACTACAAACACTGTAGAAATGTTGTTTACTTATACATGCTAGTTGACTTACAGATTTACATGAACATTGGGCAGAAGGTCTAGTTCTGATTAGCCTTGGGACAAATTACTTCACTTCTAAGAGGTTTAATTTTCCTCAACTGTAAAATGAAATTATTCCTCATGTCCCCTCTAGCTCTAAAATTCTATTATTTAAATTGCATGAGATGGGAATTCTACACACGAACATTCAGACTGAGCTTATAGAATATAGACTAGTCAGCATGTTTTTTCTTATGAACACCATTTTATGTACTTACAGGTAGAATTATAAAGAGAGGCCTAGAATTAGCAGCAAAGAAGAAACTTTTAAGCTGTTACTAATAGTTTATTAAAAATACAGGAGTTAAAAAAAAATATAGGAGCTGATCTGAAGCCGTGGTCATTCCTCTATCCCATCCCATTTGAAATCATACTTCTTACCTTTTTCCATATGAGTACAGTTCCTTTCCTGTACATTGGTGGTTCATTATTGTAGTTGATGTTGTATTCAGAAAACAAAATTTCATTCTTATCTGCAGCAAGTGTTCCCTAGGATTAAAAAAAAATACACAAAGTTTTTTTATATAATCCTTGACCCCAGTCTATGCCAATAAACTATAGGACAGTAAGAGGAAGGGAGATAAAATTTTAAAATGCTTTAAGGGCTTTTAACAGTAATTGTGAAATATTTTAAAGAACGTTTCAATTCCTAAAATCATAAAACTCTCCATATGCCATCATTGAACCAGTGGCTTCACAAGCCAAAATAGTGACCCGAAGATAGAAGAAAATATAAATGGTAACCGTTCTTAATGGTGTAAGTGACAAGAATAAAACTTACCTTATCAACACGCATTTATTAAACAACTGCTATATGCCATGCCCTATGCTAAGTGCAAGGGGTACATACAAATGCCAAGAATTAACAATCCTTACATTTAAGAGCCTTATAAGCTAACCAAGTATAACTGGCTTTACTAGAACTAGTCCTGCATTGGCTTGGTTATGAGATCATAGATTAAGAGCCAAAAGGATCTTTAGTAGAGGCCAACTTGTCCAACTCTTCCATTTCATAGATGAGGCCCAGAGGTTAAGTGGCTTCCCCAAGGTCACACAAAAAAGTGTCAGAGCCAGGATGTGAATCCAGGTGCCCTGAATGCAAAGCTGGCACTCTTCTTCACATTATCTTGTGATGCATCAGAATATGGGTGTCTTGACCTGTGTTATAATGGCATTCTATAACAGTCTTTTCAAATAACATGTAACCTAGTGAAAAGCCTCACTTAAAAAATATTAGTTGGCTTTCAAAAATATATAGCATTCTCTATTATCTTGGAAGCCTTTGTGGCACAGTGAAAAAGAGCACTGGCCTGAATGCCAGGAGACCTAGATACTAGTTCCAGGTTTATCACTATGTGGTCTTGGCCCTTACTGGGCCTCCATTTCCTATTCTTTCAAATGAAGGCAGTGGACCAAATGACTTCTATGTCCTTTTTACCTTGACATTCTAATTTTTTGGCCTACCAAAAATAATTGTATTAAAGGATACAAGGTAAATTTTCGTAGGAAAATTTATACAAAATTAAATTAATAGGCAAAGAGTAAGATAGTAACATTTTCATACCTGTAATCTTTCTTGAGCTTGTGCTGGTGTTAACTTAGATCGCTGTATCAGCATCCAGAAAACTGTGTTATAAAGATTATTAATGTGACCTGGGGAGAAAAAGTTAAAAAATGTATATGCAACATTCATAGTCCAAAGAAATCACTTGCCTGTCAATTCCCCTCCCCCCACCCTTGAAGACACCTTTCTCCTTCAGATGGAGAGCTCACAGACAATTGAGTTCTGTGTTCATGTATATTTTTAAATGCTATGTATTTTTAAAATATACATGTAAATATGTATTTTACAAGTTCAGTGTACATGCAGAGTGCTTACTATGTGTAAGACAAGTTTTAAAATTAATGGACAAATCTTTGTTTTCAGTTACTTTTATTACTATTCTTTTCACTCAGATTAATGCTAGTTGAAAAATACCTTAAGGGAACATTTCCAAAGTTATGTGATTTAAATGCCTATTTTTTTCCAAGTTCCTCAGAAGTTAGTCAAATGAATAAAGAGTCAAAAATAATTTGTATTAGATAGCACGTATCTTTGCAATTTCACTGTTTTTAAAAATACTTACAATCTGCTTGTCGCCAGCTGAGATAATCCTTTAAGGTCTGGTTGCTAGGATACACTACAACTCTTCCATCAAAGGCTGGAGGATATAGAAGGTCCTGGTCCTTAAAGTAATCCTTCCAATAAAAGACATAGCTGGAGGCAAACTGAGAAGCCACGTTTGTCATAAATTTACTTGTAAGTACAAAGAAAGGACAGGAAGAGAAAACATGTTATATTAATATTTACACAGCACAGAGATGGTGGGGTACAAGAAGGAATTTACAACTATTTGGTGACAATACTTAGTTCCCAGGGTTTTTAAGGGAAATACTTCCCATTCCCTTCATCAATAGGGCAGTTTCTTAAACTAAGGGTCACTTAATAATGTCCATTAAACTGAATTATTATTTTTCTCTACAGTAATTCAATTCAAGCAAATACATTTAGTATGTATTATGCAACAGGGCAGCTAGGTGATGCAGTGGATAGAAGATTGGGCCTGGAGTGAGGAAGACCTAAGTTCAAATCTGACCTCACACACTGACTAGCTGTGTGACCCTGGGCAAGTCACTTCACTCTGCCTCAGTTTCCTCATCTGTAAAATGAGCTAGAGAAGGAAATGGCAAACCACTCTAGGATCTTTGCCAAGAAAACCCCAAATGGAGTCACAAAGAATCATACACAATTCAACAACAACAAATGTAACAAGCACTGTGGTAGGTGCTGAGGATACAAAGACCAAAAAAAAATTTTTTTAAAGTTCCTATCCTTAAGGAACTTACTTACATTTTATGGGGGGAAAGAACATATAAATAGACAATTATATGCAAACTATATAAAATAATTGGGGGAAACTAGCAACTGGTGGGATTTTGTGAAATGGTATTGAGTTGTATTTTGTAAAGCTGCAGAGGTAAGATGGGAGCAGGCTGTGGCACAGGGGGGTAACCGATACAAAGGTACTTTGGTGAGATATAGAAGCAAGCAGGCCAAGGTGAAGTAATCAGCTTTATGGTATTTAAATGCCAGAGGAATTTGATACTATAGGCAATAGTGAGCTACAGTGAGCTATATGAACAACGAAGTGACATTTTCAGGTCTGTGCTTCAGGAACATCAATTTGGCATCTGTGGAAGATGGATTTGAGTGGAGAGAGACCAGGAGAGGGAACAATAATTATGAGACTTCTGAAATATCAGGTTAGAAATCCTCCTATGGAAGCATTTCTATTAGAAGAGAAAAAAGGTAGAATGTGTTAAACCATAGACTATTGAACTGGAAGGGATCTTAGAACTCCTTTAGTTCAAACCTCTCATCTTCCAGAAGGAAACTGAAACCCAAAAGAAAAGTTAACTTAGCAAGGATATAGGGCCAATAAGTATAAGAGAGAGGATTAGAACTTAAATGTCCTAATTCATACCTCCCCACTATACCATAATGTCTCTCTTAAAAGACTAATATGTGTTTTGAAAAGGAAAACTATCTTTAGCTTTAAAAAGTCTATATAACTAGCAATTTATTTGCTATGATACTTTCACAGGATTGCTATACCCCAAACTTCTAGCCCTTCCAAAGAAACACTGTAGTCTGTAGAAGAGCTAAATAGAGCTCTTTATCAATTTCACAGTGCTTCATTTCTAGTCCCCGAGTGTCTAGTATCTCAGATCAAACGAGAAATCAAGACTCCAGTAGGAGAGGAAAATAAAAGAATAAAAATGAATAGATGCTGGGAAGAATAAAGAGAAAATGTTGAAAAATCTATGATTAAAGTAAAAGGGGTTACGTTTTTCTTGAGGAAAATTTCTTGACAAGAAGAGATGGGAGATTCAAGAGAAATTACCTGGCTCTTCTTTTAAACCAATTGCTTTTCCGTTTGAATACAAAGCTATATTCATCACTTTGTCCATATGCCATCACAATATCTTCTAGCTGTGTCATTACAGTCTTGGCACACTGGGTCATCAATTCCAGAGCTCGGCTATCATTGGGTTTTGTAAAGTTGTGTTTTTCTGCAAAACTTCATTGTGGGAAGGAGAAACAAAGGTAAGTTTTCATGCAGGAAGTTTAGCAAAGATAATATACTATCAGAAACAGCAACACTGCAAGGGCAGCGTAGCACGCAGGGTTTACAATCAGGAAGACAAGCTCAAGTTCAAGCTGTGTGACCAAGGGGAAGTCACTTAACATCTATGATTCATGCAACATTTTAAATACCATGTTAAAGACTATCAAATAACAGTACTTTATTTCTTCAATTCTGTCTCAAGAACCTTCCCTGCTCCAACCAGGAGAAGGAAAGTGAAGCTTTATTCCATGACTCTATATTTCCTTCAGTTCTATGCCACATTTATTCTTCCTTGCCCCTCTCTCTTTAGGTATTCTGGCACATCTGGACAATTTGTGGAAACCAGTTAAACTAAAACTCTAGAAGTATGGATATTTAATAAATATTAAATGATATAATAAACATTAGAAACCATTTATTCTAACCTCCTCAGTTCAGAGGAGGAAAGTAAGTCCCTAAAAGTCACTTGACCTTAAATAAAAGTAGTATGTGCAGAGCCACATTCAAACTCTGCTTCTTCACCTTTCAGAGGGCAGAAGATATTCTACTTCCCGTATGCCTCCCCTTCAAAATCCTAAACAGATTTTTGGGTGCTATTTAGAAAATGCAGATGCAGAGGATCATTTAGCCAGTTTCGAACCTGTGGGAAAAGATGCCATGGGAAGGGGGTTTACTTTGGGCTGCTGATAATCGAATCAAGCTCACCTTCAATCTCTCTAAGCACTAAGAGAGAATGCATTTACAACTCCTGTTTCTATCGATAAGATACTTTTTAAGACCTGCAAAGTCCTTTCTTCACAGCATTCTCCAGTTCCACCGCCCCCCTCCCAATTCCAAAAAGGAAAAAACGGCTCAAAGCACTTAAAGTGACTTCCCCCAAACCACACAGCAAGTAACTGGCAGAACTGGGACTGGAACCCACGGCTTCTAGGTCCACGGCCAGTGCCTTCTTCTCATATAGGCTGAATCCTTCTCTCTTTGAACTTCAGTAAAGGCCAGGTTCCGGGCTTTTGGCCGCCTTTCCAGTGCGCGAGTGAGTGACGCTTCCTATCGCAAGCTCATTGGCTGAGGGGTTCCCTTGGTAACAGGGAAAAGGAAGTGAATGGCTGGGAGGGAAGGGCAAGAGAGGAAGGGGAGAGGCAGGGACCCGCCCCGGAAGCGCATACGAGCCACGCGAACCCCTGGCTAGGCAATGCTCTCACCGATGAAAGTTCCTTCCGTCTAGCCGCACGACCACCCAGCAATGGGCTAGGCATGTGTCATCCGTCTCAAAATCCCGTACATACTCGAATTTGCTCTTCGCCATGGCGAACCTTCTGCTAACGGAGACTGTACGGCAAGAGGGAGAAACGGCCGAACCGACACGAGAGGCGACTATGGCAGTGTTTATAACCCACATTTCCGGCCGGGTGAAAGAAAACGCCCCGCCCCGGAAGTATCTGTTCCGGACCTGGCTTCTCTAGCCCACTTGGAGGACCTTCCTCTCGCTTTCCCCTTCCCTTTCACCGCCCACTCTCCTCTGTTGCTTCAGTCTATTCCCTGATCCTTCACTAAGCAGAAGGGGCTGGGGGATTTCCATTTCTTCTGTCCAGGCCACTTCACTTTTCTGCAGAAACCGCACTCACGAAAGTCTCAGATAGCTTCCTCTTGGCCAAGTTTCTGATCCTTTTAGTCCAGTTTGTTAAGGGGTCCCCTGAACTTGTCTTTTTGAGTTGCCATGTTTTCCTGAAACACCAGACCCCGAGCCTGCAGGAGGCCCTGACCCCCTCTGAGCTGATGTAATTTGTTGCAGCACCCCAAGCTGGACTCCACTGTGTGTCTTTAGGAGGCGAGAGAGGCGCCAGGCGTCAGTGCCAGGCTGGGATACAGCTTGTGCGACTGGGGGCCTTTGCAGATAAGCAGACCTTCACAGGCTATTAGTGCCCAAGGGGAAAGAAGGAGGCTTTTGCCATCACCTTCCTCCTCCACCTGGGGAGTGGTCTTGTCTTTTTTCCCACCTTTGCTGCACTGTTCCCCCTCCCATGTCACGCCTCTTCTTGGTATCGCCTCCTCCTTTATCCTGCTGTTATAAAAACGAAATTTTCTTCAAGTTTTCTTCAAGTGCCCCCAGGGTAAGAAGCAGCTGAGGCTCGGTGGCTGCGCTGCTTCAGAGCTTCTGGCCTGCAGGTTGTAGGGGGACCAAGTGACCAGTCTGAGGGGTAATCGCTCTTGCTTTAACCTCCTTGGATCTGGATTGCCGTCTAGGGTGGAGGTCCTGGGGTGTATGACCAGTTTGTCAGAGCGTGTTGAGGCTTCAGAGAGGGCACTCAACTAATAGCTCTAGCAGCTGCAAAAACCCCAGTGATTGGAATAAAGCCCCCCTTTCTGGTAGCAGAGTTCTACTGTGGCAAAAGGCTCAAAAGTCAAGTAATTGAGTGGCAACATGAGCAAGCAAAGGAAGCAAAGCAAACAGAACAATCCAACTTTACAATCCTATTTTGGGGACAAAAAGGATCAAAGTATGGAACAGGAGGAAGACAGCAAAGTCAGAACTCCTGCACCAAAAGCTTCCAAGAAAAATATGAGCTGGTTACAGGCCATAGAGGACCTTAAGAAGGATTTTGAAAACCAAAGAAGAGAAGTGGAGGAAAAATTAGGAAGAGAAATGAGAATGCTGCAAGAAAATTATGAAATGAGAATCAACCTGACTGAAGAAAATATCACCTTAAAAAAAATAGACTAACCCAGATGGCAAAAGAGGCTCAAAAAAGGCAATGAGGAGAAGAATGCTTAAAAAGCTGAATTTGCCAGATGGAAAAAGAATCTTAAAAGCTCACTGAAGAGAATCATTTCTTCAGAATTAGACTGGAGCAAATGCAAGCTAGTGACTTTATGAGAAATCAAGATACTATTAAGCAGATCCAAACAAATGAAACAATAGAAGGCAATGAGAAATATCTCATTGCGAAAACCACTGACCTGGAAAATAGATCCAGGAGAGATAATTTAAAAATTATTGGACTACCTGAAAGTCATGATCAAAAAAGAACCTAGAACTCATCCTTCAAGAAATTCTCAAGGAAAATTGTCCTGATGTTTTAGAACCAGAGGGCAAAATAGAGGTTGAAAGAATTCACCTATCACCTCCTGAAAAAGATCCCAAAAAGAAAATTCTGAGGAATATTATAGCCAGATTCTGGAATTTCAAGATCAAGGAGAGAATATTACAAGCAGCCAGGGAGAAACAATTTGAATATTGCAGAAACACAATGAGGATAACACAGGATCTGGCAGCTTCTACACTGAGAGATTGAAGGGCTTGGAATAAGATATTCCTGAGGTCAAAGGAGCTGGGATTAAAACGAAGAATCACCTACCCAGCAAAACTGAGTATCATGTTTCAGGGGAAAATATGGTCATTCAGTGGAAGAGAGGACTTTCAAGCATTCTTGATGAAAAAAACAGAGTTTAATAGAAAACTTGACATTCAGATACAAGAAGGAAAAGAAGCATGAGAAGGTAAACAGGGAAAAGAAATCATAGGGAATTTATCAAAGTTGAACTATTTATATTCCTATATGGAAAAACGATATAACTTAGGAAACTTTTCTCAGTATGAGAATAGTTGAAGGGGATATATATATATACACACACACATACATACAAGTGTGTGTATATGTGTACAGGTATACATAGACAGAGGACACAGGACCAATTTAATGGGAAGGGATGATACTTAAAAGGTGAAATTAAGAGTTGAGAGAGGAATATAATGAGAGGAGATGGGGAGAGACAGAATGGGGTAAATTATCTCATATAGAAGAAGCAAGGGAAAATTGTTACAAAGGAGGGGAAGAACAGGAAGGCAAAAGGGAATGAGTCAACCTTATTCTCATTGACTTTGGCTTAGGGAGGGAATGTCATACACACTAAATAGGGTATCTCACCCAACAGGAGAGTAAAGGGGAAGGGGATGAGAGGGGGGATAATGGAAGGGAGAGCAGGCTGGGGGGGAGGGAAGTTGGAAGCACCCACTTTTGAAAAGGGACAAGATCAAAGTAGAGAATAGAACAAGTTGGGGGTGGGATAGGATGGAGGTAAATATAGTCAGTCTTTCACAATATATACACTATGGAAATGTTTTCTTAGCTAAACATGTACAACCTATATTGAATTGCTTATCTTCCCAGTAAGGGTGGGTGACAAGGGAGGAAGAGAATGAATCTGGAATTTAACTTTTTAAAATCAAATGTTGAAATATATATATACACAAACACTATTATTACTATTACTTTACATGCAACTGGGAAATAAGATATACAGGCACTGGGACATAGAGTTCCACCGTGCCCTACTGTAAAGTTGGAGGGGGATTGGGGGAAGATATGGGAGAGTGAAAATTGGGGGAGATGATATTCAGTGGGATCGCTGTTTTGGGGTGGTGGATAGGGGAAAAATGGGGAGAAAATTTGTAACTCAAAATCTTGTGGAAGTGAATGATGTAAACTAAAAAATAAAAAAAGAGAGAAAAAAGAAAAAAAACAAAAAAATAAAATTAGGTTCTTAAAGTATTTCTTTCTTTCTGATGATTGTAGCACCAATGCAATATTTACAGGGTTAACAGTCATGATAAATATACCTGCATAGTGCTGGATTGCAAAATATAACAGACTCTCCATATAGAAGATAGAAGCAAAACATTTATTCAGACACCATAAAACCAAATCCCAAAACCAGTAAGCTGATTCCATCATAGTAGCAAAGAAGTTTATAAGCCTCAATAGCACAGAGAGCCACACCATCCTTTAGTCTTCCCACAAACCAACACAAGACCAATATGTACTCACAAGCCTGTCTCCCCTGGAAATGTGCTATCCTTCCAACCATCAAGCTGGCTCTGACTCCCAGTTTCTTGTGGGCTCTGCTCCAGCCTTCAGCAAACTTCTCCTACCACAAGCTCCATGTGATTACATTAAGCCTATTAGGGAGCAGTGTTTATTTTCACAGCAGGGAAGGTCTACGAATTCCCTTAGGTTTATTAAGGGGCAGGGAAGATCTTCAAATTCCTATTACCATTACGATGATTTAAGACAATATATATCCTCAAAAGGTGGTGAGGAGTTAGGACAAAGGAATAAGACAAAAATCTAATAAGATAAAGATTTAAAGTTTTAAATTTTAATGGAGTAGCAAACTTCACTTTGAGAAAAGATTGTTTTCTCTAAGAATGGGATGGGGGGAGAGAGAGAGAGAATGTGTGTGTGTGTGTGTGTGAGAGAGAGAGAGAGAGAGAGAGAGAGAGAGAGAGAGAGAGAGAGGATGTGTGTGTGTGTGTGTGAGAGAGAGGGGGGGGAGGAGAATGACTTTCAAATGTTTTTATTAAGAACAATGACAAAAGGGCAAGTATAAGGTTAACTCTATAAGATTTGAACTGGTTTTCACCTCATGAACTAGTTACTAGAAAACCAAATTTAAGATGAACACTGCTCCCAAACTGCCTTGGGAATGAGCTATTCTAGAATCTTCAAGGAAAATGTTTCTATGGGTCAAATGACTACATGGTTCAACTAAGACCAAAGATGAAATAAGTTGATTGAATGGAGTTAAATCTGTAACATGACTTAGTTTATCTGCAGAGCTCATTTATTTATTTATCTATCTATTCATTCATTTATTTATTTACTCACTCACTTTATTTATTTATTTATTTTAAAGCAATTGGGGTTAAGTAACTTGTTCAAGGTTACATGGCCAGTTATTTCTGGGTGTGGTGCTAAGTATCTGAGCCTGGATTTGATCCCCAGGTCATCCTGACACTGGGGCCAGTGCTCTTACTCGCTGAGACACCTGGCTGCTCCTGCAGAGCCTATTTAAACAGGTTTGTTTCGTTAAGGAATGTATTAGATTAATGACTATGTTTGTTTAACTTTTATGGCACTGAAAGAAGCATGGGATTGTTCATTTGTCTCTCCCCCCCAACATTTGTGATACATGTGGCCATGTGTGTTCCTTTAATGATCTGGAAATTTCCCTGTATGGGGCAATGCACTTGTTTCCTAGTGCAAATCTAAGTCCCCTAACTTATAGACACTGATGCTAACTCAGTCTGATCCCTATGACTATAAGACATTGGGAAAAGTTTGCCACCAATCTGGTCCCAATCATACTTTAAGGAATTCCATAAACCTCATGATAAGATGAGCAGTGAAGGATTTGCCTCTGCTGACTAGGGTTATTTCAAAGGACTTCCAGTGAAACCTTGACCTAGCTCATTGCTTCTGGATTGTGCTTCTGCTAGTATAAGAATGTTAGATTTTAAAGCCCCCAAACAGAGAAACTATGGGAAAACTTTATTGCATTGTTTGAATGTAGCCCTGCCTGGCTGAGAAACCAGACCTGCTGCTCAGAGACTAACTTGTTTAATGCTTAACACATGACTCCAGTTTAGGCTGATGCCCACCAAAACCTTCCACAGGAGTCAAAAATGGGTGATGAGTACTATTTGGAAACTGCCTCCCTTCTGGCCAGTAAGATGACTATATCCTTGTTCTTTTGTTTGAATCCTATGTAATATATAACACACAGGCTAGGGGGAGTGGGTCACCCCTTTTTTTCAGTTTCCCCCCTCCAATGATTTAACAAATTTCTTTCTGAATTGTTTCAGTTCTAGATTTTGTTCTCTACCATGACGATTAGCCAGAGAGAACAATTTCCTATAGATATAGAAATATTCCAGAAACCCTAGTCTGTGAATGACATTGTATTGAATGAATCAAGATCCAGAATACTATGAGACCTGCTCAATGAGATCACCCACAAAAGACAGATCTCCATTTACAAGCCACACAGGAAAAAGTTAAATGTATTAAGAATGCCTATTGTCTAGATATCTGTAGCGGCCTTTAAAAATGTTTATGATCCCACCCCCAAAAAAATAAATTGAAGGTGCTTCAAGTATAAAGATCATATTTCACACCTCTTTGTAACCTTTTGAACATAGAAGCTACCTCTTCTCTTCCATCTCCACTCTCCAGAACAACAGAAAAAGGGATTTCTGAACTCAAAGGCAAGTATTCATTTTTTAACTAACCACAGAGGATGCTTTCTCTCCCTGTTCAGTTAAGGATGCTCTGTTCTGGCTTAAAGGTGATGTTATTTGATGCTTTTGAATGATTATTGTAATCAGTCAACCACCAAACATTTATTAAGCACTTACTAGGTATCAGAAGTGTTGCTGAAAAATCTTCTCACTCATCTTTGTGAATAACCCTTTACATTTGTCTGGCACTTTCCTCTTAGGGATCATTTGGACTTAGTATTTAGGAATGACTGCTTTCAAGGCAAACCTTTCACCTTTCTCAAAATGAATTCTCTATTTGGTATAGTCCCTTTAGCAACTGTTCCAAACTTTTTCTCAAGCTTCCTCTCTACTTCTCCTACACCACCATCTCAGAAGAGGACCTCAACTCATATTTGACTGAGAAAGTAGAGGCCATTTACCTGGAGCTCCCTCTTCTTCCCTCCTCTACATTCCAAAACCTCTTGGCATCATTATCTATTTTTCACTTCTTTGTTCCAGTTTCTGATGAAGAGGTGGCACTTTTTCTGGCTAAAGACAGACCTCTATTTGTACTCTTGGTTCTATATTCTTCCATCTTTTCCAACAGATTTTTGCTTTTGTCTCCAATCTTTTATTCTCCACTACCTACAAACACACTGGAGTCTATCCCATTCTTAGAGTAACAATCATAGGGGACAGCTAGGTGGTGCAGTGAATAGAGTACTGGCCCTGGAGTCAAGAGGACCTGAGTTCAAATTTGGTTTCAGACACGTGACACACTTACTAGCTGTGTGACCTTGGACTAGTCACTTAACCCTAATTGCCCTGCCTTTCTTCCCCCTCCAGAAAAAATAATAACAGTAACCTCCCTCCCCTCTCATTTCTCATTATTTCACATTTTTCCCCCATTTTCACAGAAAACTCCCAAAAAGCTGTCTGTATTCTATATTTCCACTTTCTATCCTCTCACTCATTTTTCAATCCTGTACAATCTCATTTCAGAACTCATCACTGTATTGAAACTACTCTCCAAAGATCTTTTAGTTGCCACATCTGACGGTTTCTTCCTAAATATCATATTTCAGATTCTCTTCAGCATTTGACAGTTATTGTGTTGAACATCCTCTTCCCTCCATACTCTCTCCTTTCTGGGTTTTCTTTTCTTTTTGTAATTTAATATTTATTTTCCCTAATTACATGTAAAAAAATTTTTTTAACATTTTCTTTTCAAATTTTAAGTTCTGAATTCTCTCCATCCCTCTCCTTCCCACCTCACTGAGAAGGCAAGCAATTTGACAAAGGTTATATATGTGTAGTCATGAAAAACTAACTTCCATGTTAGTCATGCTGTAAAAGAAAACACAGACAAAAAACTCAAGATAAAGAAAGCAAAGTATGCTTCAATCTGTATTCAAACTCCACCAGTTGTTTCTTTGAAGATGAACAGAATTGTCTTAGATCATTGTATTGCTGAAAATAGGTAAGTTATTCACAGTTGAACATCACACAATATTGCTGTTACTATGTAAAAAATTCTCTTGGTTCTGCTCACTTGACTTTGCATCGGTTGATGTAAGTCTTTCCAGGTTTTTCTCAGAGCATCCTACTCATCATTTCTTATTACATAATAGTATTCCATTCCAATCATATACAGCAATTTGTTCAGCCATTCTCTAATTGATAGATAGCCCTTCAGTTTCCAATTCTTTGCCACCACTAAAAGCTGCTATGAATAGTTTTGTACATATATGTCCTTTTCCTTTTTTTGTTTTGGAGGGAGCACAGCAAGGCAATTGGGGTTAAGTGACTTGTCCAAGGTCACACAGCTAGTAAGTGTGTCACGTGTCTGAGACCAAATTTGAACTCAGGTCCTCCTGACTCCAGGCCAGTGCTCCATTCACTGCACCACCTAGCTGCCCCTGTCCTTTTCCTTTTTTTTTTAATCTCTTTGGGATACAGACCTAGTAGTGGCATTGCTTGGTCAAAGGGTATGCATGGTTTTATAGCCCTTTGGGCATAGTTCCAAATTGCTCTCCAGAATGGCTGAATTAGCATACAACTTCACCAACAGTACATTACTGTTTTAATTTTCCCACATCCCCTTCAACATTTGTTATTTTCCTTTTTTTGTCATATTAGCCAATTTGATAGGTGTGTAGGGGCAGCTCAGAGTTGTTTTAATTTGCATCTCTCTAATCAAGAATGAGAAGGGAATTATAATTTTCATATGAATTAATATGATATGTATAATGAATATACTAATAATTTAGTTTTCTCAAGGGCTGCTCCTCTGGCTCGAGAGTCAGAGCTCACAATACAACTTAAACTGATTAACCAAATTGACAATGCTCACAATCACTAGACCTTAAGTGAAGCAAATCAGAGATTGTAGAACCTGTTTCTATCACAGAAATCTGATTCTGTATTCTAGGAGAGGTGGTCATGACCCCCAAAGACTTGACTCCAGAAGCATATAACCTGTGTGTTGAGAACATTCTTCACTCTAAAACTCATTAATCAAATTACTTGATTACTAGCACTCCCCTCCCTAGACCTGCTTTGTGCATCTCTGAGCATCCTCAGGTTAGAGACTGGCTCAATAAAAATCCTGTTAAAAATAGTGATTTACAGAATTTTTCATAGACATTAATTTGATTTCTTCATCTGAAAACTGTCTGTTCATATCCTTTGACAATTTATGAATTGTGGAATGGTTCTTATTTCTATAAATTTGACTGTTTTCTATGTATTTGAGAAATGTCTTTATCAGAGAAACTTACTGTAATTTTTTTTTCACAGTAATGATTACCAACTATGTATTTTCTCCTATTCCTTTTTCCCCATTTGTCATACTCATTCTCTCTTTTCATTCTGTTCATTCTCAAAAGTGTTTTGCTTCTGGACTTTCACCTCCCCCAATCTGTCCTCCCTTCTATCAGAGCCCCCCTTCCCCTTTCTTATAATCTTCCTCTCCTACTTTCCTGGATGGTAAGATAGATTTCCACACCAACTAGTGTGTATGTTATTCTATCTCTAAGCCAATTTTGATAAGAGGAAGGTTCACACACTCTCCCTCTCCCATCTTCTTTTCCACTGTAATATCTCTTTTGGGCCTCTTTTAAGTCAGATATTTTACCTCATTCTATGTCTTCCTTTTGCCTTCTCCCAGTTCATTCTTCTTTCTCACCTGTTAATTTTATTTTTTTAAATAATCATCCCATCATATTCAACTCACACCTGTGCTTTCTGTCTATGTATACTCCTTCTAATTGCCCTAATAATGAGAAAGTTTTTAGGAGTTACAGTTATCATTTCCCCATGTAGGAATGTAAAGAGTTTAACCTTATTGAATCCCTTATGATTTCTCTTTCTTGTTTACCTTTTTATGTTTCTTTGAGTCTTATATCCAAAAGTTAAATTTTCTCTTCAGCTCTGGTCTTTTCATCAGGAATGCTTGAAAGTCCTCTCATTAAATATTCATTTTTTCCCTGAAGCATTATATTCAGTTTTGCTGGGTAGGTGATTTTTTGTTGAAACTCTAGCACTTTTACCCTCCAGAATATCATATTCTAAGCCCTCTGATCCTCTAATGTAGAAACTGCTAAATCTTATGTTATCCTGACTGTAGCTCCTCTATATTTGAATTGTTTCTTTTTTGGCTGCTTGCAATATTTTCTCATTGACCTGCTATCTCCTGAATTTGGTTCTTCTCCCTAGCTATAATAGGATTCAATTGTTTTTGTTTTTTCCAACTTGCTTCTTTCTCATTGTGATTGCCTATTTCCTGGCTTTGCCAGCTCCAACAGATCCTCCATCCTGCTATAAGAGGTCTGAGAATCACCCCTGTGGTGAGTGAATCCACTGAAAAGTGCTCACTCTGGCTCCACTGTGGTCTGGTCTTGGGTCTTCCCTGGTGCAGCTCCCAAGCTCTGCATTCCCCCTACCTAACCCTACATGTGCACTTTCCTAGACTGGGAATCTGCTGCCCTCTGTCTCCCAATGGATTCTGTTACTCTAAAATCCATTCAGATTCACTTTTTAGAGGTTACTGACAGAATTTATGGAGAAGTTCATGTCAGTTCCTAATTTCACTCTGCCATCTTGGCTCCACCTCAATTTTAATTTTTAAGGAATTATTTTCTTCAGTGAGATTTTGTACCTCCTTTTCTATTTGGCAAATTATGCTTTTTAAGGAGCTCTCTTCATTGGATTTTTGTGCCTCTTTTGCCATTTGGCAAAGTCTGTTTTTTGTTTGTTTGTTTTTTTATTTTTAGTTTTCAACATTCACTTCCATAAGATTATGAGTTTGAAATTTTCTCCCCATCTCTTCCCTCCCCTTATCCTAAGATGGCATGTAATATGTAAAGAAGAATTAGAACCAATAGGAGAAACCATGAGAAAGAAGAAACACAAAGAGAGAGAGAAAGAGAGAGAGAGAGAGAGAGAGAGAGAGAGAGAGAGAGAGAGAGAGA
>NW_027186372.1:25813914-25909283 GCF_028583685.1 Petaurus breviceps papuanus
AGAGAGAGAGAGAGAGAGAGAGAGAGAGAGAGAGAGAGAGAGAGAGAGAGAGAGAGAGAGAGAGAGAGCACATATAATATGCTTTGATCTGCATTCAGACTTCGTAGTTCTTTTTCTGGATGTGGACAGCATTTTCTATCGTGAGTCTTTTAGAGTTGTCTTAGATCCTTGTATTGCTAAGAAGATTTGTGTACAATGTTCTCCTGTTTCTGCTCACTTCACTCAGCATCAGTTCATATAAGTCTTTACCAGTTTTTCTGGTCTGTCTGCTCATCATTTCTTATAGCACAATAGTATCTTATTACATTCATATACCACAACTTGTTCAGCCATTCCCCAACTGATGGGCATCCCCTCAATTTCCATTTCTTGGCTACCACAAAAAAGTTTCTATAAATATTTTTGCACATATGAGTCTTTTCCCCATTTCTATGATCTCTTTGGATACAGCCCTAGAAGTGGTATTGTTGGGTCAAAAGGTACGCACAGTTTTATAGCCTTTTGGGTGTGGTTCCAAATTGCATTCCAGAATGGTTGTATTAGTTCACAAGTCCATCAACAATGCATTTGTGTTCCAATTTTCCAGCATTTATCATTTTCCTGTTTTGCCATGTTAACCAATCTGATAGGTATGATATGGTGCCTCAGAATTGTTTTGATTTGCATTTCTCTAATCAATAGTGATTTAGATCATTTTTTCTTATGTCTGTAGATAGCTTTAATTTCTTCACCTGAAAACTGCCTGTTCATATCCTTTGACAATTTATTAATTGGGTAATGACTTATATTCTTCTAAATTTGACTCAGTTCTCTACATATTTTAGAAATGAGCCCTTTATCAGAGACACTAGATGTAAAAATACTAGTCTGTTTTTTTAAGGTGTTGTTTTCTTCAGTATTTTTTGTACTTACTTTACCAAGGTATTGTCTCTTTTTAAATTATTTTCTTGAATCACTCTCATTTCTCTTTCCAATTTTCTTTCTACCTCTTTTACTTGATTTTTAAAATCCTTTTTGAGCTTTTCCATGGCCTGGGGCAATTCATATTTTTCTCTGAGGCTTTGAATATAAGAGCTTTGACTTTGTTGTCATCTTCTGAGTTTGTGTTTTGATCTTCCCTATCACCATATTAACTTTCTATAGTCAGGATCTTTTTTCTGCTGTTTGCTCATTTTCCAGTCTATTTCTTTACTTTTAACTCTATGCTAAGCTTTTTTTTTGGTGCAAGCTGTTTTCAGAAGTAACTCTGGGGGGCGGCCAGGTAGCACAGCAAGTAAGAGCACCGGCTCCAGTGTTGAGAAGACCTGGAGATCGAATCCTGGGCTCAGACACTTAGCACCCAACCAGAAACACCTGGCCGTGTAACCTTGAGCAAGTTACTTAACCCCAATTGCTTAGGGGCGGCCAAGTGGCTCAGCGAGTAAGAGTACCGGCTCCAGTGTTGGGATGACCTGGAGATCGAATCCCGGGCTTGGACACTCAGCACCACACCCAGAAGTAACTGGCCGTGTAACCTTGAGCAAGTTACTTAACCCCGATTGCTTAAAAAAAAAAAAAAAGAAGTAACTCTGGGGATCTGCAAATTTTTGGTTCTTCCAAGGTGGTATGATCTACAGAGAGGTGTGTTAACTACTCTCTTGGCCTATGCACTGTTCTGTGAGTGACCAGAACCATTCTTTATTTTTTTGCTTTTTGGAGGGTGTAATGTAATGCCAAAAGAAAGGCAACTTCCCAAGGTTCAGAATACCAGCATAGGTGCTCTCCATTTTATTCAGTAACAAACCCAGAACAGAGAAGATCAAAACATGACATCATTCCAAATACAGCATTTACTAAATGTGATTAAATAATCTCCAAGGACTACCCCACCTCAGGACCTTCCAATCATTCAATCAATTACAAAGTTCCTGGTCTAAATACTTCTCCACCCCTAGGCTATACCTTCATTTAGTCCACCACAAAGCCCCTCTTCTCAAATGGAGATTAGTTTCCAAACATAAGTAAAGTACCTTCATTTGTCAATCACAGAGCACCAAAAGGTTCCCACCCCTGGATCTCAATTGAATCTACCCCAGAGTTACATCAAGTTTAAACACAGCACTTAATACCCAAATGGAGGTCTTTTCTTCATCTTGACACGAGGCAAGTTCTCAGCAATCTTAGTTCCTGGGGAGACAAGGCTTAGCAAGGCCACAAGATACATTGCCAGTCCCTTCATCAATTCATCCTCTGTCTGTAGAACAGTCCTAGAACCCCTGAAAACATTAGCAAAACCCTCTCCCAGGATTTCTGTAAACATACAACAAGAAAATCCTTCTTCAGGGCTTCTGAACCAACAGAAAGGTTCCCAGACCCCTGCAACAACAGCACTGCCCTTCACCAGTGGACAGTATTCACTCTGTCTGCAGGACAGTCTCCAGACCCCTGCAACAACAGCACTGTCCTTCACCAGTGGACAGTATTCACTCTCTGTCTGCAGGACAGTCTCAGGGCTTCTTAGCCAACAGCCAGGTTCCAGAACTTCTTCAACAAAAGGACTGTCTTTCACCAGTGGAAAATCTGGCAAAACAACATCAAAACAGACAGACAAAGTACCAGCAAAACATCCATGTCTCCTCAGTCCTTGGCAGCTCAGGGGGGCAGGTCTCAAAAGTCCAGGGCAATTCAAAGTGGCTCTCAGCAATCCTTCTCAGTCTCTCTCTGCCTTCACGTGGGTGCCGCTTCCAAAAAAAGATCTTCTGCCTCCCTCTTGTCTCTCCAAATCTACGTCACCAGCTCCTCCCAGTTCAGGACTCTCTTTTCACATCAACAAGTCCATCCCACAGGTGGGATTAACAAGCTCTGGGTTTTAACACAATCAATTTGAAAAACCAAGCCAATACAGGGGAATCTTTAAATGCCATTACTATCACAGAGGGGCAGTTGGGGTTAAGTGACTTGCCCAAGGTCACACAGCTAGTTTTTGTGTTAAGTGTCTGAGGCTGGATTTGAACTCAGGTCCTCCTGACTCCAGGGCCAGTGCTCTATTCACTGCACCACCTAGCTGCCCCATGGAACCACTCTTTTCCACCCTGGAACTGTGACCAGGGTCCCCACTCCTCTAGAGCTATAAGCTCTGATATGCTAGTGTTCTTCTTGGCCCTGGGACTGAGACCCAGGACTGTGAACTAGTTTCAAGTATGGGCAATACAACAGAGTCCTGCCCACATTTCCTGTAAAGGGACCCCTGTAATCTCCTTCTGACCAGTTGTCCTACCCTCTTACAGTCTGTGGGCTGATAGATCTGGAAACCACTACTGCCACGACTGATTCAGTCACCCCCAAGACCTGTTCCTGGTTTGCTGTGGTCTAGTCTGTGCTGGTGCAGCCTATACTCTCACCTTGGTGCAACAGACCTTTCCTGCTGACCTTCTAAATTGTCTTGGGCTGGAAAATTCTTTTGCTCCATCCTTTTGTGGGTTCTGTTGCTCTAGAATTAGATTTGAGATGTTATTTAAAGGTATTTGGAGGGGTTTGAGGGAGATCTTAAGTGAGTCCCTACCTTTTCTCCACCATCTTGGCTCTGCCTTCTCCTTCCTTGGTTTTCAAGACACTTCTTTCTTTAGATTTTTTTCCTATCTATCTAATCATTCCTTCACAGTCTCCTTCACTGGGCTACTTATTATTCATGTCATACTCCTACCTGAGGGTACATCCTAAGGCTCTATCCTGCACTCTCTTTCCTCTCACACTCCTTTGATGATTTTATCATCTCCCATGGATTAAGTTATTGTCTTATTATTATTATTATCCAGCTTAGTCTCCTTACTGGGTTCTATTCCCACATCACCAACTACCTTTTTGAACTGGATGTCCCATGGGCATCACAAACTCAAAAGTCCACAACAGAATTCTTTATCCACCCCCGCCCCACCCCACAACCCTATTTTGAACTTCTCTATTTCTACTAAGGACGTTATCATCATTCAAAGTTGCCCAGATTCATATCAGTGGGCTTTACCACACATAGCAAATCCATGACCAAGTCTTGTTTATTCTGCTTCCACAACATCTCATATCTATCCCCTTTTCTCCATTTACACATCACTGCCCTAGTCCAAGTCCTTATCACCTCTCACAATAATCTCTTAATGGGCCTCACTGTTTCAGACTTTCTCTTTTTCTTCCATTTTCCACAGTTTCCAAAATGATATTCCTAAAGTACAGATCTCACTGTGGCATACCCCTGTTCAACAAATTATTGATTTCTTCTTAACTCTAAGATCAAATACAAACTCCTTGTTTGATATTTAAAGCCCTTCACAATTTGACTTTAAGCTTCCTTCCCAGGCATATTCTATGTCATTTCCCTTCACCTCGGCTAACCTGGCTTTCTTGTTTGCCCACTTTTACATTGTGAGAATTGGCACCAGGACTGTGGAGGAAACGACCAAGTCACACTGTCAATAGCATAAGCTATAATTTGGGGCACATTTGCTTTAGCTTTTGTGGAAGGAAAGCAGATGGGCTAAAAGCAGAGGCAGAGGAGAATGGTGTTGAGCACACCTGAGATCTACTAGAATGACCCCATTTACATTCACTGGAGAGCAGTCAGTAGAGCATTAAGAAAGGTATAAGCCATTCCCTATTACAGATGAATTTTCTTCTGACCAAGAATCCAAGCGACTAATGAAGTACCCTCTTCTCCTTTTCCATTTGTACACCTTCCCTTTCCACTGGAAAAGACAGATATCTACCGGCAAAGTTTTCTGTTAAAAGTTTCTCAAACTCTTAAGAATTTCTTAAAACTCATACCAATTAATTTACCAAAAAATTGCTTTATAGAACTAGAAAAAAATCGTAACAAAATTTATTTGGGAGAACAAAAGGTCTAGAATATCGAGGGAATTAATGAAAATAAATGCTAGGGAAAGGGGCCTAGCTATACCAGATTTTAATCTTTATTATAAAGCAGTGGTCATCAAAACTACTTGGTACTGGCTGAGGAATAGAGCAGTAGATCAATGGAATAGACTGGGAACATGAGACTCAGCAGTCAATGATTATAGTAATCTACTGTTTGATAAAACCAAAGACCCCACTTTTTGGGATAAGAACTCTCTATTTAACAAAAATTGCTGGAAAAACTGAATATAGTATGGCAGAAACTGAGTACAGACCACTATCACCATATACCAAAATCAAGTCTAAATGGGTGCATGATCTAGGTATAAATGCTGATACATGAAATTGAAAAGCTTCTGTACAAACAAAGCCAATATAACCAAGATTAGGAGGGAAGTGGAAAATTGGGAAAGAATTTTTACAACCAATGTCTCTGACAAAGGCCTCATTTCTAAAATATACAGAGAATTGAGTCAAATCTATAAGAATACAAGTCATTCCCCAATTGAAAAAAGATCAAAGGATATGAACAGGCAGTTTTCAGAGGAAGAAATTAAAGATACCTATAAGCATATGAAAAAATGCTCTAAATCACTATTGATTAGAGAAATGCAAATCCAAACAACTCTGAGGTACCACATCTCACCATTCAGATTGGCTAAGATGACAAAACAGTAAAATGACAAATGCTGAAGAGGATGTGGACAAATTGGAACACTAATGCATTGTTGGTGGAGTTGTGAACTGATTCAGCCATTTTGGAGAGCAATCTGGAACTATGCCCAAAGGGCTATAAGTAATTTCATACCCTTTGACCCAGCTATACCACTTCTAGGGTTGTATCCCAAAGATATCATAGAAGTGAGAGGAAGACTCATATGTACAAAAATATTTATAGAAGCTCTTTTCGTGGTGGCAAAGAATTGGAAATTAAGGGGATGCCCATCAATTGGGGAATGGCTAAACACGTTGTGATATATGAATGTAATGGAATACTATTGTGCTATAAGAAATGAGTAGCAGATGGACTTCATATTTACCTGTAGAGGCTTATACAACCTGATGCTGAGTAAGAAGAGCAGAACTAGGAGATATTGGTACACAATTACAGACACAACATATGTGTGATGACCAATTTTGATAATTGTACTCTTCTCAGCAATGCAGGATTATAAGTCAACTCCAAAAGACTCATGATGGAGAGAGATGTCTACATTCAGAGAAATAACTAGAAAGAACAGAGTTTGAATGCAGATTGCAGCAAACTACCTGCTCTCTGTCTTTTTCTTGTTTGGTTTTGTTTCCTCTTTCCCATTGTTCATTCCATCTGATATAATCCTTCTTTATAACCTGACTAATGTTTAATGTGAAACTATTTGCAGATCCTATATTTGATTGATAAAGAGATAATATATCTTTAATTGATTTTGATATGTATATATCTTTGATTTAAGACATAAAGTACAATTTGGGGAATGCAAATAACCAACTTGAACACAAAGAATTTAAACAGACAGCTATTATCTGACCAAAAGTTGGGGGTGTCCATTACTTGAATCTTGGTCAGCTATGTTTTAATAAGATTTATGTTGATAATTACTATTAATAACCTATATCAATAAGGTCTTAAAATATCAGAGAAAGGAATCTACATGGATTTGGGTCAACTTGCCCCTAAGGCTAAAGCTGTGAGCACTTTTAAAAAAATTTTTATTTTTCAATATTTACCTTTATAAGATTTTGAGTTCTAACACCCCTACTCCCTCTCGAAGACAGTATGTAATCTAATATAGGCGATCTATCTATCTATCTATCTATCTATCTATCTATCTATCTATCTATCTATCTATCTATCTATCTATATGTGTGTGTATAAATATATACATACACACAATCATGTTAAACATATTTCCACATTAGTCATGTTGTGAAAGTCTTTCTTTATAGCCAAACAGGGTCACTTTAAATGCAAGTGTCATGGACAAAATCCAGTTTTCACAAAAGGGTAAGAGTTGGGGAGAAGAGAGCAGTAATCAAAGGAAAAATAATACTCTGAGCTGACACACTGGAAGGAGAAATATGTGGTATATCCTCATCTTTTGAGTTGGGGGAAAAAAGAAACCCTTGCTCAGTCAATGTTTCACAGCAACATTTATAAGAGTACATCATTTCCCCCAATAAAATATAAACTACCTGAGGTTAGAGATGTTTTCATTTTCTCTCTGTAACCCTAGTGACTAACACAGGCCATAGCATACATTAGGCAAGTAATGAATTTTTGTTGATTGGTTGAATTTTAGGTGTGAAATCATAGAATCATATAATTTTGGACTTTGGAGGGATACATATAAGACCATTTAATAAAACCCTCATATTTTGTATATACAAAAAAATAGAAGCCCAAAGAGGATAACTTTAATAAAATCTCACGTAGAGCCAATGACAAGATCAGGATTAGGATTCTTATCTCCTGAATCCTGTTCCAGTACTTTCCCCACTTGGTTATACTGCCCTTTTTACTTAATGTGCTTTTGTAGATAATATCTCATTTGATCCTTGCACTGAAAAAAAAAAGATACAGTAGCCATTATCTCCATTTGACAAATGAGAAAATACAAAGAAGTTAAATGAATTGTTCAAGTTCATACAACAAATTAGTGTTAGTCCCTGGATTAGAATCCAAATCTCCCAATTTTTGTTTTGGGGATTTAAAAGAAAGAACTATCTAAACTGGAGGAGCCTGAAAAAATGAGGACTGCTGGCATGACAGGGATGCCACATTTTTCTATCATTTCACATAACAAAGGAGAGTTCAGGACCCCCCCCCCAAAAAAAAACACCACCACCATCAAAATAAAACAAAACCCCAAATATTTCTCTTTCTCTCTCACTTGGAGAGGTGGCCATCCTCTTAGCCATTAATCTCTTTGTATTCTGTATAAAAGTATGGAATATCACTTTTTAAAAATTGCTGAATTTCCATTAGGCATTGATTATCTAATCAATGGTTGCCTTTGGGGGAAAAAACACACAAAAAAAACAAGCTCCTAAACCCAGAACAACTTTCTACTGAAAGCTGTCAAGTAGATAACAAATTATATTTTGTTTGGAGGTCATTTTTCCAATTGTTCTCTGTTGTTGATTCATTTAATTTCCATTAATAAGACTCCATTATGTAAATTAAATCGGGTTGGGGATGTTGTTCTAGTCAGAAAAGGAAATGATTTGTCTCTAAAATCCCAGTCATTCCACTCAACTACCACAATGTCATTTCTTACTGGCAAATAATGTACTTCTAGTAAAAGAAGGCTGTCCTGTTCCTTTTCAGTTATTGGAACATTGAGTTAGTCAGGGGTTTGAAGCTAAGACATTATTGGTTAACTAAATTATTACAGAAACTTGAATTTATGAAAATTTGTGTTTTACATATTTCAGATTTTACTAGTAAACTATGATGAGGGAACTACCTTGTAGATTACTGTTCTATTTTCTGGCATTGCCAGAATTAGCAACTGAGTGCTTTAAGCAAGCATATATCTGCTTCTGTAGGATGTCAATAGATTCCTTTCATCTATATCAGCAGTTGACAACTGTCTGCATTCCACATATAAGCTTATGAGCTTGCACTGACATTTTATTATGAGCATTTGAACACAGGAAGGACATTTCTCCAGAGTGACAAGGCAAAATACAAGGGTGAGGACAACCTGGTGGCCGAGGTTTACAGCATGCTTCTTCACATTGAAGACATTTTGGTCCCGCCCTTTTTTCAGCCACACAGCCATTCCTTTCAGTAACTGTATGACTCTCCTTCATACAAGTATGATTTTGACAATTTAGACTCCATCTATAAAATCTCTTACAAGAATAAGGACCCACAGCATGACATGGTAGGGGACTGATCTCATGCTTCCCAAGACACTGTTGGAATAGGAACTTGACAGGGAGGACAAGACAAAGCAGTCTGAATATATACTGGTTCAGAAATCTGTTCCCAGGGACCTGCAGGCTGATGCGTGCCAGTTTGCTTTACTAATGCTTGGTCATGGCATGACACAGGACACAAATGACCACATTTTTCTAGAACTTTTTGGCAAGGTTGATGATTCATCCACTCATGGTCCTAAGAGTATGAGTTCTAGGAAGGAACAAAGGCCCTTTTTTTGAAGTTCTTAGTAGAGATGATGATAAAGCTAACAAAAAGGGAAATCAAAGATTTTCTGTTCCCTGTTCCCTATTTCCTATTCCCTGTTGATGAAGTTTTTAACAGAGATGATAAAGCTTACAAAAAGGGAAATTGAAGACTTTCTGTTCTCTATCTATTTGACTCATGAAATTATAATCATAAATGAGAAACATAAGAATATATTGGGACCCAGAATTCTAAAAATGCTAATCACCAGGGCAGTTAGGTGGCGTAGTGAATAGAGCACCTGCCCTATAGTCAGGAGGATCTGAGTTCACATTCAGCCTCAGACATCTGACACTAGCTGTGTGACCTGGGGCAAGTCACTTAACCCCAACTGAATTGCCTTCACCCCCCTCCAAAAAAAATGCTAAACACTTAGACAAAACTTTTTGCTTGTATATAATTTTGGAAAATGAAAGAGATGTGTTAACTGTGGGCCAGAGTGATCAAGGAAGATGAGAGGATCTTGACAGATGACTAGGAATTACACATAGGTGAAGAAAGGTAGAGATTTATTCCATGTGGTGGAAATGGAGTAAATAAAGGTAAAGAGACCCGAGTTAATTAAGCATATTCTGTAGGAGAGTGAGTAGACCAATTTTGTTGGAATAGAATATTTAGGTAGTGTATTAGTAGGAGATAAAGTTGAAAATGTAAAGGCAAACCAAATTGTGAAGGTTTTTAAATGTTAAAATTAAAGTATTTGAATTTTACCCTATCAGCAATAGTAAGCCATAGGAAGTTTTTTGATATGGATTGTACCATGATGATGGTGGTAATTTTTGAAGTCTTATTATGGCATGCAGGATGTATCAAAGTATAGCACATCCAAAAAGGAGATATTACAATACTTCTGGTATAAAAGTGATAAGAATTCAGAGTAATATTATAGTAGAGGGATTAGAAAAAATATAGTACATGAAGAAAAATGTAATTTGTCTTATAATATATTTTAAAATCTTCACTCTATCTAGTGTAGTAAACATTATTGTAGTCCTAGTCACAGTCACATTCAGTTAAATAAAGTGTTCAAGTTTCATCACCATAATAGCTGTTGTTTATCCTTGTTGTTAGTCCTTCATTTTTAAAGAGGACCAAATGATGTCACAGGGCGATGTCTTGACTTTCATGAGTTGGATTTAAATGAGGCAGAGTTGAGCAAAGTCATCAGCCTCACTCTCTCTTCCTGAGTCATTGAAGTCCAATGTCAGGACAAAAGTTGAGAAGGCTAGTGATTACCTGCAGTGATATGCAGCAGATGATCTTGGTGTCTTTGATGCCTAACCAAGCTTTAAGGTCTCCATAGCGCCAACATATGTTTTTTAAGGTCCTAGAGTCAAATGATAAATGATTCTTCAACCAACTTGGCCATCATTTGGTAAAAAAGATTAAATATCACAGTTTAATTTGTTTAAGTTATTTTACTGAATACATTAATTTAAAAAATCTTTACTCCTGAACGTAGCCCTTCTCCTAACTTCCTTAATTATATTGAGGATACCACTATTCAACCAGTGATCAGGTTTGAAACCTAGGAGTCATCCTTAACTCACACTCCTATTATTCATTCTAAAACCATTATCTAATTCATTGCCAAGTCTTGTTGACTGAATCTCTCCAATACCACTCACATATATCCTTTTCTATTTATACACAACCCTAATCATATCCTGTTTACTCAAGGTCATCCCCTCTCAGCTGTATTGGTTCAGTAGCCTTCTAATTGGTCTCCTTGCATCCAGTTTCTCTCCTTTCCAACCCATCATCCATAGTACCCAAACTGATATTTCTAAAGCATAAGTCTGATGTGTTATTCTTCTGCATCCAAAAATTCAGTGATATTCATTGCTTTTAGGATAAAACACAATCATCTATGTTTGGCCTTTGAAGACTTACAAAATCATAGATTACTCTCTCTCATGCTTCAGAATATTTGGCCTGCTTTGACCTATATAAAATAGCCTATGTTCCCCTTCCTGCCCCTTCTCTTCCTCCCTTTTCATAGGTGATTCCCTAACCTGAACCACTTCTCTTGGAATCCTGAGGTACTTTCCAGGACAGACTTAAGTGCCACCTCCTTCAAAAGGCCTGTCCAGGTCCCTTACTGCCAAGTTGTTAATGCCCCTGTCACCACTCACTTGAACTTATTTTACATTTATTCTGTATATGCTTATCTGTGAATGAATTTTATCCCTCTAGTAGGCTACCTGATTCTTGAGGGGAGGACCTATCTTAATTTTGCATTTGTATCCTATCACCTATTACAGTTTCTGACACATAATAAAATCTTAATAAACAAAAGTTTGTTGACAGATTGATGAAAAACCTTATATCTAAATGGGATTTTTGGACTATGAACTTATACTTATTTGGCACATTTATGTGAATTTAAAACATTATGATAGTGGAGGTAAGTAACTGAAATGTAATAGAATTGATTGTGGTTTAAGAACATTACAGGGGACCTCTGGGCAAGATGGCTTCTTGAACAGAGGAAAGTAGATACATATTCCAACGTATTTCTCATATATTTTCCAACAGAAACCTAAAAATTATACCAGGCTGAGTACTGGTTAAGAAATCCAATAAAACTATAAGAAGTTACTTCTTTTACCCTAGAACTGCACAAAAAGTCAGCCAGAAGACCATGGGCTATAAGAAAAGGACCTGTCAGGAAAGCCACACCAGCTGGGGCAAACAAACTAGCAGCCTCCCAGTGTAACCAGAAATAGCTCAGAAACAGGTGTATTCTACAAAGCTCTGTATCCAGAGGCAGTGAGAGTGGTGGGATCCCAAAAGAAAATCTCAGGCTGGTAACAAAGACTCAAGATGGGGACCTTGTAAACCTAAGGGAGTTGCATTGACTAGAGCAGGATAACAATATTAAGACTTGAATGTCCCAGGGCTCTGAGTTCCCTAGCACTCTATGTTGAAGCACTAATGAGAGCCATGAAGAACCAATGCTCTGAATTTCAAAGATGCAGGTGGACTTAAACTTAGGAGAGTAAGGTCATCTCAGGGAGATGAGTCACCCAAGTGGAGATTAAGTCACTAACTCAGTTCAAAAGCACAGCAGGATATGTAGCCTGGCCCTTGACCTAAATGCTAGTTCAGAAACTAAGACTGGGGAGATGAGTAAACCAAAGAAGACATCAAACACTTTATAGAATTATTATAGATTCAGTGATTCCCAAAAATCTAACCTAGAAGGAGAGCATACTACAAATATCAAGTGTAAGCAGATAAGGCAGCTAGGCGGCCAAGTGGATAGAATGTTGTAATTTTTATGAGTTCAAATTTGGTCTTAGAAACTTACAAGCTGTGTGACCCTGGGCAAGTCACTTAACCTTGGCTTCAGTTTCCTCATCTGTCAAATGATCTGGAGAAGGAAATGGCACACTACTCCATTATCTTTACCAAGGAAATTCCAAATGGGGTCATGAAGAGTTGGACCTAAGACAGCTAAACAACAACAAAATTAAACAGATATTCAAAGAGAAAAACAAATTTTCCACAAAGACTAAATAAATACCTAGAAGAAATAAAGCAAGAGATAAAAAAATATAGTAAAGGATTTAGAGGAAAAATTAGGAGAGTAGCTTAGGACAGAAAGTGGTTAAAGCTTACCTAGGCAATAGACTCCTTGAAAATTAGACTATACCAAACAAGAATCAATGACTCCATGAGACAAAAATATTAGAACAAACTGAAAAGAGTAAAAAAATAGAAGATTAATATAGCTGATATCAAAAAACAACTGACCTAGAAAATAAATCAAGGAGAGTTGATTTAATAAACATTGGACTTCCTAAACATGTATTTTAATGTGCAAACCTCGAACTGGTCCAGCCATTCTAGAAAAGTTTGCAATTGTGCCCCCAAAGCTATTAAAATGCATACTTTTTGAACCAGTGATATTGCTGCTAAGTCTATACCCCAAAAAGATCAAAGAAAGAGGGAAAGGGCCTATATATTTTAAAATATTTATAGTAGCTCTTTTTATGGCAGTAAAGGACTGGAAACTGAGGAAGTGCTCTTCAGCTGGGGAATGACTTAACAAGTTATAACATAGGAATGTAATAGAATACTCTTGTGCTGTAAGAAATTATGAAATGATGGTTTCAGAGAAGCCCAGAAAGTCTTATATGAACTGATGCAAAGTGAAATGAGAATAAGAGAATTTATATAATTAACATTGTATTGACAGACAACTTTGAAAGACTTAAGAGCTCTAATTAGCACAATGACCAATGACAATCCCAAAAGACTCATGATGAAACATACTACCCACCTCCTGACATGGGATGATGCATTCAGAGCACAGACTGAGACATTTTTTGTGGGGGACATAACCAAAGTGGGAATTTATTTTGATTATATATGCTTGTAACAGGTTTTTTTGTTTTTCTAGCTTTGTCGTGGTATGTGGGAGGAGGGGGAAGGAAAGAGATGAAGGACATGGGAGGGAGAGAATGTAGACCTGAAAATAAAATAAAATTCATCTTAAGAAATCACTGATTCCCTGAAAAACAGGATTTGCTTATAGAAAGATGCAAGTTGTTTCAGTTCATTTAATAAACAAGCATTGCTTAAAAGCCACAAATTGCAAAGTCTCACCTAGCACTTAATAAATGTTTGTTGATTGATTGATTAAGATGAATTGGTGCTTGGTGAGCCTTCCTTTTTTTTTTCTCCTATAGGCAAACTCCTAAATGAAAGCTCATCAGTTGATTTATAAATTCATTAAATGATCAGCAGCCATTCTCACTTGTTTATCCGAAACAACTAAATCCAAACAATTCATCCTACTACACAATCAGCTAATCAAATCAATCAGGTAACTCCCCTACTCAACACAAGTTCCTAAAGGTCAAGAAGTTCCTTATGTTTTTATATTTCCTAAGAGCACAAAACTGCACACATTGTGGCTCTTAAATGCTTGAATATTGTATGAATACCATTGGATTGCAACAATTTCTATCTGTGGCCTTTAAAGAGATTCCTCTTATGTGACTTTAAATATAATTTTATATTCTTGAGTGCTAGGCACTTGATAAATAAATATTTGTTGCTTGATTAATGGTTAATTGATTAAAGTTAATTGACTAGCTATTGAGCCTTCCTTTTTCTATAAAGTCTTAAATGAAGGTTTACCTCTGATAAATTCTTTAAGATATAAAGGGGCCCAGCTGATCAACCACCTAAATTAGGTGCAATAGTTTTATGCATTCATATTCAAAGGAACACTTCCATTCCCCCAAATAATAGGAAAAATGAATATGATTAAAGAATAATTTTTGTCAGTGCATCTTACCCCGTTATGAAAAAAAGGTTCACATTGGACAAAGTAACCCTTTTAATGCAAGAATAGCAATATTAAAAGTTAGTATTCACATAGTACTTTAAGGTTCAGTGATGCTCTTTGCAAATATTGTCTCATTTTATCCTCCTAACAACTCTGTAAAGTAGGTGTTATTACTATCCTCATTTTACAGATGAGGAAACTGAGGCAAATAGAAGTTAAATGACTTACTGGGGTTGCAAAACTAGCTATTCTATCTCAACTCTGGTCTTCCTAACTCCAAGGCTAATGCTTTTATCAACTGCACCACACAGTCACCTACAGCCTTTCCTTACATTGAAGTGGACGAACCGAGAAACAGGACGGAAAAGCCAATTATAATTTGATAGAAATGTTTATTAACCAGCTGGTGACTGCCTCCCCAGTAGGGAAGACAGTCCCAAGTCTTCTGTAAGATACACTTATATAGAGTTAGGTGTTACTAACAACAGAGTGTGGTTCCAAGGGGTGGGGTGGGGTGTAATGCCGTTAATGCCATTTCCAGTGAAGCCTTGATTACCTAGCAAAGCCCTGGATACAAACATAAACAGACCTGTATCTGGGGCATGTTTTCTAGCAACACAGGTGAAAAGTTCCTTCACTATTATGACCTACTAGGTGATTTCCAGGGACCCTGGTAGGGGCCCCTTCTGGCAGGTTTAGGGGATTTGGTGTATAATTTCTGATGGGCACTTCACTCCCCCCTTTTTCTTGTTCATAGTTGAAACTCGGACTCAACTGTGTCCAGGGGACTGTTCTCTTGCACTAGGGTTGTGGTACCCACTGCTGCTGATCCTGCCATACCATCAATTTTGCAAGTGAAGGTTTTAGTGGGTCTCTTAAAATCACACTAGACATTTTAAAAATTTCTTCTAAAAGTATTTTCCTTCTTCAAAACAGTTTCAAGATTTATAAATGATCACCAAACTTTTGAGAAGGAAGTTAATTGAAAACTTTTAAAATGATCTTAAGCAATTTATATAACTTTCTGTACATGTTTTAATTCTAGATGAAAAATAATATTAGATTTCCATTAAGTTAACATGAAAGAGCTCATATCTTTTACTGATTACTTGCTCTGAGCATAGAGATCTGTTATAGAGGGAAAAAGCAGGGACAAGTGACATTCTAAATGTGCAGGAGAAAACATCCTTGGCTCTGTATAAATTCAGGTACAGTCATAGATATTCAGTCATGCAGCATCTATTCCATCTCGTAGCTAGACTCAGGAATAGGTGGGAAACATTCCTTTTCAAAGGAACCTCATAGGTAAACTGAGCCAGGAGGGATCCCATCCCAGACAGAGACAGATTGTCCCTTCGACCGTTACCAAATATAGACTTCCACCTGTTGACAGTACAGGATCACATTCCTCTGAGTAGCCAGTGGCATTTTCTCTCAGAGACTGATTTAATGCAGACAGCTATACCCAATTTCAGACGCAAAATAAAATTTAGTTATGGTCTCAAGTGCTTTTTACCTTAAACAACAAGCTTCACCAATTACAGCTTAGAGCCAGTTATAATTATTTCTATTCTCCTGGGGCTGCAATAAGCAATAAAAATGTATCATATCTTATAATGTAAGGAATTCCTTTTACCAGCCTTCTAAATTATAAAAGCCAATTTATAGAAATCCTTTTTGATCCTTGCAACTTCTTAGCAAGTTAGGTTCATTTAAAAACTACATGACTAAAAGAAGTTCCTTTCTCAGGCTGAATGGCCTTGCCTGGAGATAGTTTCTAGGGGATTTGACAGTCTTACAACATAAGGAAAATTTATATGAATTGTAAGCAGGAGAGATGGCTCTGAACGGGCAGAATGAGTCAGACAAGTTTTCATCCAGTTAGTTTCCTCCTTTCCACATACAGTAATCAATGAACAGTTGTAGGTTTTAGCATTAAAACATTAGCCCAAAACAGCTTAGTTAACAATTTTACAAGTTTTTCTAAACAGCAGATATACATATTACCAGTCAGGGTTAAACACTATTGGTCTTACACAATTTTTCTCCTCACTCAGGTTTTACAATATACAGTGTAGAAATACAACAATAGTATAAACTGCAAGATGACATTAATTGCATTTCCAAATTACATAGAAGAATGATTGATCTTACCAAGTGAAGTGGCTAGTTGACTTCTGACCTCATTTTCTCCTCTCTTTTTCTCATCTCCCCACTTTACAGATGAATTGAGACTCAAGGTTAAATGATTTATACTAGGTCACACAACCAGTCAGTGCAGAGTTCAGAACACACTGTTTCTCACTGAGAAGCTTTTTTCTCACTTTTCTGATTTTCTCTCTTTCATCTTTCTCTTAGCTGTACCTCTCTGGTTTTTCCCTTTTTGCGCTATATTATGGGGTGTTTTCTCTCTGCTCCATTGTTTTCCAGGAGTCCTTAGCAACCTTCTTTAATTCCTTGGCACTGGAACAAGCAAAGGGATCATTTGCAACAAGGGATAGACCTCTTAGATGGTACTGAAGTTGGGGCTTCATGGTACAGAGTGAACTCTGTATTTCAGGGGAAAATCCTCCATTTTTCCAAATTCATCACACTCAAAGCACATTATCAGCCTATGCTCTACCAAATAAACCTCTATTCCCTGGTTATGGGGTGGTAGAAAAAGGGCACTGATCAACTGGGGAGTGCCAGAGATTGTAGCCTGGAGCATTGAGGAGAGGGTTTGGGGAACTTGAAGCAGAAGCTTCATGCTCTGCTTACTTAGAGGGGTGAGCTTCAGGGTACCTGCGGATCTAAGGCTATTGCGTGTGGGAACTAGGCCAAGTACCCTTTTACTAAACTATTTAGGCTGTGGGAAGAATATAGTTTTAGGCTGAATAGCTCAGATATAACACACACTTTAGTAACTCAGATGTACCCCAGGCTTAGTATATGGGATAATGATTAACTTATGTTTATACCTTTGTTTCACAAGCTTCTTTTCCCTTGTCTAACTGTTCCCATGTCATTCAGAAAAAATGTTCTATTCCAGGGATTTAACCTTTCAGGTAGGCAGATGACAAGCCTGTGATGTAGCTGCCATACCTTCCCTCCTTTTTCTTTTCTGTTGGAGGAAATTAACTCAAATGAACATTACTGCAGCTCTAGCTCAGTTATAGCCAGGACAACAGGGAGAAAAAAATCTTAATGTTTCAAACCTCTTACTGTCTCCTCAGCTACTTCAGAGCTGGATGACAGGGGAGGGGTCTGTAGCCCTAGCTAAGAAGATCTGGGACCACAGGGAAGAGAATTTTAGCAGTTGTAACTTGTCACTGTGGCACTAGTCTGGTCAGAGTTGGATCACAGTGAGAAGGCACCATAGTCCTTAGTCTTGTCAGAGGTAGGGCTACAAGGAGGAGAATAGTGGACTTTTCTTTTTTTGACCTTTTGCCCAAGTAAACTTTTCTCAGGTGTTCATTTCTTTAAAATTTCAGATCTACTTCAAGACTTTAAGAGAAACTGTTTCTCATACAACATAGATAATACAACTGTTTACCAGTAACAATTATGGTCTTAATTTTGAACTTTGAAATAAAACAATTGAATAACCAATCTGGTGACCTTAAACTTCAGTTTTTGTAGTTACACAGAACTAAATAACCAGAATGAATTCAATTACCTGGATCTATATTCCCAATGATGTTGCACAGTTCTCTTTCTATGACCCAGGAAAGGGTTAAGTGTTAGTCCTATTTCAAAGTGCAGCTTGGAAACCTACTTCTCTTTGATCACTGAAGTGACCCTTTTTCTCTTAGATGGATCTTGGCTGGTTTTCTGCCAACCTTTCTTTAAGAGACTATTAATCTTTCTAGCGTAGGTCTTACTACATGGCTGCTTTTTTATTTTTTTGAATCAAACACAATCACACAGACAGCGACATACACAAAACACAGCAGGGCAAAAGGAAGAAGGCTTCATACTTTCTACCTGCCCAGAGCTCTGGGGCCAGTAAGTGTGATAAAGGTGTCACCAGTATCCCAGAGACAGGATATACACAAAACAACACACAAAATACAAGCTTTGTCTCTCCGGTGGCCCCTTGCACTGAGAGTTTGGATTTCTAAAGGGGGTCCAGGGGAACCTCTTGAGAAGTGGAGAAAGTGCACTCCCTCCCCCTGGGGACTTCAGGTGGAGCAACCAAGATTCCTCAGGAAGAGAGGTCAGAATCAGCTGTGGACAGGATGTTGGGAGCTGGCCCCCTCCCCCATTTGGTTTTTCAAGGGGAGGACTGGATTAGGGTTATGGGATAGACAGGTGTTTTTCCAGTGGCCCCTCTGTTTGCAGTAGGCACACTGATCTCGTTCCAGTGGTTGCTGATGGGATGATTCACGACCGCCATCCTCCCTCCCAGAGGGGATATATTTCCGTGGACAGCAGGGTCCTTTGTTCTGGGAGGGGAAAGTGCCTGTTTCAGTAAAAACCACCACCACTTCCCTGGCCATGCATTTGTTCAGCTTTTGGTCTTTGACAGTGGTTCCCTGGGCTGAGTCTTGGGGCCGAATAGTACTGGGGCCCTCTTTGACTAGGGGGGGTTTCTTCCCCCTGGGGCACAGGTATTTGTTGGCCCACAAATGCAAATAGAGACAAAATGAGACAAAAAATTAAGATTACAAAGACAATTAAGATCACAGGTGATTGTTAGTCCATAAATATAGTCATAAATAGGATGAGACAAGAGTTAGTCACAGAAACACAGGTAGACAGCACAATTAAAATTACAGAGACACCTAGTGACAGAAACACAGAGACAATTAAGATTACAGCGACATCTAGTGACAGATACAAAGGAAAACATGAACCAAATAAAAGTAAAGGTTACAGAGACAATTATGATTACTGGATAGAAATGTAGAAAAATGGAAAACAGGGTACTCTGATGGCATCCTGCGGAGACCAGTAAGGGCATCAACACTGTGTCCAGCTTAGCCACTTACTATACAGGAGCACTCAATAGAAACAGAATTAGGAAACAGGACAGGAAACTCATGGACCGAATCGAAAGAATTTGGGAGGGGCTCAGGTTCCTGGTTCACTCAGGACAGCAATTTGAGCTGGGGCCGAGAATTGTCACTCAGTGGCCTCCCCTAGGTCGGACTGCTCTCCTGGACTTTCAGGGAGCCTGGTCCAGCTGTCAATACAGAGCCAAAGTCTATCTTGGTGGAACCTCCAAAATGAAGTGGACAACCAAGAAACAGGACAGAAAAGCCAATTATAATTTGATAGGAGTGTTATTAACTGGCCAGTGACTGCCTCCTCAGTAGGGAAGACAGCCCCAAGTCTTCTGTAAGATACACTTATATAGAGTTAGGTGTTACTAACAACAGAGTGTAGTTCCAAGGGGGGTGTAATGACGTTAATGCTATTTCTAGTGAAGCCTTGATTACCTAGCAAAGCCCTGGATACAAGCATAAACAGACCTGTATCTGGGGCATGTTTTCTAGCAACACAGGTGAAAAATTCCTTCACTATTGTAGCCTATTAGGTGATTTCCAGGGACCCTGGTAGGGGCCCCTTTTGGCAGGTTTAGGGGGCTTTGGTGTATAATTTCTGATGGGCACTTCAGCATAATCTCAAACTGATACCCATAAAGGTTGGACCACTTCGTAGTTCTACCAATAGTATATTATAGTGCCTGTCTTTACATAGTCCACCCCCCCCCAATTAACTGTTCCCATTTTTTGGTCATCTCTGCCAATTTAAAGGATATGAGACAGAACATGAGAGTTACATTTCTTTTACTTTTAATAATTTGGGAAGAGGAGAAGGAGAGGAAGAGAGAAGAGGAGTAGACCAAGAGTGGGGAACCAGCTGCCTGGAGGCCACATACGGTCTTCTAGGTCATCAAGTGTGGCCCTTCGACTGAACAAACTTCACAGAACAAATCCCCTTAATAAAATGGTTTTCTCTATAAAACTTGGACTCAGTTTTTGCCTTTTTGGGGGAGAAGGGCAATTGGTGTTAAGTGACTTGCCCAAGGTCACAAGGCTAGTTTTTGTGTTAAATGTCTGAGGCCAGACTTGAACTGAGGTCCTCCTGACTCCAGGGCCACTGCTCTATTCACTGCACCACCTAGCCGCCCCATTGGACTCAGTTTTTGACTGAGCCCAAGGACCTAGAAGGCTACATGTGGCCTCAAGGATGCAGGTTCCCCACTCCTATGACCAGTCAAGATGCATTTATTAATTGCTTATTACACGCTAGGCACTGTGCTAAGAACTAGGGATACAAAGAAAGGGGTAAGGGGAAACAGTGTCTGCCCTCAAGGAGCTCATTCTAAGTGGAAGACACATACAAACAACCACCTACATATGTGAAATTTACAATGTAAATGGGGGGCGGGGAAGGATTCGATCTATCATTTCAATTACAAAAATAAAAACAAACCAGTTCCTGCTCTGAAGGATCTTATTTTTGGGGACAGAGCTAACTCTGGTTTTCCAAGTTGAAAAGAGTAACAGCAAGCATTTATATATCTCCATAAGGTTTATAAAGCATTTCTTAAAGACATTATCACACTTAATTCTCACAACAGTCTTGTGAGGTAGACAATATAAATATTATTTTCCCCATTTTATTGAAGAATAAACTGAAGCTCAGGGAGGATAAGTGGTCCTTGCTTATACAGCTAGTTTTGGAGGCAGCATTTGAACTTAGCTCCCTTCTGATTTCAATTGTAGCACACTTTCCATTATGCTTTGCTGCTAGTCACAGAAACAATAATGAAATTTCCTCCCACTCCCTTCTTAGAATTGTTACTATATTTGTACATTATAAAAAGTAGTCACAGAACTTAAAGATTCAATAAGTATAACATAAGCCAGAAGGTCGAATTGTGATGGGGGAGGGGGAATACAAAAACTGAAGTAGATAGTATCTGTGCCCTTAAGGATTTTACAGTATAGTCAGGTGGGTGACAAGCTACATTTTTACAACGTTTTGAATGTTGGCAAAGTACTTTCCTGACAGCAGTCCTGTGATATAGTGCCAAATATAATAGAGGCTAAAGAGAAAAGCAGTCTATTCCCTCTGTCTGGCATTTACCTTTACAGTGAGGGAGCCACCTGTCCCAGCTTCTTCTTTCTGGAGTCTGAACCCCTAACTCGACCTTTCACTTCCGTACTGACCTCCTCAACATCTGACACCCTTCAGAGTTTCAGGGCAAATTGGTGTTCTTTTTACCTAGCTGAGACAGAGCAAAAGAAAGTAATTTTGGCCTGAGGCCAGCAGCCTCAAAGGAAGCTTAAAAAGGAACCTTTTCTTTACCAAAGTTCTTTGCTGCCAAAACACCCCTGTTTAGTTCATTTATTGACTACATCTGGATTCACTCGGGCTTTTCTGCTTTTGGGGGACCTTAGTAATATGATTTGTCTATTTGTTTGTGTCAAGTACTGAGTCAGACATCTCTGAGAAGTGAAAAGAGAAATTATTTCTTCTTTATTGTGTCCCAGAAGGACCATAGGCTCTTGCTACACCCAATCCTTTTAATTCCTACAAAGATTGATCCCCCTAAGACTCACCAGATGCCACCCACCTCCCCATTGTTTCTTCTGTGATATTTCATATTTAACATGTTGGACTCTGAACCCGCTCTCAGAGAGCCTTTTATATTTAACTACCTCCTCAGTGTTCTCATTTACATTAAGGGGGTTAAAATTGTCTCTTCTCTGCTACTGGCTCTAGTCCTCTTTTGTAAATCTATGTATTTTATTTTATGCATTTAATTTTAATTTAATTTTATGCATTTAAAAATCTCCTTGGGGGGAAGAAGGGCAAGATGGTGCAGAGAGAAGTATGCCTCCAGTATGTTTTGTGTGTTTGTTCTTGCTATATTTCTGAAGTAAAAATAAAAGCTAATCTAACTTTAAGCTGTTAAATGGAACTGAGATACTAATCAATTGTCCCCTTAAAGGGGGTAGGATAAACTCAAGAGTGGATAGAAGTCCTTTGTTGTGAGAGACTGCACTCATCATATATTGTCATGTTAGCTGTTTCTGACTTCATGTCCTCCTTCTTTCCTCTTGGGGAAGAAGTTTGGTCTAACCAGTTTATATCACCATCTTACCCACTGATATGAGGTTAACTGTCCTAAAGCATATTTATGAGCATATAAATTGTTGCACAAAGTAAAATGTTCTTCCTATAAAGTGAAAACTGGATGCTCACTGTTCGTTTATATACCCTGAACTTTCTTGCCTTTTAAAAGGCTGCACTTCCTACCTTTGCTGCTTCCCCCTTTCGCCCAAGATGCCGTCTCTTCCATAAAACCTTCCTTGATCCTCCACCAGATATGATACTTTCCTCCAGTGAACAATTCACTTTATATTTCTATTATGGCATTTCCCACATCAAACTTGATACTAGAGTTACTTTTAGGGATAGCTAGGTGGTACAGGGGGTGGACTGCCTGGCTTAGAGTCAAAAAGATTCATTTTCTTTCTTTTATTTTTGAAGGGGGAGGGCAGGGCATTTGGGGTTAAGTGACTTGCTCAAGGTCACACGGCTAGTAAGTGTCACATGTCTGAGGCCAGATTTGAACTTAGGTCCTCTTGACTCCAGGAGTGCTCTATTCACTGTGCCACCTAGCCACCCCAAGAAGATTCATTTTCATGAGTTCAAATGTGGCATCAGACACTTACTAGCTGTGTAATCCTAGGCAAGTCCTGGTTTGCTTCAGCTCCTCATCTGTAAAATGAGCTGGAGAAGGAAATGGCAAACCATTCCTGTACCCCAAATGGGGTCATGGAATCAAATAAGAGTGTAAAATGACTCAACAACATAGCTACTTTTATACAGGTTAGGAGGCATATTATTGTAGAGCAGGGATTTTTAACCTTTTTCAGAATATTGATGAAGCTTTTGGAATTCTTTTTGTTAAAAGCAATACTCCCTTTTCTCTCCTTACCTACTTCTGCTTAGGTTGGCATATTTATAGTTCTTAATTCAGAGTGAACAGTTCAGACTGACTATATCAGAGTACTTTCCACTTCAATGTAAAGGGAAAGCCCTTGAGATATAAATCATAAATATGAAGATTATTTTCTAGTTGAGAAGGACCTGGCCCATCTGCCCATTGTGTAAGCCTTCTGAAGGAGCAAAGACATTGAGGTCCAGACAACTTTGCACCTCAGAAAAAAGAACAGGATAGGACTAGAGATAGAAATGGAACAATGTACAAATGTAGCCTTTTCTTAAATGTCTTCCCAGGGGCTAGATATGAGAATCTGCTGAAATGGAGAGCAGTTAAGTGTTTTGGACATGTCTTCTGGGAAGTGGGACAACTTACCTTGGGAGTCTAGAGAGTGATGATAAAGCTATTATTTAACAGGGGCAAAACTTGCCCTGAGATGGGGAAGGAGGGCTGATTTGAATTCATGAATGAAAAAGTATTTATTAAGCACTTACTATGTGCAAAGTAGATTGAGGACCACTTGGGATAGGTGGGCCTGAGGAGCCCCACTGGCAGAAGTAGCTACCTTATCAATAGTTACAGGGATTATATGGTCCAATGCTCCCTACCACATGGTATCAGAGATTCCATGTACAGATTGACAATAGATCTACTTTCCAACCTTGGCTGCCCTTGGTTTTTTTTTTTTGTTTGTTTGTTCAGGGATATTTTGGGGGCAGGGCGTTTTCCTTTCTCTCCCAACCTGGAGGTGCAATAGTCACTCATGGGTTCCATTTCTGTTTGTCTCAGAAGCCTTGAGCTGCTTCAATTCCAAGGGGTCAGTTTGACCATCTTTTTCAAGCTCAGTATGCTCCATCCACCCCTTTCCCAGGGGCTTAACATATTGGTACCAGATTTGGTGTGAACACCCGATTGACTTTAGTCCTTCTATAATTTAGAAATCCTAAACTCAAGGGGCCCATCAGCTTCAGCTTCTCAGTAGCCTGGATTATATGTATGCATCCTCATGCCTAGCTGTAAAGTTAATGGGATTTAAGATCTTCCCCATTCATTAACAGGTCTCATGTGGAGCCCATTAAGGGACTATTGCTTAGAGGAGGCTTACTTGTAGGAAAGCTTTCATACCTTTTGCTTATTTCTAATTAGGCACCGAGTCATGAGGGTTGTGATAACTCCTGGCTCTGAGAAGCATATGCTCTGAGTTGGTTGTGAGAAGGATCTTGTGATTCTCTGGTCAAGATTGAGTGGCTATATGTTCAGAGCTCTCTTACTGCTCAGATGTAAAGGATCTCTCATCCAGGGATGTATGTAAGTGTATATGATTCAGGCAGTCAGATCCCTGTCTGTTGGTCTTTATTTCTCTGTATTTTCTCTGAAGTTCAGGATGCTGACTTTTCCCCTGAACTAGTGAATGTAATTTAAAAGAGATTGTTGACCCCTTAAACAGCTATCTTTCCTAGTAAAGCAGATTTAAGAACCTGGGCTAGCAGCCATTCTGGGTATACCAGTATGGTTGCTGCTACACTTGACTAATCTGTTCTTGTAATGGCAACTACATGATTGTTTGCTTCAGCAGGAATATTGGTAATATTTCTACATTGGTCTTGACCAATGTTGGGGAAGTACCTTTGATTGTTTAGTCTTGTTCTCTCCAGATACCAGACCAGTTGGCTAGGCCCATGGCTACTACTCAGGCATCAAGGTAGATGAAGATCTTCTCTATACTTCTAATTTGTCTTACAGCAGCTGAACAGCTCACATTTCATCCCACTGGGAGGACTTAAAGAGATCATCATTCCTCACAACATTTCTATTTAATGGATTAATGTCTTTAGAAGTGCATTTACACACGACTCTCTCAGTGCCTTCACCCAACAAGGCAAAATGGTGCTCCTTAGCTGCCAGTCTTTATAGTTGAGAGCCCATTGGACTGAAGCTGTGACCAGAGACCTTAGCTTCTGGCAGAGTTAAAACCTGTGTTGGTAACAAGTGCTAATACCTAAGGGACTGGACTTCCTTTTCAGTCTGTGAAGAAGTGAGTGTTCGTAGTTTTTTTGAGGATCATATCTATAATCATCTGGGTTTTTTTCCATCAACTGTATTCCCCTAAACTTGACAATGAGTTAGACCCAGGAATTTCTTAGGATTGTTATCTTGCACCTTATACTCAAAGAGGAGAGGTATCTGTCAATCCTGGTTTAAGGGTTATTGCCTTGGTTAGAAAGAGCCCTGTAGCCATCTAGCTGAATCAAGCACAGTCATGCCCAACTAAGTCATTGGCTGAAAGTAGTGAAAGACTTTAGCTGCCAATTACAGTGAGTCCAGGGAGTGCAGTACATCATCCTGTCCAATGGAGATGCCAGACCCTGTAAATGACTCAGCAATCAAGCAGTATACTTGGCCCTGCCTGATAACAGCTACTTAGCAGTAGAGAGAAATCTACTTAGCCCAATCTAACAGTAGCCCAATGGCTAACTGATTTGTCTGGTTCAGTAGAAGTAGAAGTCTCTAGTGGTCAACCAGCCTTCTAGTTCCAAACCATCAGCAGCCAAGCCTGGTGAGGATCAGGCTGAGTGACTTGTTTGACCAGCCCAGCAATGAATTATTTCATCTGTCTGGGTCTATAAAAAATCCAGCTAAGTGACTCATTTAACTGAGGTGCCTTGCCTTTGGAGAAAATAGCTTATATGAGCTCTGGATCCATCACCAAGACCACACCCTAAAGGAAACTTTATGAGGAGGACTTTCTGGAGAAAGAACATTGAGGCCCTTGTAGTTCTGGAATTGTGAACTGCCTTAGCCCTGTTTAATTCCCTATGTGTGGGTTTTACTACCACTGTACTTTAAGTTTGTGTAAACTGTTTCATCCCCACGGGCTCTGTGTATATTTGTGGGAGAATACAGCTCTGGTTTTGAGGGAAATGCTTTGTAACTTCTCTTCATTTTATGACATTTGAATCAATTCCTTTGTTAAAGAACTACTGAGTCTGCTTGGGGGGGGGGTTAAGGGGAAGCACACCAATGGGGGCTCATGGGCTAGATGATTAAGAAGAGAACCATCAAAACGGTTACTTCTAGAATCTTGAAAATGGTCATAACTACCCTGCTGGAGTTATCTAACTCAGTAGAAAAAGGAAACTAGAGTCTACAGACCTTTTCCCTTTTGGGCCAGTATAGTGTGAATCTCCTGGGCATAGTTTTCATTTCCCAGAGAGGACCAAGAGTGGGTGTGGAGAGGAAAACACATGATTTCTTATAGATGAGTGAGTGTTCTGCCTGTTGCCTGTATACTATTAATAAGCTCTGTAGTTAAATTAGAAGTGGGAATGACTGTGTCTCTGTTCCTTAAAATCCAGAAGCATATTAGCACAGATTGATTATGTAGGAGTGGAGATATAAAGAAGACACTGATGTTGGAGAAAACAGAACATTAATGAACTTAATTAGTTAATTAATTTATACAAAAGGTAATGATAGCTTGTTGTAGGGTGGTATTAGTAAGAATAGGAAGAATGGGATAGATTTACAAGATATCATAGAGACAGAATTAGAGATAAAAAACAGGACTGAGTACCTGATATTAGGATCATGGTAAAATGAATTTAGGTTGCTAAGGTTGAACTTAATACATTTTCTTCTAATTACTTTGCATCTCAAAGTGATTGCCTTTTACTCTACTAAGAAATGTTTCATTAAAGCCCTTTTTTAAATTTCTCTTTATGGAGTATAGGTAAACTTGAACTCTCAAACACCGTCAATGTTGTAGGCTCTGGCAGGTTCTATGAAGTTGGAAAAGCTTCAAATATGGACCTGAAGATGAACCGTGTGTCTCCCATGGTCCTTAGGTTGAAGAGGCAAAGCAAATGTTGATTTTTGAGGACTGGTCTAACTTTCAGAAAGACTCATTTGAAAGGTTGGTCAGCAGCTTATGATTTTGGCCACTGCTAAGACACAGAGAGATTTCAATCTGTTTGGTAGAAGAGTAATGAAGTATGTGTCTTGAATATTTTAAAAAATTAAATGGTTTTAACTATCAAATAAAAAGTGTTCACATTGATGAGATCTGGATGGAAACACATAATATTAGAAATTAGAAAGGACTTGAGAGATCATCTACTACAACCTTTTTATTTTGCAGATGAGGAAACTGAAAAATGATAAAGTGAAATGAATTTTCTAAGGTCATATATCTAGTAAATGGTAGAGGTAAAAGTTAAACCAACTTCAAGTATAGTGGTCTTATCACTCTACCACATTGTGTCATGGAGCCACTGAAATATTGTAATTCCATTGGTTTTAGAATGGCTCATATCTTTCATAAATTTCAACTGACCAATATCATGGAATGAAGGTTGTTCCCTAGGCCTAACAAGGTCTCATATAGTAACAACAACAAAACATTTGTAGCGATACTTTTTTTTTTTTGGTAGCAGAAAATTGGAAATAAAACAGGTATCCATTACTTAGAAAATTCTGAACAAATTGTGGTATGTGAATTCAATGGACTATTAAATTGTGATATGTGAATTCAATGAACTATTTACTTTTGTACCATGAGAAATGACTAATACGAGGAACTGAGAGAAATGGGGGATGTGTGAATTGACTGACTAAAATGAAGAAAACAGAACCAATTAACAATGACTACAATACTGTAAATAAAACTGAAAATATTCAGATTAATTGCATTGACCAATCTTGGTTAAGAGAACATGATGAAGTATCCCTCCTTCCTCTAATTTGAAAGTAGCTGATTATAGTGGATGAATGAATAAGGCATGTAGTAAGCCCTTGCTATGTATAAAGAACTTTGCTAAGTGCTGGGAATACAAATGTAAAAGTAAGCATGCTCTCAAAGATCTCAAGTAAGGAGAGAAGCTGCAACCCAGATGGAAAAGCCCCATGGTCCTTAGGTTGAAGAGGCAAAGCAAATGTTAATTCCTCTTATTTAACGTCATTTCCACTGACAAGATCATGCAAGACTTTGATATTGTACTATTTGACAGTATCAAAGATTTTGATGGCAAGACTTTCAGGATACATCCAGGCTGGGTTGTTTCCCAGGAAAATGTTTGAAGGCACTAAGCTAGGCGCATTACTATGCTCAGTGCTCTTGGGTTCAAGGTCTTGGGCTATTCCCAATAAGATCTAAGGGGAGACAGTGGTCAAAGTAATGTTGTTGTTTTAACTTGCCTGGCACATGCTGTTTATTGTTAACTCCTTCAGCTTCCTGAATGTTCAATGTACTGTCAGATAAGGTCATCCCATAGGTCATTTTTTTTTCTTGAATTATGGTTCTTTGTTATAAAGGTGAGGTTATGTTAGGGGTGGCATATTGGAAAATGACAAGAATAATAAAACAATAGGAATAGGGTAGGAACTGGATCTGTGGTTTTAATGGAATTAGTAACTTCCATATGAGGAAACTCTCTCTAATAATGCAAGTGGGCACCTTCTCTGCAGCTTACAGTCTTCCAGACATCAGTAGAACCAACCCCCCCCCCCCACCAAGTTCCTTGCTGCTCCCTATTCCTTATGGGAGATGGGCAAAGAAAATTTAATTGCAGAAACCATGTTTGAATTAACTAGTTGTAAAAATCCTGCTGCACAATATAAACTATGAAAGAATATATTATTTAAATTCACATCTCATTTTCCTTGTATTTTTTAATGTTTTTTTTTATGAGGGCTAGGAGGCAGAAGTTTTATTATATCATTTAGCAAATTGGGGTAATATTTTCAAGTAAGTCATAACCCTAGCACCCTCAGATCTGGACGCTATCTAAGTAAGTTCCTAAGTTCAGTGCTGGAAAATTTCTGTGTTTTGTGGCCATCTGCAGTCTCTGGGCCTGGCTTTAGCATTTGTATAAAATTCCTTCACTCTGGCAAAGCCTTAGGCTATTAAAGGAATTTGAGGGAGAGAATGGGGCAGTGGTGGTGATGGTGACAATAGCTCTGGGGTTTTCAGGAAGTGAAGGGACTTAAGCTGTCAAGCTGATAAACAGCTATTCGATTAGCATATTATCACAGAAGTTTATGGCTTCTTATTGGAACTAGAACATAAGAATATAGAACATAAGCTTACAGAGCTTGAAGAGACTTTCTATTTCAATGCCCTCATTTTACAGATGAAGAAACAGATTCAGTGAAGGTAAGTGATTTTGCCTATCTACCATCACAGAATGAGCAGCAAAATCAAAATTGGAACCCAGGTTTTCTGACTCCCATTATAGTCTTTTTTTTTTTTTTAAATTTGATTGATAACCCTGCTTTGGAACCCGTAGTTTTAAAGACTAGTGTTCAAATTTAAGCCCGAACCATTCAAACCACATTGAAGCCCAAACCATTATTAAGGAAAGGAAATCAGCTGAATTTCTTTTCCTGTCTGCTTTAAAAAGAGCCAATGCTGACTCAAGGGCTCCTTACTTGAAGATGGAATTCAATTCGATGTGTGCCAACGTTTACCTTTCCTAAACAGGGCCCCGGCTGTGCCGAACGGAGAGTGGCTTGGGGTTTCCTTTGCTTTTTTAGGCTCCCAACGGTGATGAAAGTCCCTCCCGGGGCGGCCGCGGCCCATCCCGCATCAGCCCAGGACCAGCCGAGGTCTGGCGCCACCCCCTTCTGCCACCAAGTGTAAAGGGCGCGAGGGGTGGCTCCCGGGGCAATGGCGTAGAACCCCCGCGTCTCCGAGCAACGCCATTGTCGGGCGCTCCTGCTGGGGAAGTGGGTAACTACGGACAACGGCCAGGAGAGAACTCCGGGAGAGAGGGAGAAAAATAGAGTGCACGTGCCGGCCTCGGGCATTCGAGGGCCCCGCGCGAGGCGCAATCCATAGAAGGAAGGGGGTGGGCGGAGGAAGGGGAAGCGCGCCCGTCATTGGTGGGGCTGGGGTCCCCCCCAGCTTGGGATTGGATGGCGCCGGCCCGGGGCGCTGCATTTTGAACCGCGTAGCGTTCTGGGTAGCAAAGGGTTTGGAAGGGTCTTAACCGAAAGGGGGGGTCGCCAACAAACGGCTGAGCTCACAATCCGGGAGCGGGCCGGGCCTCCCCCCGCCCCCGCGCAGCCCCATGGAGAGAGCCCGGCCGGAGCCGCCGCCGCCCCCACCGCCACCTCCACCGCCGCCGCTGCCGCCGCCCCGCCAACTGCCGCGGGGGTCCCTGCCGCGCCCGCTCCGTCCTGCCCTGCCCCCGCTGCTCTCGCAGCCTCCGGCCGAAGGCGCCCCCTGCCGGCAGCCCGCCGAGCTCCGTCCTCCGGCTCCCCGCCTGGGGCCCGGGCCCCGAAGTCCCACCCCGTGCCAAGCCCCCGGGGATCAGCCCTTGTCGCTGCATCCCCACTCCGGAGCCGGAGGGCCCCCTCCTCGAGGCCCGGCCCCCGCCGTCCCCCGGCTGCTCCTGCAGGTGAAGGCGGAGCATCCCCCGCCTCCGCCGCCGCCGCCCCCTCCCCCCCTCCCCCCCCGTGGACCCCCTCCTCCCCCGCCTCCTTCCTTCCTGCTCCTGCACCCTAGCCCCGCCGCCGAGGAGGCTGCGACGCCCCCCGGCCTGCCTTCCCACCCCCCCGCTGCCACGGCGGCGCCTGGCGCGTCCAGGCTGCTGCAAGTGAAGGCCGAGCAGGTGCTGCTTTTGCCCCCCGCCCTGGTGCCCGGGGAGGGAGCGGCTTGTAGGGGGGAGCAGCTGCCGCCGCCTCTCCAGCACGTCCCTGCGAGCAGGGTGCTGCAGGTGAAGGCTGAGAAGCTGGAGCTGCTGTCTGCCAGGGAAGGATCAGGGCAGGAGCTCCCAGGAAGAAGGGGGGCTGAGGGTGGCCACAGGGCTGCCAGAGGGGGCAAGGGTGAAGGCCCAGGCCTAGCCACTGACAGCCGCAGAGTGGAGGAGAAGAGAGGCAGCCAGGCAGAGGCAGAGGAGAGCAGGCGGGAGATGGCCAAAAACAATGGGGAGAGCAAAGGCCTTGGGTCGGTGAGAGAAGGAGCCATAAAAACGGAGGAGCCTGAAAGAATGCATGAGGACTGCAGGCATGGCAAGGATGTTGCGCAAGTCAAGCCACCTGCGTCCAATGGCCTGGCACATTCCGACAAGGATGTCATTTTGGCTCAGCCTCCCAGTGGATTTGGCCCCCATTCACAAGATCTGAGGATCCCTTTGACTCTTCATACTGTACCCCCTGGGGCCAGGATCCAATTCCAGGGACCTCCACCTTCAGAGCTGATACGATTGACTAAGGTGCCTCTGACACCAGTGCCTATAAAAATGCAATCCTTACTGGAGCCTTCAGTAAAAATTGAAACCAAAGATGTCCCACTCACCGTGCTTCCCTCAGATGCAGGTATTAGACAGCAGGGGAATATGGTTTTCAAAGCTTCGTCCATGTTGCCCCATAGCTGACATTTCAGCAATTCAGAAGCAAAAACTAGAAAAAAATGATGGAACTCTGATTCTTTTGCAATGTAAAGTCTGCACAGGTATCACTTCTGATTGAATTGTATATTTTCCAGTAGAACATGAAAACAGGTGTATGATTACTGAACACCTAAAAAAACATTTATTTCAAGATCTAGAGATAAAATTTTAAAATGGCCAAATGCACCCAAGCAGAAATACATTTTTGTTAAACATAATGTGTATGATGGGTTTCTGTTCAAAGGAGTACTACCGCAAATTAATATATTTTGAAAATAATAGCTAATATGTAACTATTAACTTTCACATTGTGTCAATGGGAAGGGTGAAGCAAAAAAAGTACATAAGGCAAACAATGGTTATAAATAGCACAACACAGGATTATTTCTACATTTTTTAAAGATAAGTTAGTTCTTTGATATGTTCTTAGAACAATACTTGGACCTTGTAGCTAACGTTTATTCCATTTGAAAACAAAATAATTAAGGAATAGGAATATAGCTGTATAAGTTATTGCCAAATTTCTTAAATTAGAAAACCTATTCTGATGTAATTACCAGTGTCATGCTAGAAAATAGATAAATATTTGTGTCCAATATTTCATCACTTAGCAATGACTAATTATTACTCATTAGTTAAGGCTGAATGCTCTACAATATTTATGTTTTTAATACCATTTCTCATATTAAGCTTTTCCCCCTTCTTTTGGTAGTTTCTATTTTTGCTGTCTATATTCCTAACTCACTTCTCCATTCCTATTTCCTTTCCTATCAGTCACCTAACATTTATTAAGCTTTATTAGTTATTAGTCTACTACCCTATCGCTTTAATTTGTACTTAAGCATTCTTGCTTCCTTTCTTTTCTTTGCATCCTTGCTTCAGTCTAGATCTCATTTGTAAAAGCAAAACAAAACTGAGAGGAAGTTGAGACAATGGTGGTTAATGAGCTCTTCCAGGGATGTAGATTCAGTTTTCCTCCTTGCTATGATCAGTGGACAGTAAATTAGTTCTTTCTTTTGTCTATTATTCATTCACTCAGTCTTTGGAAATGAGGCTAGTAGTACTAATTAAACTTAAGCTGTGAAGTACAGATGATTATAACTCATTTTGCTGCTATAAATGGCCACTTGTTTATTATACAAGGGATATTAATGGAGAGAAGCTGTATGTTAGTAATTTTCAAGGTATTGGTATAGCTCATAGAAGTAATAAACCAATAGGTTACTTGTATTTTCAACAAGCATATTGTTCTCTGTTGAGGAAAAGAAGAGTCATTCTAAGCTACAGTTTAGAATGGTGAGTTCATGGGCTATGAATTCTGGAACACTGGCAGTTCTTCTGCTAAGTATAGTTTGGGTTTTCTCCAGATGCCTTATAAATAATCGAGTTGATGGAGATAGAGGCACTTTCTTATACAAAACCGTATGTTTGTCCCACATTAATTTAGTCTATTGATTTCTATCATGTAGGAATACCTGATACTCCCTTCAGTAAAGACAGAAATGGCCATGTGAAGCGACCCATGAATGCATTTATGGTCTGGGCAAGAATCCATCGGCCAGCACTAGCCAAAGCTAACCCAGCAGCCAACAATGCAGAAATCAGTGTCCAACTTGGATTAGAGTGGAACAAACTTAGTGAAGAACAAAAGAAACCTTATTATGATGAAGCACAAAAAATTAAAGAAAAGCACAGAGAAGAATTTCCTGGTAATCAAAAGAAAGACAAATCTTTTTTTTCATATTTTCTTTGAATTAAGATATTGGGTTAATATTTGAGACTGAGATGACATTTTTTTCATTCTTTATCTCATTATTTAATGAGACTGTGAATTCAAGAAATGGTGCCTAACCTCATTGTAGTAGAGATAGGGATTAGACGTGTGATTTCATTGGCATTTGGGACTTCAGGTGAGGAAACTCAATATAGGCCCACACTTTCTCTGAAACAGTCTTAATCCTGAGAAGTGACCTGGCCAGAGTTACAAAGTCAGAATGTGTCAGAGGCACTACTTAAACCCAGATTTTCTTAGTCTCCAGGCCAGCTATCTACTACAACTTACTGCCTTTGGTCACTGTAGTAGTTAGATAGAATTTAACTACCTCAGGCATAAGAAAGCTTGGTAAAACCTCTCCAAGGAGTATTTGTCCTTAATCTTATCAGCTGCTACAACTGGGGCTGGGGTAGAGTACCATTGTATTATATAGGCATTCCTAAAATAATACATACCTGATTAAAGAGTTTCTTCATCTTTTTTTTTTTTTTTTTGCTTTTGTTGGAGGGCAGTTGGGGTTAAGTGACTTGCCCAAGGTCACACGGCTATTTTTTTTTTGTGTGTTGTGTCTGAGGTTGGATCTGAACCCAGGTCCTCCTGACTCCAGGGCCGGTGCTCTATTCACTGTACCACCTAGCTTCCCCATTAGAGAGTTTCTTCTTAAATCTCTGAGTAGCTTCTACGTAGGAAAAAAAAAAACACATGGGGAAAGTTATACAGGTTTGTTCAATTTTGGGGGGGGTTGGAAAAGTGAAATGAAATTTATGTCCTAATTTCAACTTTGCAAAGCTATGTAAAGAAAGTAAACTGTAAGTTACAACAAAGGAGAATGATATTTAATGCACCCATATATAAATGAGCCTATAAGGTTAAAGGGAGTTTTCATCCTACTGCCTTCCAATATCATGTAATTATCAGAACTGCCTTTTGATTGATGTATTTTTCCCAGTTACTATATAATATGGAATGAGTTTGTTTTCTTTCTTACAGTGAGGAAGTAAGATTAAGCTTGTATAAATCTTCACTGGTATGACAAATGGGCCTACAATGTTTGTTGAATTGAAGAATTTCTAGGATGCTGATCCTCTCTCTTTTTTTTTTTTTTAGCTAGACCCCCCACCCCACAAAAAGTGATTAGGCATAAACAACCATTATAAAACATAAGTAGTTATGTTTCATGGGATGAGATAACACAAGTCGAGTAATATTTTATAAATTTGGAACATTGTCTTTTAGGTAGATGAATAACTTCAGAACCCTCATGGTCTTTTATCTTGATTCTGCCACTGGCAGTATATGATTGCATTAGATATTCAAGTTTTCTATACCTCAGTTGCTCCTTCTTTAAATATGAATTACAGTGGCTATTACTCAGAATATTTTAAAATCCTATATTTGTAAAGTAGGTTTGAGTGCACAGAATAGTATACTTTTCTGCTATGCTTAGGAGGTTTTGCCTTTTTTCAAATATAGATAGCAGTTATGTAAGAGTACAGGTATAGTGTGTATATATACATACATATGTATATTCAAGTTACAAGTAGTATCTAATCTTCCATAGGTTGGGTTTATCAACCACGTCCAGGCAAGCGAAAACGCTTCCCCCTAAATGTGTCCACTGTGTTTTCTGGTACTACGCAGAATATCATCTCTACAAATCCAACAACAATTTATCCTTATCGCTCACCTACATACTCTGTGGTTATCCCCAGCCTACAGAATACTATCACTCATCCAGTTGGTGAGTTAGTTTTGTTGTTGAATATCAATTATTTTTATAGCTATAAATGCAGGCTTTACTTTTTAAATCAATTATAATACACTAACATTTTGGAATTTGAAGAAACAGCTAGAAATGACGAAGATGAAAAGAGGTTAAGAACTGATTGAAAAATTCCAGTAGAATTTATCACCATATTAAAGCACTAGATTTGCAAATGGGTAACAGACATTCTATGTAAAATAAATTAGATCTCTCAAGAAAATCAGGTTTTAGCTAGATGAACACAAGGATTATATACATAATACAGGAAATGACTAAGGAAATGGGAGTTTCTTTTCATTCCATATCATTAAAAACATTCTGAAGATATTTCATGAAAATTCTTATCCTTTGAGATCATGAAAGATTGTTTGTTGTCTTAATAAAGTGAGATAATTAACCTGTTATCCAGCTAAATATCTGCTGGATTCTCTATTGTCATTTTTGTATAACTCCTGTGTAGTTTTACTGGATGCAATGTTCCAAATTCTTGCTTATACGAGTTTTCATATTAGTTCAGATTAGTGCTATATTGGGGGGTGCAACAAAGGGTGAGTAGGGTAAAACAACTGTTTTACTATTAACTTCAAAAAGTTAGGATAACTAGCTTCTAAGTAACAGATTATAGGGTTACCATATTTTCATTTATTCTTTTTGACCTTGTTTATATTTTTATTTTAAGTTTTAGACTATGCTCCATGGATTTGCCTAATGTCTCAAACATTGTGTGTCCATGTCGTATTACCTAATTACATTATCGTCAAAAATGTTGAACAAGTCTGTATTGACTCTCTTCATGCTTTCATAACTTTATAGACCTCAATCTTATTTCTCTTTTCATCTTTCCAGACTAAACTTGGACATTTTACTATGTTTTATTAGATAATCTATGAGGACGGATTCTATCAAAAATCTTTGCAGGGATGTCATTATTAACACTTTTTTATTCAGAGGCATGTCCGCTTCCACTAAATTGCATTTAAAACTGAAACAGATGTTAAGGTAATCTAGTCCAACACCCTCATTTTATAAGATGAGCAAATTGAAGACTAGAGAAGTTAATTGATTTTTCTTTTTAGAGGGCATTTGGGGTTAAGTGACTTGCCCAAAGTCACACGGCTGGTAAGTGTGTCAAGTGTCTGAGGCCAGATTTGAACTCTGGTCCTCCTGACTCCAGGACACCACCTAGCTACCCCGAGCTAATTGATAGGGTTTGAACTGAAGTCCTCAGATTCTAAATCTAGTTCTCTTTTCACTGTACCTGACTTCCTCTTTCACATCTCTTCTTTGCTTCATATCTTTATCCATGTATATATTGATAGTCCTCTCTCTTTCATCTCTGCTTCCCAAATAACAGTATAATTAATAAATTACAATTCTTCCTTATAAAAACCATTTTACCTTTCTTCCATCAGGTTATGTTCACTGTTGTAATATGATATTGCAAATCTTACTAGTTTTTTTGTAGAGGGAAATGACATTTAGTAGTCTGTAGTTTCAAGAATCACATCACATCACATCACATTTTCTTGTAGATGAAAGTCATATTGACATCCCACTGGTTATCTTGCACAGCAATCAGTTGTAACAATAAATTATGTATTTTAGCTAACAGTTTCATAGTTGTACTTTTTAGTTCCTCTAAACTATGCAGTTTGAAAATTGGGTCTAGAAAAGGGATTCTTACTGTGGAGACCACAGGCCCCAGGTGTCTATGAATAGATTTCCTGTGTCTGTGAATTTATTTTATTTTTTTTTAAATCAATTGGGGTTAAGTAACTTGCTCAAGGTTACACAGCCAGTTATTTTGTGTGGGTGCCAAGTATCCAAGGCCAGAACCAATCCCGGGTCTCCCGACACCAGGGCTGGCGCTCTTACTCACTGCACCACCTGGCCACCCCTGTGAATTTATTTTTAAAAATATTTTGCTGATTCTGTCAGTATAATTGGTTTCTTTGGTAATCCTTCGTATTTTTTTTATACCCTTAAAAACATTATTTTAAGAAAGAGTCCACCAGAATCGCAGAGGAATCCATGGCATAAAAAATGTTGAAAATCTGCGATCTAGAACATTATTTTAATACTTTTGTCTTGACTGCTATGAAAAATATTAGGAAGTCTTCTGAAGATTTTTCTTAGTAAAGACTAAAGCAAAGAACTTATTGAATACCTGGTGTATCATTTTCATCTTTGAGTACTGCAATTTGTGCCATAATGGTCCAGTGATCCTCCTGCTTGTCTCAGTAGCTTCCTGCTTGTGATGTCTGCAAAGAACTTTTTAATATTAGCTTTCAAGTTCCTCAAAAAGTCCTCCTTGAATTTGACTCCCCCTTCCTCCTGCTAATTTCTTACTTTTCCTTGTTTTTTGAGGGCTTTTTTGCTCTCCTCACTTATGCAGACTGTTATTTATTTATTTATTTATTTTTTGGTAGATATCTTTTCCTCTCCCTTTTCTTTTCCAGTTATCTCAGTCTCCTTGATCTTTGGCATACATTTTATCTGGATTTCCCGTGTGATATTTTTAATCAGTCTCCACATTTCCTATGATTTTCTTACTTGAATTATACCTTTTTAGATTTGTTTCTGAAAACACTTAAAAAAATAAAATGAATAATCACTTGATTTTTTTTTTGTCTTCTCTCTGGTTGAATTGAAATGTCTTATTCTCAGATTCATATTACATTTGGCACCAATTCTTTTCTTTTGTTTTTGTTTTTTGGTGGGGAGAAGGTAGGGCAATTGGGGTTAAGTGACTTGCCCAAGGTTACACAGCTAGTAAGTGTTAAATGTCTGAGACTGGATTTGAACTCGGGTCCTCCTGATTCTAGGACCAGTGCTCTATTCACTGTGCCACCAATTCTTTTCTAATACCCAGAATTGAGTCTATTTCCTTTTCTTGTGGACTGTACAATGATTTGTTCTAGAAGTTAATCATTGTCTTATACAAAACATCTTACTGCCACTTTTCAACCTCTTAAAGTACTCAGTTAATTCATATATGGATGATTAAAGTGCTCCTTACTACTTTGAAATCCAGGATGCTAAATTTCACCAAAGTCCAGCTTAGTTTTATTTTCTTGGTCAAGTAGCCAGTGGTGTAACTCTGTTGCCACACATTTATCAAATACTTCAAAGGCTTTTAAAAATTCTATAGCACTTCTTTCATCTGCTAAAAGTTTTATGGTACAGTATATTATCATAGAATATATTACCATATTCCCAGCTGTTCTCCCATCTCTAAATCCATTCCATACAGTGTGTAGAATAGAAACATCATAACCTAGATTTCATCTGGGATGACATATAGAGAGATTTGATCTTTATAATGCCTCCAACCAGGCATTGTAGTCATTCTATTTTAAAGATGTCAAGATTTTTCATAAAGGTATTTAAATATTCTGGCTTTGCCTTTTTTGTTTCCATCTTTCACATCTAATTAGTGGGTCTATTCCTTTATTTTCTCCATATTTCTCCATCCTGCTCTTGGATTTCTTTCAGACTTCTTTACCACCACCATTATGTATTCATTGACTTTCCATAAATTTTTAGTTTTTAAAACTTGTTGGCTATTTGTGTTTATTATTTTTAAAATTCTGCCATTTTGGCTTAGTCCCAGAACAAATTATACCTTTCTCAGAAGCTCTACTAGTTCCTTTTTAATGTCTATATAAAATTCTTTTTTTCTGCCATTAAGTCATCCAAGCACTAAGAATTTGGAGCTGTTTCACAATTCTTTTATGTGAACTGGCACTATTTGAGGGACTACCTCCTAGAGGTTCTAGAATTCATTTTTCTTTATAGCAACCTAAACTGGATGTTAAGGGAACTCTTCATTTTACTGCCCTAATCCTTGATACTCACATGTACTAGAACCATTCAACCTAGGAAAACCACCACCAAGTAGTAATCCTGGTAGTGAAGACGTAGCTGTCTGGGCATCTTATGATTGAAACTCTTGTTGCCATCTATTGCTTCTGTCTATTCTTTGGGCTTTTCCTCCCTCAGGAGAACCCCTCTAGAGTAAAAGCATCCTGTGCCATCAGATAAAATATGGGTTTCTCTCAGGGAGGTGCTACAATACCTGTAAGTATTAATGAATCTTTAATTAATTATTTATTAATAAATCAATAATTTAATTATTAATTAATAATTAAATTATTAATAAATCAATAATTTAATTATTAATTAATCAATAATTTAATTATTAATGAAGTCTTTTGGAGGGGATAGTTTTTGTCTTCCTCAGTCTTGGCTTAAGTTGAGGCATGATGCTGTCTCAGATTTGTATCTTTCAAAGGTTGGTCAGACCAACTGAGGAGAGACTAAGAGATAGCATAGGATTTAGGGAACTGGGATACCCTGTAGAGATCATCTGCTCCAACACAAGGGCTTCTGTGGTCCAGGTGGTAACCAGGGAGTGCAGAAGGCCCACATTGTATCTCTGTAAAGTTCTATAAAGTGTCATGACATAGAGGTATGTGAACGCTCCTCTTGGAGGTAAACCAAGCTGGAGAGTTAAAGCCTTTCTCTTTTGGAGAATGAGAAGAGAGTACACAGTGAAGACATGAATGATCAAGAGTAAATCCATATCCTGAAATACATCCTTATGCTCCCCATATTCCTTCTACCTGTGGGAACAGTTTTTTGGCAGCAAAATGTGTCTTTGAAATGCATCTTTCTTGTTACTCTTATTTTACAGGCAAGGAAACAGATACTTAGAATAGGGACTTGTTGAAGTTTACATAAATGGAAGCAGGACTCAAACCTGGATAACAGAATCTCAAATTTTTTGAGTTGAAAGATACCTCAGTGGTCATCTAGCCCAACCCATCCCCCAAAGGAGTTCCCATTACAGCATCACACTAGTCATCCATCCTGTTAATCTCTCAAGATTACACCTTCCACTTTTGGATACTCCTGACTAAATGATAGGAAGCTATTCCTGACACGAAGTCTAGCAATTTCCATCCATTGCTCTGGGTTCTGGCCTCTTGAACCAAAAAAGAACAGTTCTAATCTTATTTCCATTTAACATCACATCAGATACTTAAAGATAGCTATCCTGGACCCCATGAGCTTTCTCTTTTCCAAGTTAAACATCTCTAAGTTCTTTAGCTTACTCTTATAGAGCTGGGGCTTGAAGGGCTTCATGATCATGGTTTCTCTCCTTTGAGCCTTCTCAAACTTGAGCCTTCTCAGACTAACTTCAGTCCACTTCCTGAACTGTGCGTGTGGTCTTACCCCACCCCAGAACAAGATCGGGAGAGACTGGCATCTCCTTCTGGAGGTTATTCCTATTTTAATGCAACCAAAGATTGTATATTGCTGACTCATACTAAGTTTATAGTCTGCTAAAAACTCCAGATCTTTTTCAGAAAACTATATTCTTATCCTATCTATACTTGTACCTGTGAAATTGATTTTTTGAATCCTAGTATAAGATTTTATCTGTAGTGAAACTGCTCTTATTAAATTTAGCCTACTCTGCTAGCCTATCAGAATCTTTTGGGATCTTGGCTCTGTTACCTAGTGCATTAGCTGTTTCTTCCCATATTATTTATCTGTAAATCTGATAAACAGGCCTTTGTCTAAGTTATTGATAAAAATGTTAAATAAACATACAGGACTAAGGACATTTGGAGTACTCCACTGAAGACCTACCTTTTGTAGTTAAAACTCCTTGAGAAGGATTATGTAGGTGCCTCCATTTCTTTTTCTCTCACCCTCTTAATTCTTGACATTTTGACTTCCACCCTTCAGCCAAAACTGCCGTATCCAAAGTTACTAATGATTTCTCTAATTGCCAAATCTATTGACCCTTTCTTAGTCCTGTTCCTTTTTGACATTTCTGCAGCCTTTGGCACTGCTGATCACCTTCTTGATATTTTCTTTTCTCTACGTTTTTTGGGACACTTCTCTCTCCTGGTTCTTTTTCTTACTATCATTGTTCTTCATTCAGGTCATGTTTTTAACCACTACTGTCCTGCAGGGCTCTGTCCAGAGCCCTCATCTCTTCTCCCTCTATCCTATTGCACTTGATGATCTCATCAGCTGCCATGGATTCAATTATCATCTGTATGCGGATGATTCTCACATCTACTTAACTCAGCCACGGCCTTTCTGATGAACTCCTTTCTTGTATCCCAGTTGCCCATTAGAAATTCCTGTAGACATTTTAAACTTAAAATGTCCAAAACTTGATTCATAATCTTTCTCCCAAAACACTCCTGTCTTCTGAACTTTCCTTTGACTGCCAAAGGTACCGCTATCTTCTTGGTTCCCTTGGTTAGCAACCTAGGTGTCATCCATGACTCCTCATTCTCACTCCTTCATGTCCAATCTGTTGCCAAGGCTTGTTGATTTTACCTTTGTAGCATTTCTTGCATACCCCCTTCTCTCCTCTGAAACTGCCACCACTTTGGTGTAAGTTCTTATCACACCTGGATTTTTGTAGTAGTTTGCTAGTTGGTTTATTTGCCACAAGTCTCTCCTTACTCCTATCCGTCTTTCATTCAGATCTTGAAGTGATATTCCTAAAGCATAGGTCTAACAATATCACCCTTCTATTTAATAAATTAAAGTGGTTCTCTGTCACTTCCAGGATCAAATATTAAATTCTCTATTTGGCATTCAAAGCCCTTTATAACAAGCTTTCCCCCCACCCCCACTCCTACATAGCTGTTCTTATATCCCACTCCTCAGTCTAGTGGCATTGACTTTCTTAATGTTGCTCACACAAGAAATTTCATCTCTCAACTCAAGCATTTTCACTGGTTGTCACCCATGCCTGGAATGCCCTCCTTTTCATCTCTGCCTCCTGGCTTCCCTGATTTCCTTTAAGTCCCAGGTAAAATCCCACCTTCTACATGGTTTATCATTGCTTTGACCAGAGTTTTCAAGTTTTGAAAACTGTCCATTTTTACAGTGTTTTAATTGTATTATAATATAAGTTATTCTCCTGGTTATGCTCATTTTTCTCTGCATCTGTTCATTCAAGATTTTTAAAATTTATTTGAAATCGTCCTCTTCATCATTTCTTATAGCACAATAGTATTCCATTACATTCATGTGCCATAGCCTGCAGAAAGTCTTAAAGCCACTCTACTAAGTCATGGAGGCGTTATAGTCTATATTGATGAAAGGAGTATCTGCAGTCTTAAAATCATGAATCCTTGAAATGTATTACTTTCCAAATCTACCTTTCTTTTCATACGCGTCTGTCTTCCGTGCCATAGTGATTAAAAAAACAAACAATCTATACCCCTAATGTTTTCAGTGTCTTGACCAGTGCTCCATAATCCTTAATTTTTCTTGATCTTTTCAGGTAGTATCACTTTTTTCACATCAATTACCAGAAATGGATAATAGTCATCGCTTTTGGCAAATCTCAGGATGCTCTCCATTATGTTCTGGAGACATGTAGAAAGACAGTATACATTTTCAATGTTCATGTCAGATTGACATGGCCATCTTGATACCCTTCAGCAAGGAGTCACCAACTACCACAATTTTTTGCCTTTCCTTCTGACTAATAATGGATAGCCTTTGCTGATGACACATGTGGCTCTTTATCATCATATCTTGAAGAAAAATGAGATGCTCTACCCCCAGAGAATCTAGCTTCATAAGAAGTTCAGATTCAAAGCCAGCAGTGCCAGCTTCTGCTAGGCTGGCATCCCTTGAGTCCTAGTTTCTCAGGGCATTGTTTCTGAACTGGCTGTAACATGCAGCTTAGATTCATGAATTCCTAGATTCCTATGGCTTTTCCTCCTGGGTCAGACTAGAGACTCCATTCTTTACACTTAGAATGGAAAAGAAGGAATGAAAGGGTCAAAGACTCAGGTCCATTTTTCAGGGCCACATGATCTAAGGAGAGAGGGAGAGGGAAGTAGGCACCACTTAGGTCCTTCCTCCTTACCACATGTGTGACTCTGCCCTCAGACAGAATGCGACAAAAGCCCATAACTTGTTCTTAATAAATCTGTATTGTCTCTTTGTTTCCTTTTCCAGATGTTCACTAAGTGTCTCAATTAGCCATTGTAGAATTTTCCCAAGACCTGAAGTCAAGGTCACTAGCCAATAGTGTGCAGGCTGTTCTCTTCTCTTTTTGTTCTTTTACATTTTATCCTATTTCTGGATTTCTCAGCAGTCATATCTGCCAATTCTTTTAGTACTTGTAGACGTAGATCATATAGGCCAGGTGACTTAGATGCATCGAGGGCATCTAGTGCTCTCTTGGGTATCAGTTTTACCCTTAGCATTTTGTTCTGTTCTTTCCAGTTTTCCTTGGCAGAGAAAATAGAAGCAAAATAAGCACTGGGGACCTCTGTTTTCTCTCTGTTGTCAATTATTATTATTATCACTTCATCCCTCCCAAGCAGCAATTCTCTCCCTTCTTTAATCTTCCTCTACTCCCATTATAACTTAAAAAGAAACACACATGGGGCGGCCAGGTAGCACAGCAAGTAAGAGCACCGGCTCCAGTGTTGAGAAGACCTGGAGATCGAATCCCGGGCTCAGACACTTAGCACCCACCCAGAAACACCTGGCCGTGTTAACCTTGAGCAAGTTACTTAACCCCAATTGCTTAGGGGAGGCCAGGTGGCTCAGCGAGTAAAGGCACCGGTTCCAGTGTTGGGACGAGCTGGAGATCGAATCCCGGGCTCAGACACTCAGCACCACACTGAGAAATAACTGGCTGGGTAACCTTGAGCAAGTTACTTAACCCCAATTGCTTAAAAAAAAAACACACACACACATACAGTCCAAACCCCCCCCCCCCCTTTATTATCTGTAGTTTTTCTTGCCTGCTTCAGATTATCAGCCCTGGAGACACTTTTAAAATGACCATGTCATGTTCATCTTGTTACCTGATCTTGCTTCATTTTCTGTTCATACCTTTTTATAATCAGAGCTGGCTAGTGAGTTCCCTGTGCTTATATATCAGTCTCTTTAGGTAACTCCTTTTTTTCCCTTCTCATAAGAATTGTTTCCTTTTGTATCTTTAGAATTTTATTCTTCAGCATTTCCCTCCAGTGCTGACTTCTCCTGTAGAATCCTCTGTAGTCCACGAGAATCCATCCTGTTCTTCCCCTGAACCCTTTGAGGGTACCTCAGTCTATGCTTATTTTTATTCTCCTCCATCACAAACTCTAAGAGGAAACATTCATTTCCTCCCCAAGGTTCCCATTATGCCCACCCCAACAACCAATTATTTTCTTTTAGTGAGAATCCAAAATGGAATTTCTCCATCTTTTGAAGGATGAAATTTTTATAAAGGCAAATTAAGAAGTTATTTGCTTCTCTGCTTTTGGCAGAGAGAGAGAGAAAAAAGGGGGTGGGGAGAAGTGAGCACACTTTAGCAGCTGTCCAGGCAACTGAATTCTCCCACTGCTTTTCAGCTCTGTGCCAGGCTTATGATCTGTTCTTGAATTCCTCAACCATTTCCTCTTTCTGTCTAGGTGGCCTCTAGAATATTCTGATTAAAAATTGCTTCTATTTTCACTTCTATTCATCTTAGCCCAATTGCTTGCCCCATGGTACAACCTTCTAGTTCCTTAATTTCTTCAGAGGAGGGTATCTTCTTATTATACAAACCTGTTGTTCACCCTTCACTGACCATAATGCTTCTCTCTCTCGATCCCAGATTTCATTACATGAATATTCCTTCTTAATATACAAATTGCCCCCAACCATTCCTCTCTGCTTTAGTTATCCCGTTTGTTTTTACTATAGTACGTTTATCCTGAGACATCTTCCATCCCTAGGTTTCATGCCATTGAGTCTCAGTGATGGCTTTGAGGTACAATTTGCCTTTTTGCATTAGAATTTTTATTTCATTTTACTTGTTGTGGACATTTATACATAGACATTTGAGGCATGAGTCTTACTACTGTTTCCTTTCTTGAATTTTATATTCTGTAAGATTTTGGGGGTCTCATTTTCTTTCCTTCGTTGTGGTTACTTTCTATTACATCTATCTTGGTGGACCTACATAGGAAGTCTTTTTTTTTAAAGTCCTTTTTATTAGCTATGCAAGACACCAGGCAAATAGATTCCTGTCAGCCTTTGTGATTTTCACTTCTTCCTTATAATATTACCTATATTCTGGAAATCCAAATTTTACTCTCACCATCTTCTTAACTAATCCCTCACTTCCCAAATTGATTTGAGTCTTCTGTATCTCTTACCTTGAATTATGAAAATGTTTTATGCACCTGTGGTCTTCAGTTCCTTGGCCAAAACTTCATAATCATTGTCAGGACTTTATAGATTCCTTTTGTTAGTGTCATTTGCTTATGAGAAGCATTAGAAGTGGGCAGCACTCATCCATTTGGACAAGTGTTGGGAGATTCTTTGGTATGACTTGGATATGTGCCTCGCAAATACAGCAGGTTTCTCTGTTGTTCCTAGGTTGACAAACAGTTGCCTCAGTACCTTTAAATGGGGGAAGTCTCTTCTTTAATTTGACTTTTTCTATATGATCTCTTATTTGACAGCTTTTGCTACTCCCTTATTCCTTGTAGGATAACCAGCTACTTTCTCCTCAAAATTTTTCTTCAGATAGTCCTCCTCTTCAGTGTAAGTTGTTTTTCAATTTATCCTCAGTTTATCTTAACTTCTTTGAGTTTCTCTCCCTTAGATTCAATTTTTTGACATTCTTCTAAAGTCCAACTCAAAATTGCCTGACTCCAAATTTATTGCTCTTTCCTCTAGGCTAGGAGACTAGTGAGAATCAAAATTTTAAATCGGACTAGCTGAACCATATTTACCTCAAAGTTTCTATAACATAGTGCTTGTTACAGTGATCTTCCTAGTTGCTGGTTGCTGATTAGTAAATTTACACATTTGTGGGAGAGGAAGGATTAGCAAAGCCAAATACAGAATCATACTGAAAATGAATCCCTTCATTCAATAGGCATTAATTTAGTTTAGGCCCTAGAGCAGTAAAACTGGTATAATCATATCAAACACACCAATATAACCAAAATCACTCACCATAGTTTACTTGAGGAATTGCTCTCAGAAACACTTTTCTTCTATTTCTATCCCAAACAGAACCCATATTCTAGTCTAGAAATTCCCTTCTTGTAGAAGTTTGGGGAAGAAATATAGAGTTAAACTATTTACTTTGATTAGTCGAATCTTGGTTTTAGTAATGACACAGGCTATTTTTATTTTTTAAGGTGAAGCCCCACCTGCCCTCCAACTGCCCACACCTCCAGTCCAGCGTCCAAGCCCTATTACCCTCTTCCAACCAGGAGTTGCCAGCACTGCTCAGGTGGCCGTCCCGGCTCCAAGCTTGCCTCTTCGTCCAGCTCTTCCACCACAGCGCTTTACTGGACCCACCCAAACGGACACTCATCGTCTGCACTCGGGAGCTAACCACTCTGTGAAGAGACCAACCCCAGTCTCTTTGGAGAGTACCAGTAGAAATCCAACTAGTGCAAGTACTGCTCATGCCAGATTTGCCCCCTCTACCATCCAGCCCCCCAAGGAGTACCCCAGCGTTTCTACTTGTCCCCGAAATGCACCAATCCCTCAGGCTCCACCCATTCCACATCCTCATGTCTATCAACCCCCTCCCATTGGCCACCCAGCCACATTATTTGGTGCACCTCCTCGATTCTCCTTTCATCACCCTTACTTCTTACCTGGACCTCACTACTTCCCATCAAGGTAACAAATGAATTTTTATTTTATGTAGAATTAGTTACTTATTTTCTAGTGAAACTCAGAAATCAAAGACTCCTGAAATATGTAGAACAGGCTTAAAAATGATCTTTGAAAAATTCTGTTAATTATGGGAGCATGATTATACCTTTTCCACTCTGAGAAACTGAATTGTCCAAATGTGGTTATACTCTTTATTACTTAACTTATTCTGTGATGCATTGGTTTTCAGGACAGATATACAGCCATAGTATTTTTAAGTTGAAAGGTATCCTTGAGATAATTTAGTCTAAATCCCTCATTTTATAGATGAGGAAATTGAGGCCCAGTGCAGAGAAGTGGATAGACTTGGACCTAAAAACCATTTGTATCTCCTGGCTCTAAGTCCAGTGCTCTCTTCACTACACCATATGCTTCCTATATAAATTATTACATGTAAATTGATTCTTCCATTAATTTTTATTAAACAGTCTAGAAAGGGAAATTTCTAATTTTGAGATAGCAGTATCAAGCTCCTTTGCAAGTATACCATTTCCTTTTATTAGTCTTTTCATTTATCAAGTGTTTTTAAGTTAGTAGGTGTAGGTAGGTTCTGAACATCATAGAGTGTAACATTTTTTTTGTTTTGTTTTGCTTTTTGGAGGGCAATTGGGGTTAAGTGACTTGCCCGAGGTCACATGGCTAGTTTTCATGTTAAGTGTTTGAGATCAGATTTGAATCCAGGACTTCCTGACTCCAGGGCCAGTGCTCTACTCACTGTGCAACTTAGCTGCCCCAGAGTGTAACATATTGATACAAGTCTTCACCTGCTCTAGTTTCCCCACTTTTATGCTCTTCTCCTTCCAGCTCCACCTCTCTCTACCAAAAGAAAGACCTATTGAAGCAACAAAGTGTTAAGTTGAACCTACCCTATCTAGGCTGGCTTATTTCAAGTTCTTCCTTCAGGCCTAGCAGAAAAAGGAGAAGTTAAATTGGAAAAGAGGAGAGTTTCAGTTATTGGGGTTAAATTGGAAAAGAGGAGCGTTTCAATTATTGGGGTGGGATAAGGAGGGAAGGGCGGGCCCAGAATTTGCTTTCTTGTACCAGGTTCTGTGTTTGCTTTAGCAGTATCTGGGGTGGGGGGTGTGGATGTGAAGTTCAGGGATGGGGTATATATTTCTCCCTGGGGTCTTCCTTCTGTGGGATACTGTTTACATGGGAAGGGCATGAGCCTTTAATTCTATGCAATATATTATGTTCATCTATGTCCTAAATTTGAGGCTTCCAAGCCAATGTGACTCTCCTTTTTTACCTTTTGTATGTTGTAAAATTAAATGGACTGCCAAGTCAAGGCTTGGGCAGTGTTTCCTCCAATGGAGGAAGAAAAGAAGAGGCAGTGGGCAGAGGATATGTCCCCTTGTTCTGACGCTCGTTTGCTCACCATTGCCCTTTTCACTTTCCCAGTGCAGACCAGTAGCCCTCATATAAGTTGAGTAACTGACCTTCAGCAAGTGGGTACCTTCTATAAATTGAGAGGATTTAGCTGAAGTGAGTATTATATATGAATGAAGCATTTTACAGAGCCTTAAAAGGTCTTCTAATATTATGTAGTTCATATCCCTTGTTAAATTAGTAGAAACCTCCAGAGGAGATAGTGAAGATCGATTTCTCAGTCTTCTGAAGGTTGATCCCATAGGACCATTTCAATCTTTGGGTTCCTGAGGCTTTTTAGGAGCTATAAGGGGAATAATTAAACATATCAAATGAGATAATATGTATAAATATGCATTGGAAATGGCAAAGCTAGAATTTCTATAAAGTTATACTATTATACTAGTGTGGGAGGGTCAGAGAGCACCATGGTTTTTGGACTTTTTAGAGGGTCATAGCTAGAAATTCATTTTAGCCCTGATCTAAAATTAAAGCACAATTTACAAATTACTTTCCTCTGAGTACATTATTTCATGTGAAATAGAAAAATTATTATTATACTCATTTTATAGATGAGGAAACTGAGAGAGGTGAATTGATTTGCCTGTAGTCACATGACTGGTTAGTGACTCAGTCAGTATTTGTATCTTGCAGGGTCTTCTGACTTCAAATGTGGTGCCTTTCCCAATATACTCCACTGGTACTTCATCTCAGGGTCTTATAGCCCCATATCTAGTTGAAATGACAGTTTCCTTAAAAGAGACTAACAACCGTAAGGAAGCTTAGGTAGCAGGGAAATATATGGAAAAACCTGGTTGGAAAGTTTAAAATCAGTCATAAATTGCTTATATAGTTAAGTGGTCTTTGTTTAGTGTTGGCATTCTTAGGTAGAGAATGTTTCCTTCTTTATTAAGCTAATCCATGGTGTGCTCTGTCTCCCTAACTCTAAATATACATGAATTTGAAAATTCTCAGATAGTACAAAGCAGATCACTGGGCATCATGCTTTGAAAGCAAATCCTCAGGGGGTAGGGACACTGACTGGAGTGTTTTATAGTGTCCTATACATTGGTTATTTGAATGTTTATTGTATTTTGTGAAGGACCAAATGAACTGACTTTTTAAAGCAGTATTAAAACATTGTACTTCATTTAATTTAGGGATTTCAAAGGATTGTGTCTGACAGCAAACCATGGTGGTACAGGGAGAAGTTGATCTTTAATAAAATATGGATTTCCTATACAGAGAAATCAGATATTCACATTACCCCCTCTTCCTGTTGCTTTCCTTTCTTTTAACCTGTATATATGCCTAATGCTTTAGGGCTTACATTTTATATATGTTGTCTCATGCAGTCCTCAAAAAAAATACAAACAACCTTGTACAGTAAGTAGTAGATGTTATTTCTATCCTACAGATGAGAAATTTGAGGATCAAGATTCCATAGTTGGCTCTGTAAGGGGCAGCACTGGTATTGGCACCCTGGCCTTCTGATCCCTAAGGCTTAGTGCATGATCCTTTGTACTTTTCTAGAGAAACATGTTGATCTTCTTTTTATGTTTTAATTTAGATGAGATAGTTTAGTAAAACTCAGGTGATATTTAAAAATTAATTAAATTATTTCTCTTCTCTTCAAATCCTGTACTTAACATGGGTGACTTTTCTCTCCTCTCATATGATTATGGGATGTTTTTAAAAAGTTTATACCATAACTAATCTAATTAGTAGATGTGTAAAATTATTCAAGCAGTCTAATTATCTTAGTAAATGTGTCTAGAGTAAAGGTTCTTAACCTGTGATCCATAGACTTGCTTAAAATTGTTTTTATAACCTTATTTAAAAATATTGGTTTCTTTTGTATAGTCTTGTATATTTTATTTTATGCATATAAAAACATCATTCTGAAAAAGGTTGTCTAGGCTGCATCAGATGCCAGAGGAGTCCATGACACAAAAAAGCTGAAGAATCCCTGGTCTAGAGTAAAAAACAGATGTGATTAGTGTATTTAGTTTGATCACTTTAACGTGAGAATCATTTAGCTCAGAAATCCTTATTTCTACTTTTATGAACTGATGTGTCACCTGTCGCTTCAGGTTCTACAATAAACTTTTTCATACTGTGGATAATGAATCTTCTTCCATAATGTGCTGGTTCTTTAGATTAGTTCTTCACTTTCTTTAGCAACTAAATAAGTCTCCCACACTGAAAGGAATCATCAAGAGCAAAGATGTCAGATTCAAATAGAAATGGTACACGAGGATCCCAGCAGACACATATTGACTTAGAAAACCACATATTAACATCAACTGTTTTATTACATTTTTATTTATTTTGCCAAATGTTTTTCAGTTATATTTTAATCTGCTTCTACCATGTGTTTGACACCTCCAGTCTAGAGTATCTTTTCTTCTAACCACTAAGTGAGGAAATAATGCAAAAGACATCTAGAACAATTGGAGATAGAGGTTTCAAATGCAGGATGTTTGGGAAAATATAGGCTTATTTCCCCTAGGAAAAAATAATCTTATGTAAATAAGGATTTTTTTTTTACTTTAATCTTCCACTCCATTTAATAATCTCACCATAACAATAAATCTCATCATAAAAACTGTTAGGGATTTTGGAATGGACTGGGTATGATGTAAAAGCAACAAATGCATACAAAATTTGCAATGTGAAGTTATAAACAAGTGCAAGGTCCGCTTGCAAATTTGGAAGGAATAGGAATTGAAAGGAAGGGAAGTGAGGGGAAAGAATGATAAAGTTTGAAGTTGGGCCTAATATTAGTTCAACTATCGACAGGAAAATGTTAGAAAGAAGAGTTAGAAAAGACCAGTTGTTTCTCAGGTGGGCTGCCTTCTTCAGAGCAGAACCATATTGAGGATGTGCGGTCAAAGCACATAATTCTTCTTCCTCAAACCTCATAGTTTCCACTGGCCTGTTTCAGGGGTACAGATGCTACCAGTAAGGCCAATCTCACATAGCTACTCCTCATACCACTGATGCTGCAAACCCTCTGCCTTCTGGTGCCTCTGCTAGGTTGCAAGTGAGACCAGCTCATGTGTGGGGTAGGATTACTGAAGCTGATCTGTTCCTCTTTCTGTTCTTGAGAAGCAGAGTGTGGAAGGTGCCATCTTTGGGAACAGCTGTATGATGAGTTCCGTTTATCAGGAATTTAAGTTACACTGAATAGCTCTCTTCAGAAGGACAAAGAATTGAGTACATGTTGTGGACTTGATTTTATGTCCTTCAGAAGTAAGCAAATTGAATTCTGTATAGTTCACCTTTTAGGCATTAAGGCATTTCAAACAGAATTCCTTTATTACAAAAAAATCTACTTATTCTGCACATTCAGAAAGACCTTTATTCCATCTTTGTTTAATGCTTTCTCTGTCTTCTGTGATTTGTTATGTTTCACAAGATCAGGCATCTGTAGTTTATGACAGGGATGCCAAACCACCTCTCTGTCCCCATTCCCTTACCACACCCATGCACATCGTCCTGCCACGTTATAGAGAGCTCCTACTGAAGCTGTCTTGTTGTAAGGGTCAGTCACTACATGTACTTTCCCTTCCCACCTGGGGCAACTGGTGTCATGAACAGCAGATAGAGCACTGGAGCTTGAATTAGGAGGATCTGAGTTCTAATGTCACCTCAGATACTTACTAGCAATGTGACCCTGGGCAAGTCACTTACCCTCTGTTTGCCTCAGTTTCCTCATCTGGAAAATGGGGAGAACTCCTCCCTCCCAGGGTGGTTGTGAGGATCAAATGAGATAATAATTGTGAAGCACTTAGCATAGTGTCCAGCACATAGTAGGTGCTAAATAAATGTTAGCCATTATTATTAATCTATCCACAAATACTACATGATGAAATATAATACAGTCTTGGCATGACACTTTTCAAAGAAGTCACTGACTTTTTTTTTTCTATCTTCACATATGTTTGTGTTCAATACATATCACTTTGGCATGAAATATATCCTACAGTGTCAATAAATGCTTAATAAACCAACTCCCCCCTTATAAAAACTGCATGAATTTGTGCAGGTCATGTCTCTGGGTTAATGATGTAGGAAGACTTGATTTCTGTGGGCCTCAGTTTCCTTATCTGTAAAATTAATGGCTTGGACCAGATGGCCTCAGAGGTTCTTCCATTCCTAGATTTGTGACCCTCAAAGTTTATGAATAACGGTTCTGCCCCATGCAGATACGGAGTGGCATTGCACATGGCCAGTTTGACCTTGAATTTCTTGAAGGGCATTACCAGCCACACATGTTTCTGGGCATTCTTCTAGCACCCTGAAACATTTCTCAAGGCTAATGTCTACACAGGAGAGAATTTTTCTGTCTTAGATCTTTAGTATTAGTTTTCTTTATGGGGAGAAAGCAGGAAGGAAGTGGAAGAATGATTACTTTAGGATTTATAAAGCCTTTTATATATATTATTTCATTTGATCCTCACAGTCTGATGAGGTAAGTACATCATCTGTTCTCAGTGATTTGATAGGATTTGACAAGCATATAAGTGCCTAAGCATTAGAGATGCAAAGGCAAACCCAAAACAGTCCTTGAGAGAATTGAGCAGAACGTGGGTGTATTACTGTTTTATATCATAAATGCAACATTTAAAATGTAGTTTTCTTTTAGAACTTAAGGACTCTTTATATTTGGATGGTATTTTCACGTATGTTAATCTCATTTCATCCTCACAGTCAAAGGCAGGCAGGGCAAGAGTTAATATTGCCATTTTATAGACGAAGAAACTGAAGTTCAGAAGGGTGAAGTGGCTTGTCCAAGGTTACCCACATGGTGACAGAGCCAGGACTTGGGGCTGGGCTCAGTAATCCTGGGCTTTTTCTCTTATACTGCTCTGGCTCTCGCCTTCCAAGATTGCTATGTGAAAAAGCCTTTTGTCATTACCTCAGCTGAAAGGTCTTTCCTTTGTGCATCTATATGACTTACTCTCCATACCACCCTTAATGGCGTTTATTTTATACTAGCTATATTGTGGTCATTTATGTATTTGTTTTCTCTTCCCCACTGGATTATAAACTCCTGATGTGCTGATCTACAGAAATGTCTTACTCATTCATGTTTGTATCCTTCAGCCCATTGGGCTTAGAGTCAAAAGAGTTGACACTTCTTAACTGTGTGGCCTCAGGCAAACCCACTTATTTTGGTGAGCCTCAGTTTCCTTTTCTTTGAAGATCAAATGAGATAATGTACATAGAATTCTTTGTAATCATAATGAAAGCCAATATTATTATTCTTGATGAATGAACGAACACCAGCTTCCAGCTGTGGTTATAGACTTGTGGGAGGCAGAGGGTGGAGGAGCATAAGGGGTGGGGAGGGTGATTTGAATTAAGCCTTGAAGTATAGGTAGGATTTTTAAAAATAGAATTAGGTGGGGAGAAAGTGTATAAAGAGGTAAGGAGCTGAGAATAGAAGAAGGCGTATTTCGTGAGCTGCTACAGTAGCCAAAGCGTGGCGTGATAAGGACCTGCACTAGGCTGGTAACAACTGGAAGGAAAATCTGAAAATATGACTAAGTTAATGGACGACTCTCATCATCCATTTATTGGTCAATTACTAAGGGACTTGGGGTTGGGGTACAGAATTATAAACCACACCCTCCCTGCTATGGAGAGGCTGTGGTTTGGGAAAACCACATAAGAAATGGCAATCTATTATGCAGATTACACTTACACTTTTAAAGGTAAGCAGCTAATTGAGGGATATTAGAAGAAACATAGCTTGTTTGACATTTGCCATTAAAATTTATTAACATCTTCTTGTCACTAGATGGAGTCCATGAGCACAGGGAGCCGTGTGGGTCAGGTCTCCCATACATTTCCTTTTCTGTGCCTCTGAAAGGAAAGAGCCATGTCTCCAACCTTTAACATTTATTCACCTTGAATCAGATGGATTTGAAGGGCAACTGTCTGACTTGCTCTTTTTATCTTACCTTGAGATGTAGCAAAATAATATTTTTCAGTTCCTCTGATTTTTCCCTTAACACTGAATCCCCCTAAAACCACAGAGTAATATCGGTGAGTTCCAGTTTCTAATGGTGGTGAATAGATTTTTCATGTTATTTTTTTTGCCCTTTAAAAAAAATGACATCTCCCTTTATTTCCCCAAGAAAATTAATTGACCAAAATCGTGCCGAGTTTCCTCTGTTAGCTTCCTTTAAATGCAAGTAGTAACTAAAGAGTTCTGTCACATACTTCCCCGAGTGTCAAAATTCTGAGCATACCTTGTACATGCCTGCACCTCCCAAGCCCTCAGTGGTGTGGAGCATTAGCAGAGAAAGGCCTGGATCCTTTTTCTTTATCAAGGGTGTCAACAGGTGAGAGGCGTGGAGCAGATCGTGGGGCTGGTGAGTATTTCAGTCATGAGCTTACTTTACTACATTAAAAAAAAAGATATGAATCTATGAAGTGGTTTCAGAAAAACAACCCTGGTGACAGTCTAGACCCAAATGAGGGTGTAGCCAGTCTTCTGTCTTAGTCTTTATGCAAAGCAATATATAACAAAAGGTTCAAGTTAACTCCTTCTTGGTGTCTTTTTGCTACAGCACGTGTCCTTATAGTCGTCCTCCCTTTGGCTATGGAAATTTCCCAAGTTCAATGCCAGAATGCCTTGGCTATTATGAAGATAGGTACCAAAAGCATGAGGCTATGTTTTCTGCCTTAAATAGAGACTATCCCTTCAGAGACTACCCGGATGAACGTACACACAGTGAAGATTCTCGGAGTTGTGAGAGCCTGGATGGAGCCTCTTACTATAACAGCCATAGCCATAGTGGGGAGGAATATTTAAACCCCATGCCTCAACTGGACATTGGAGCCTTAGAGAATGTATTCACAGCTCCTGCATCTACTTCCTCTAGCATCCAGCAGGTTAATGTAACTGACAGTGATGAGGAGGAAGAAGAGAAAGTGCTCAGGGATTTATAATTTTAAATCAAATGATATGCACAGAAAATAAACATTACTTAAAAAATCTTTTGGTTCAGTTGGTGTGAGAAAAGCCTAGAGTGCCTTGCTGACAATTTTCAGCCTTGGTCTGAGGAGTCAAATTCAAATGCAACTTCTGCTCTAGGAGTGTTTTGACTAGTGAAATTGAATTCTTTCTGTTTCATAGTAGGAATATTTAGGACATGAAACAGTTTTCTTTTTATGTCAGAAATTTGCATACGAGATTTGTTAATATATTTTTGAATACTAAAAAATCCTCACAATTTTGTGTGAGAACATGGAGTATTTCTCTGGCACCATGAGTGATGATTTCTATTTTCTCATAGGATACATTTGTTTATTCTAATATATTTATTTTGTTTGACACTTATATACTTATGAATGTTGTCGGTTCTAATGTAATATTTTGGAAATAATTTGATAACTTGTAGCAGTGAACTGAAAGTCAGTTCCTGAATTTAATTTATACTAGTAACATTTATAAATTGCTGTGTTAAATGGCACCTGGGTGGTTACTCTTGACAAACAAGTCATTCTTGTTTCTAAATATTTTTTTCTCCTCTTTTTGGACATTTCTTCCATTTGGTATGCATTGTTCTACTTTTGTTACACTTAAATAAACTTAGATGAAATTGTTCTTGTTGGATGTTTCTATTGATAAAACATAACAGATAGTGGGAATTTGGGGGTGATGTACAAATAAACATTAATATTTTACAGTATCCTATAAAAAGGAAAAGCAAATAAATATGCATGGCCTCAGGATAAACAATTTTCTGACCCTCCAAATGCCACTTTTTTTTTTTAGTAACTTCCAGAATTGTACATGTAAATTCTATTGGACAAAATTTGTATCACTATCAATGAATGTGGAGGTTGTATTTTCAGATATGTTGTTTTCCAACTTACTAGATGTATTTGGATGTGATTTTAATTTTTTCAAAAAGAATATTTGTCCTAGTCCATATGGCTCAGGCCAGTAATGTGCTGCTTCCAATGAGACTTCATTATAGCACATTTTAACTTAATTAAAAAAAAACACCAAAAGGCAGGGATGTAACCAAAGTTCAGGGAACAAAGACTTTAAGGGCAAGGGAAAAACCAGAGTTTCAGTTGCCAGAAGGGCCCCATGACAACTGGGTCTCAGGATGTAATAGTTTTCAGGACACAATAAGAAGGAAGAACAATGGGGACCAGCCATGGTCCCCATTTGCAGAGCCTATCTTCAGACTGGGCACAGGCAAATTTTGTCATGTTTTCAACCTCTCAATCCATGTGTCAGATGCCTGACTTCTACATCAGGGTGGGTCAAGGAGGCCCACAGGCCTCAAGTGCATCTTATTTATTTTAAATTTATGGCCTTACAGGCAGGCAGCTGCTACGCATTAATCAATGATTAAAGTAGGGAAAGTAATCATGGAGTATGGAACTTTGCAGAAAAGAGAAGGGAGCCAGAGCACGTCCATAGGAGATGACATGCTGCAAAATGAACCAGATGAATCTCACCCCACACCACTCTCCCACACCCTCCCCCAGACCCCCTAACCTTAGAAGATTTCTTTGGATTATCACAATGCCTCATACAGATTGTGTAAGCAGCTCCATTTGAACCCTGAAATTTTAGTGCTTGCATTTAATCATTAGATTTACAAAAATGTGTAATCGTGGCATAACCAATTTTGCACAAACCTGTACAAAGACTATTACACATATGGTTTGAGGTGATTTTTTTCCAAGTCAAAATTTGGGGCTGGCATGGTTGATAATAATGCCTGGAAATACTCAGGTCTGCATGGCACAAAAATGGTGCAGATAATTCTGGGAAACTATACCTTCCTCTCTAAAACTCCCAAATCCAGTCTATTCATTTTTAAATGGATGTTTCCTATAAAACCAAATTCTTTTTGGCTAAAATTACCTGGATAATTGTGGCTCTAGAGACCTGTTCTTGGCTTTGTATGATAAAAATGTATCTTTATTATATACATGTAGAAGACTTCAGTTTTCCAGGTTCTTAATCTGCTACTTCCATTAACACTAACTTTTTAAAGTATTTCCTTCTCAACTTTTCTCTTTTTTACCCCCAGAATTTATTTTTAGTTTTCAACATACATTTCCACAAGATTGTGAGTTCCAAATTTTCTCCCCTTCTCTCCCCTACCCCCACCCCAATATGGCAAGCATACTGATTACTCCTTCTTCTAGTCTACCCTCTCTTCTATCCCCTCTAATACCTCTCTTCCCCCCTTTCCCCTTACTTTCTTGTAGGGTAAAGTGGATTTCCATACCCCATTGCCTGTATATCTTATTACCCAGTGGTATGCAAAAATAATTTTTAAACATTTGTTTTTGTTTTTGCTTTTTGGAGGGCAGTTGGGGTTAAGTGACTTGCCCAAGGTCACACGGCTAGTTTTTGTATTAAGTGTCTGAGGCTGGATTTTGAACTCAGGTCCTCCTGACTCCAGGGCCAGTGTTCTATTCACTGTGCCACCTAGCTGCCACACATCAATTTGTTTTTAAAACTTCGAGTTCAAGATTCTTCCCCCTCATCTCTCCCCACCTTCCCCCACTCCACTGAGAAGACAAACAATTAGGTATAGGCCATACATGTGCAGCCATGCAAAACATTTCCATAGTAATATTGTGAAAGACTAACTGTATTTCCCTACATCTTATCCCCCCCCCTTATTCTATTTTCTCCTTTGACCCTGTTCTTTTCAAAAGTGTTTGCTTGTGACTATCCCATCCCCCAATCTGCCCTCCATTCTATCATCTCCCCCTGTTATCCCCTTCCCTCCTACTTTCCTGTAGGGTAAGATACCCAATTGAGTGTGTATGTTATTCCTTCCTTAAGCCAAATCCAATGAGAGTAAGATTGACTCATTCCCTTTCACCTCCCTGCTCTTTACCTCCATTGTCACAGCTTTCTCTTGCCTCTTATGTGAGATAATTTACCCTATCCTATCTCTCCCTTTCTCCTTCTTACAATATATTCCTCTCTCAACTCTTAATTTTATTTTTTAGATATCATCCCTTCATATTCAACTCACCCTGTGCCCTCTGTCTATGTATACATGTACACACATATACACATACACACATATATACATATATTCCCTTCAACTATCCTAATATGGAAAAAATTATCATGAGTTACAAATAGCATCTTTCCATGTAGGAATGTAAACAGTTCAACTTAATAAGTTCCTTATGATTTCTCTGTCCTGTTTCCCTTTTCATGCTTCTCTCGATTCTTGTATTTGAAAGTCAAATTTTCTGTTGAACTCTGGTCTTTTCATCAAGAATGTTTGAAAGTCCTCTGTTTCATTGAATATCCATATTTTTCCCTGAGGTATTATACTCAGTTTTTCTGGGTAGGTGATTCTTGGTTTTAATCCTAGCTCCTTTGACCTCTGGAGTATCATATTCCAAGCCCTTTAATCCCTTAATGTAGAAGCTGCTAGATCTTATGTTACCTGATTGTGTTTCCACAATACTCAAATTGTTTCTTCCTGACTGCTTGCAGTATTTCCTCCTTGACCTGGCAACTGGAATTTTTCTATAATATTCCTAGGGATCGTTTTCAAGAGGTGATTGGTGAATTCTTTCTATTTCTATTTTGCCCTCTGGTTCTAGAATATCAGGGCAATTTTGCTTGATAAATTTCTTGAAAGATGGTGTGTAGGCTCTTTTTTTTTTTTAAAGCAATTGGGGTTAAGTAACTTGCTCAAGATTACACAGCCAGTTATTTCTGGGTGTGGTGCCAAGTATCTGAGCCCGGATTTGATCTCCAGGTCATCCCGACACTGGAGCTGGTGCTCTTACTCGCTGAGCCACTTGGCCGCCCCTAAGCAATTGGGGTTAAGTAACTTGCTCAAGGTTACATGGCCAGGTGTTTCTGGGTAGGTAATAAGTGTCTGAGCCCAGATTTGATCCACATGTCATCCCGACACTGGAGCCGGTGCTCTTTCTCGCTGTGCTACTTGGCTGCCTCATGTAGGCTCTTTTTTTGATGATGGCTTTCAGGTAGTCTAATAATTTTTAAATTATCTCTCCTGGATCTATTTTCCAGGTCAGTGGTTTTTCCAATGAGATATTTCACATTACCTTATATTTTTTCATTTGTTTGGATCTGTTTTATAGTATCTTGATTTCTCAAGAAGTCATTAGCTTCCATTTGCTCCATTCTTTTTTTTCAAATGCTTTATTAACTTCTGATTTACATCATTCCTTTCTGCCAGATTTTGAGTTACAAATTTTCTCCCCGTTTTTCCCCCACCCATCCCCCCAAAACAGCAGTTCCACAGGATATCCCCACCTCCAATCTGCTCTCTCCCATATTTTCTCCCATACCCGTTTCGACTTTTCCAGTGGATCTCTATGCCTCAGTGCCTGTATATCTTATTTCTTAATTACATGTAAGATGGTATAAATAAACACACACACACACACACACACACACACACACACACACACACACACATATATATATATATATATATATATATATATATATATGAATATTTGATTTTAAAACTTTCAATTCCAGATTCATTCCCTTCCCCCCCCTGCCACCCACCCCCACTGGGAAGACAAGCAGTTCAGTATAGGTTGTACATGTGTGGCTAATGCAAAACAATAATGTAGTAGATATATTGTAAAAGAATGACTATATTTCCCTCCCTCCTATCCCATCTCCCACTTGTTCTATTCTCTATTTTGATCCTGTCCCTTTTCAAAAGTGGGTGCTTCCAACTTCCCCAGCCTGCCCTCCCTTCCATCATCCCCCCTCTCATCCCCTTCCCCCCTATTCTCCTGGAGGGTGAGATCCCCTATTTAGTGTGTATTTCACTCCCTCCTCAAGCCAGATTCAATGGGAATAAGGTTGACACATTCCCTTTTGCCTTCCTATTCTTCCCCTCCATTGTAACCATTTTCCCTTGCCTCTTCTATATGAGATAGTTTGCCCCAATCTGTCTCTCCCCATCTCCTCTCATTATATTCCTCTCACCTCTTAATTTCACCTTTTAAGTATCATCCCTTCCTGTTAAATTGGTCCTGTGCCCTCTATCTATGTATACCTGTAAACATATATACACACATTCACATATGTATTCATATGCCCATATACCCTCATATATAGACATATATATATTTCTAATCCCTTCAACTACTGAGAAAAGTTTCATAAATTAGAATTATTGTTTTTCCTTGTAGGAATGTTAATAGTTCAACTTTGATAAGTTCCTTATGATTTCTTTTCCCTGTTTACCTTCTCATGCTTCTCTTGCTTCTTGTATCTGAATGTCAAATTTTCTATTCAACTCTGTTTTTTTCAGCAATAATGCTTGAAAGTCCTCTCTTCCACTGAATGACCATATTTTCCCCTGAAACATGATACTCAGTTTTGCTGGGTAGGTGACTCTTGGTTTTAGTCCCAGCTCCTTTGACCTCCGGAATATCACATTCCAGGCCCTTCGATCCCTCAGTGTAGAAGCTGCCAGATCCTGGGTTATTCTGATTGTGTTTCCACAATATTCAAATTGTTTCTTCCTGACTGCTTGTAATATTCTCTCCTTAATCTGGGAATTCCAGAACCTGGCTATAATATTCCTAGGAGTTTCCTTTTTGGGATCTTTTTCAGGAGGTGATCGGTGGATTCTTTCAACCTCTATTTTGCCCTCTGGTACTAAAACATCAGGGCAGTTTTCTTTGAGAACTTCCTGGAGGATACTTTCTAGGTTCTTACTTTGGTCATGGCTTTCAGGTAGTCCAATAATTTTTAAGTTATCTCTCTTGGATCTATTTTCCAGGTCAGTGGTTTTTCCCATGAGATATTTCAAATTGTCTTCTATTCTTTCATTTGTTTGGATCTGTTTAACAGCATCTTGATTTCTCATAAAGTCATTAGCTTCCATTTGCTCCAATCTAATTCTGAAGCAATGATTCTCCTCATTGAGCTTTTGAGATTCTTTTTCCATCTGGCAAATTCGACTTTTTAAGGCATTCTTCTCCTCATTGCCTTTTTGAGCCTCCTTTGCCATTTGAGTCAGTCTGTTTTTTAAGGTATTATTTTCTTCAGTCAGGCTGTTGACTCTCATTTCATAATTTTCTTGCACTGTTCTCATTTCTCTTCCCAATTTTTCTTCCACTTCTCTTATCTGCTTCTTAAGGTCCTCTATGGCCTGTAACCAGCTTGTATTTTCCTTTGAAGCTTTTGGTGCAGGAGTTCTGACTTCACTGTTTTCCTCCTGTTCCATGCCTTGCTCCTTCTTGTCCCCAAAATAGGAGTGTAATGTTGGAATCTTCTGTCTGCTTTGTTTCCTTTGCCTGCTCATTTTGCCATTAAGTTATTTGACTTTTGGGCTTTTTGCCACTGTAGGACTCTGCCAGCAGACAGGGGAGTTTTCGTCCCAAATGCTGTGGTTTTCTCAGCTGCTGGAGGTATTAGATGGGTGCCCTCTCTGAGGTCTCCACATGCTCTGGCAAGCTGGACACACACCCCAGGACCTCCACCCTAGACTGCAATCCAAATCCAAGCAGGTTAAAGCAAGAGCAATTACCCCTCAGACTGGTGCTTGGTCCCCCCACACTCTGCAGGCCAGGAGCTAAAGCCTCCACGTGCCTGCGTCTCAGTGGTTTCTCGCCCTGGGGGGTAAAAGCCATGCACTCCCACTTACTGGTTCCAAAGTCCAGACTACGCTGGCCTCTCACCTTGTCCTTCGCATCTATGTATTGATAAATCTGCAAACGGCCACAGCTGCTGCTGATCTGGAGTCCCTCTGGCAGGCGGCTGGTCAGGCCTGCCCTGGGGCTAAAGCCTTGGTGTGGGGCTGGGCTCGGCTCCAAGAGCGCTGTGCTGGCCGATTCCTGCCGGCCTGCTGGGCTGTCCTCAGCTGGAGGTTAGCTTCTCTATGTCATTTTGTGGGTTCTGCATCTCCAAAGTTTGTTTAGAGTCCCCTTTTTACATGGATTGGGGAAGGTGGAAGCCGGAGCCGCAGGAAGGTCATGTTTCTACTCCGCCATCTTGGCTCCGCCCCCCATTTGCTTCATTCTAATTTTGAGGGAATTATTTTCTTCAATGAGTTTTTGAAATTCCTCTTCTATTTGATCAATTTGGCCTTTAAAGGCATTCTTCTCCCCATTTGCTTTTTTGGGCCTTTTTTTGCCATTTGAGTTAGTCTATTATTAAGGTGTTATTTTCTTCAGTATTTTTTGGGGTCTCCTTTAGCAGGCTGTTGACTCATTTTTTCATGATTTTTCTTGTATCATTCTCATTTCTCTTCCCAATTTTTCATTTACTTCTCTTGATTTTCAAAAACTTCTTGAGTTCCTCCATGACCTGCAACTAGTTCATATTTTTCTTGGAGGCTTTTGATGCAGGAATTTTGACTTTGTTGTCTTCTTCTGGTTCTATGTTTTGATCATCTTTGTCACCAAAAAATGATTCTATAGTTTGATTTAACTTCCTCTGTTTGCTCATCTTGCCAGTCAATTACTTGACTTTTCAGCTCTTTGCCATGGTAGATCTGCTTCCAGAGTGGAGAGTATTGTTTCCCAAATTTCCGGGGTTTTCACAGTTGTTGTCAGAGCTTTTTCCAGATACCTGCCTCAGAACTGTGAGGAGAACTGCCTCTCCACAGACTCAACAAGTTCTGCCAAGCTAGTGCTCCTCACCCCAGATCATCACCCAAGACTGTAACCCAGATCCAAGCAGGGCAAAGTAAGAGAATCCTGCCTTAGAGATTCCTGCAAATGCCCTCTGGTTGACCAGTTGACCCCCCCACAATCTTTGGGCCTATAGCTTTGGAAGCAGCCACCAGCAGCTACTGCCACCTCCACCACCCTGGGGGTAGGGGCCAGACTGCACTCTTCTCTCACCCAGTTCCAAAAGAGTTCATCCACTGACCCCTTACTTTCTTTTCAGTGTTTATTGGTTGAGAAGTCTGGAAACCACCACAGCTGCTGGTGATTCACTCTCCTGAAGTCTGCTCTGGTCAGTCTGCACCATGGGTCTAGGTTGGCCTACATACTACTGTGATCCTCTCCCAGTCCAGTATGCTAGACCCTTCCCATTGGCCTGCTGGGCTGCCTTCAGCAGGAGGTTTGTTTCTCTCTGTCACTTTGTGGGTTCTGTAGCTCTAAAATTTGTTTAGAATTTTTTTACAGGTATTGTAGGTGAATGGAGTGGGAACTCAAGCAAGTTCTTGCTTTCACACCACCATTTTCCCTCTGCCCCTCTTATTTGATTTTCAAAATCCTTTTTGAGCTCCTCCAATGGCCTGCAATCAATTCATATTTTTCTTGGAGGCTTTTGATGCAGGAGTTTTGACTTTGTTGTTTTCTTCTGATTCTATATTTTGATCGTTTTTGTCACCAAAGAAAGGCTCTAGAGTCTGATTTTTTCCCTCTGTTTGCTCCTCTTGCCAGTTTCAGCTCTTTGCCCAAGTCGGACTCTGCTTCCAGAGTGGAGAGTGCTATGTCTCAAATTTCTGGGGTTTTGTGCAGCTGTTGTCAGAGTTACTTCTAGACACCTGCCTCAGAACTGTGAGGAGGACTCCTTCTCCACAGCTGCCACAAACTCTGCCATGCCAGTGCTCCTCCTCACCCCAGAACCACCACCCAAGAGCAAAACCCAGATCTAAGCAAGGCAAAGCAAGAGAATCCTGCCTCAGAGATTCCTGCAATTGCCCTCTAGTCAGTCGCTTGATCCCCCCACCGTCTGTGGGCCTGGAGCTCTGGAAGCAGCTGCCACTGCTGCTGCTGCTGCTGCCACCACCACCACCTCTGTCCTACAGTGGCAAAAAACCCCTGGGGGCTGGAGCCAGACTGCACTCTTCTCTCACCTGGGCCCAACAGAGTTTCCTCACTGACTTTTTACTTTGTCTTTGACACTTGTGGGTTGAGAAATCTGGAACCACCACAGCTATCAGTGATTCAGTCCCCTGAGGTCTGCTCTGGCCCAATCTGTGCCGGCCCTTGTGGGACTGTGCTCCACTCTCAGCCCAGTGTGATCAGTCCTTCCTGTTGGCTTGCCAGGCTGTCTTCAGCTGGATATATGTTTCATTCCATCATTTTATGGGTTCTGTAGCTCTAAAATTTGTTTAGAGTCATTTTTTACAGGGATTAGAGGTGATTGAGGGATGAGCTCAAGAAAATTCCTTCTTTTACTCTGCCATTTTGGCTCCACCCTCCTTCCCCACTTTTCATAAATTTTTATTTTCATCATCATGTTTGATTCTATTATTCTATAGACAACAGAGGCAGATCTAATTGTTCAATGTTATATTTATGTGGCTGAAGAACAAAATTGTTTTTTATGTGACCTTAATGGTCCAAAGTATTTTATGTACTTGATAAAAATCATTATAGGATATCACATCTACACTGATCATGTCTTCTTTGTTATAGCTTAAAGCTGTGCCTGTGGGGGCAGCTAGGTGGCACAGTGAATAGAGCACCGGCCCTGGAGTCAGGAGAAACTGAGTTCAAATTCGGCCTCAGACACATAACACAAAAACTAGCAATGTGACCTTGGGCAAGTCACTTAACCCCAATTGCCCTCCAAGAAGCAAAAACAAAACAAAAACAAACGATGTCTCTGTTATTTGGAAAGTATTATCTGTCTGAAAAACTCTTCTCATGTCATCCAAAATTAAGTAGGGATGGGCCTGGTTAATACTGTAATAATAATAATGTGATGGGAGCTTGTGGAATATTTGTACTCTAAAATATGATTTGGAATTGGGAAGGCTTGGTTTCAAATCCTACCTCTGACACCTACTACTGCCTGTGTGATCACAGACAAATCACTTTACTATTTAATGCCAGAGGCAAGTTTCTTAAGAGTATAAGTTTCAGAAAAGTCACTGGAAGTTCCCTATGCTGATTAAAATCAGTTTCACACTTCCCTTTCCCACCAAAAAAGGCTTGCTAGATACTGAACTATTCCACTGAATCATAGATTTAAGTTTGTTACTTCAGAAGCTGTCCAGTCCTACCCATACTTAAATGAGACTACTTTCTCCAAAATCCCTGACAAATTGGAACATCCATCCTCCTTGGAAGACCTTAAAAGGGAACTCTGGTAGGAAACTAATAATCATATGAGTTGGGCTTTTTAGATTTTTAATTGGCACTATTTGCTATGTCTTATTAAATGTATATTAGAGGTTTGCAGTGGCTGATTTGTTATAGAGGCTTACAGTAAGGTGACCTGATATGTCAGGCTTACAACATTTAGAGTTCTTATTTGAATTAGGGGTAGTATTTATGCTATAACTATGGAAATCATATATCTTGGTTCTTACAGATCAGCCCAATTTCTTTTATAAATAATGATTTTTAAATATAATTTTTATTTTTGAATGTATCCTCTCTCTATTCTGCTACTTAATAAGCCATTCCTTGTAACAAAAATTCAAAAAGAAAGAAAAATAAGTAATTCAGCAGATCCACTAACCTGTCTGACATTTTGTTGTTCATCCTTTGTTCTTGAAGAAGCCCAATGACACCACAAGGGTGATATTTTGTGTGTGAATTGGATTTAAGTGAGGCAGAGCTGTGCAAAGTCATCAGCCTGACTCTCCCCTCCAGTCCTCAAAATCCAGTAGCCAAACAAAAGACAATGTATGTAATATTCTACATCCTTAAGAGCTATCCCTCATCTCCCTAAAGGAAGATGGGAGGTACATTTTTTCAGCTCTTCTCTAGGGCTAACAAGCTTGGTCATTGGATTTTTAACACAATATTCAGAATTTTGTTTCCTTGTTTCTAATATTGTTCTTCCCATTTATATTGCTATAGTTATTTTATAGGTTGTTTCCCTGGTTCTACTTACTTCACATTGCATCAGTTCATATATCTTCCTAAACTTCTCAAATTCTTCATATTTGTCATCTTTTAGTGCCCAGGAATATTGCATTACATCCATGTACCATCATTTGATTAGCTATTCTTAAATCAATGGGTGTCTACTTTGTTTCTAGTTTTTTTTTTGCTATCACAGAAGTGCTGATTTGAAAGTTTTTTGATATATGTATGAAACTTTTCTTTTGCTTTTTTACCTTCTTGGGGGTATTTGCTACCAGTGAGACCAAAGGATGTAGAAATCCTAATCACTTATTTTTAAGAATAATTCTAAATGTCATGAATAGTTTCTGTCTTTTGTAGAATAATACAAAAAAAGAACATATATGCTTTTATGGGTCTTTAAAAAAACAATCATTTATTTTCTGTCTCTCCCCATCTCATCTTTCTTTGAACAAGAAAAAAAAAACAAAAAGAAAAACTTCATAACAAATATGCTTAATCAAAGGAAATTCTATTATTGGCCATGTCCAAAAATGTATGTCTTATTTGATATCTTTAATCTCTAAGTTCCTTGTCAGAAGTGAGTAGTATCTTTTTTCTTTGGTCCTCTGAAATTGTGGTTTGTTATTACCTTGATTGGAGAAGAAGAGGCAGGGCTTAGGAATATTCTTATTCAGACCATGCATCCTGATTTTTGCTTCAAAAATATGATAACCAGTAGCTGTAACCCATGAAAATAAATAAATACAGTTATCTGCACATTCTCAGATCAGCATATCTGAAATTATTAAATATTGCTACTAGAACTGGCTTGGTGGATATAGAATAAAGAACTTCCTTACCAGTTTGCTGGTACTACTGGTTGATGAGATCTAGAGCCAAAAGGGAGCTCAGAGATCAGAGCATCTGGTCCAACCTCTGCCCTGTTGAGAGGAAATTATTTTCTAAGACCAAGCAGACAGTAAGTAACAAAGTTGGGATTCAGAGCTACTTTTTTGACAGATCCACCCAAGCTCTTTCCACTCTATCATCTTGTTTTTCAGTGTCATACTTTTAGGCTTTAAGAAAATGGAAGAGCTAAACTAGAGGTACAGGAATATTTGCAGACTTGGCTCCTCTTTGTCTCAAAATCATCATCACAAGGACAGGTGCCTCCTAATGAAATTCAGTGTTTCGTTGTCTTTTAAAGCAGTGTTCAAATTTGTTTGCATTAAATAGATCCCACTGGCTGTATTGTTGGGGCCTATCAATCCATTTTCTGATAGACATCATTTCCTTGCATGAGCAGGATATAGTTATGTCTATGCTCATTTCCAGATTTGAACTATTTGAGTTATTAGAATTAAGAAAGGCATTGTGTATAATAATATTAGGTTAAAAAAGAAATCACTGGATTCTTGTCTAATTTTCTGTATGGAACACATGATAATTAAGAAAAGAGATGGAAAGTTATAAATAGCTGTAAATTACTATTAGCTCCTAGACCAAATTCTTACTGAAAGTTGATCTTGTACCCAAGAAAGTAAGTGGGCAAATGTGTTAATTCCCACACAAGTATGTTTTCCACAGTGTAAACCACCTGTCAGTAGGATTATTTCTTGAGCCAAAAGAGGTGGTGTCTTTTTTAGCTCCTTTTGAAACTTAGAGCGTTGCACTGGTTTTGAAAGAAAACCATGAGGATTTCATCGTCCTCATACTTTCCTTTGGTTTTATAGCATAAAGTTGGGGGAGGGCAAGATTATTTTCATGTCTTCTGTCCTTTATTTTGGAATGAGATCTTTTGAAGTATTTAATTTTCTAAATTCCTTAAACTGTAATACATACTATTTATGTATACACACACACACACACTATTTTTACAATAACAAACCAGGATATAAGTGAAAATTTAGAGGTACCCAGAAGCAACAACCATATTACTTTCTTAAAAGTTCCTAGACTCTGGTAACTTCTACCTGAGAAATTCTGTACCTTTTCCCCAGTATTATCTGTCATCTCAGCTTGCTGTACCTTTGTTTGTAGAGCTCATGTCAATTCCTGATCACTCTGTGCTGTACTAGATCTCCCTTTTCTTTCCTAGGAAGGGAAGAAAAAAAGCATTTATTAAGTATCAGTCACTGTAATTAGTTTAGTGCTTTACCAATATCATCTCATTTGATTCTTATAACAACCCTGGGAGATAGGTGCTATTATTATCCTCATTTTACAGTTGAGGAAACTGAGGCAGAGATTAAGTGACTTTCCCAGAGTAATGCAAACTAGGAAGTATCTGAGACTGAATTTGAACTCAGATCTTCCTGACTCTAGGTGCAGTGCTGTATCCACTGTACTATCTAGCTGCCTATAGGCTTTTAGAAGGTTTTTATTTATTTTTTTATTTATATATTTTTTATTTTAGAATACAAAAAATATTATTTCACTAGGAATATAAGTAGTACATCATTAACACAATAAGGGTGGTGAATTTTGCTAGAGAGAAAGTGGATGGAGGACTTTTTGACATTTCTCTGCCTTAAGCCCTTATACTGTTTTAAAGTTTAGAAACAATTTATTCAACTAGAAACTATTGATCACAATCTGAAATGCTGCTATTGTTTCATTTATGTTTTTGTATGCTTGGAATACACTAAGTGCTTAATAATTGCTTATTGATTGATTGATAAACTTTAAAGGAAAATTTATATATAGTATATGTGTATATATTATATATTACACATATATCCATCTATTTCTCTCTCTGTTTCCAACTTCTACCTTGTATTTTCTGTGAGGCTGAATCTTTGAAGATGATCAATCTCTAAATATTTCTTTGTGCTTCTGCTCTCTGTGGTATCTCTCTACAAAGATCAGAATGTGTGTGTGTGTGTGTATGTGTGTAGATAGGTAGATATAGATATTGATCTGCAAATTTTATGGTTTTGAATTATCTAAATTGTTACTTGATTTATATTAGATTAGCCAGATAATAATAGCCTAAACTTTCAGTTTTTTGTGGGGTTAAAAGGACATTATTGCTAAAACACATCTCCCAAACTGGTCCAGCAGTTAATTAGTTATTTTAGTTATTTAGTTAATTAGTAAATTTTAATATGATTTGAGATAGCTTTAGTATAGCAGAAAAATTAATGGGATTGTAGCCAGTTCCACCGATTTCTAGCTGTGCGAGTCACTAAATATCTCTGAACTTCTGTTTCCTCATCTATAAAATGAGGGATTTGGGTGACTAAAATTAGAGGCTCTTAACTTGGGTTCTGTGGACTTGGTTTTGATAAGTATGTATATACAGAGAAGTTTATATATACAAATCACATAAATGTTATAAACTTAACAATTCTATGCATACATAACTCAAATATATATGTGCATACATACATACTCTCCACACATATAAATATATATTATATATATGGAGAGAGAATTTTATTTGTAATCCTATGTCTTTTTGTTTAAGAAATGCATTTTAAAGCATGCTGAGAAGGGGTCCATGGGCTTTATAGACTGCCAACTGAAGGGGTCTATGATAAATAAAGGGTTAAGAACCCTCAGACTAGATCATCTTTAAGGTTCCTGCCAAGGCTAAAACATTTGTATCATTGTATAATTAGTCTCTACCAGTGAGGAAAGAGTCTTATACAATTAGCCTTTTAAACCAAAGGTTAAGCATTCTATAGGGTACAAGATCTCAGGCTGGACCTCAGATTGAGTATTTATTGAAAAATCAGGATAGGATAGTGAAGTTCATAAATCAACCATTGCATAGAGATGAGATGTATGTATTTTTTTTTTCAGAGTGAGATTTGGTTAATTACAAACCTGAATGTTAAATTACTGGAATTAAAAAATAAATACCTAAGAGAGAAGAGTAGGTGAGGCTGTTCTTACTGAAGTTCTAAGTCAAATATTAAGACACTGAGACTATTTTATGGAAGGGAGGAGAAGCAGTTTCCTCAATCAATCAATCAGCACATCTTTATTATATGTCAATAAGTATTTATTAATCCAGTCAGTCTAGTGATGTAAATATAGTGGAACTTATTATATCCTTGTGGTGGAAACAACAAGTGTGTGTGTGTGTATAGACACACACACATATAATATACTGTATCTGTCTGTATATACATGTATTATACATATGTTGTATCTGTATGTATACATGCATATGTCCATGCATACATATGTACATAAATATAAAGAGAACAAAGTCAAATGCAAAGTTGTTAAATGCAAGGTAATTTGAAAGGGATAGCACTAGAATTGAAGGAATCAGGAAAAGTTTCATGGAAAAGGTGGTTCTTGAGTGGCTTCTTGAAGGAAGACAGGGATTTAATGAGGCAAAGGTGAGAAGGGAGAGCATCTTAGGTATGGGAGATAGTCAGTGTGAAGGGAGGGAGAAGGGGGGTGGAGAAGGTCAGGTTACCTGGATGACAAATGTGGGAGAACAAAGTAACATACAGTGAGAGAGAAAGATAAGGTTGAGGCCAAGTTGTAAAGGACTTTAAAAACTAGACAGAGGAATTTCGTATTTGACTCTAGGAATAATAGGCATCCACTGGAATTGGTTGAGTAGGGAAATGACCTGGTGAGATCTGCACTTAAGAAAAAAATCACTTTGGGAGCTGTGTGAAGGGTGAACTAAAGTGGGAAAAGACTTGAGGTAGAGAGGCCAATTAGAAGTCTATTGTTATAGTCTACTAGGATGGGGAACCTGTGGCCTCAAGGCCACATGTGGCACTCCAGATTTTCAAGTACAGCCCTTTGACCAAATCCAAACTTCACAGAACAAATCCCCTTAATAAAAGGATTTGTTCTGTGAAGTTTGGATTTAGTCAAAGGTTCACACCTTAGGACCTAGAGGGTCCCATGTGACCTTGAGACCACAGATTCCCCACCCCTGGCTAGACAGTAGGTGATGACACAGATACCACTTAGGCAGTAGTTGGGTGAGTGGAGAAAAATCAAATGTGAGAGATTCTGTGGAGGTAGAAAAGGCATGTTTGGCAACTGGTTAGATGAAGGGAAGGGAGAGTGTGAAATTAAGAATAATGCCAAGGTTACAAACCTGGAACACTGGAAGTATCTTTGGCAGTAACTGGAAATTCAGAATGGGAGAGAGCTTTGGGGAAAAGATAACGAGCTATCTTGAACATGTTGAATCTGAAATGTCTTTAATACATCTAGTTTGAAATGTCTATAGGGAAGTAGTGATGTGGGATTGAAGCAAAAGGGAGAACCTAGGATTTGGTATGTAGCTCTGGGGGTCATATGCATAAGGACATTAATTAAACCCATGGGAACTGCTCAGGTAACTAAGAAAGAGAAGAGAGAACTAAGAAAGAGTAGAGGACAGCAGTCCAGGAGAATACCCTTAATTAGGTGTCTTAATCTGGGTGATGAATTTGCAAAGGAGATTAAGAAGGAATGGCCAGACATGTAGGAGGAAAACAAGGAGAGAGTGGTGTCAGGAAAATCCAGAGAAGAGAGAGTATCCAAGAGGAAAGGATGGTCAGCAAAGTCAAATATAGCAGATAGTTTGAGAACAATGAAGACTGAAAAAAAGACCATCACATTTGGAAATTGAGTTCATTCAATTAGTTTCTTTGAATAGAGCTTTTCAGTTGAGTGATGAGATAAGACACCAGATTACAAAGGGTTGAGAGGTGAGAGAAGTGGAAGTAGAGGTAGAAAACTTTTTCTAGAGTTTGAAAAAAGGAGTGGTATGAGATGATAGTGTGAAGGGATGGTGAGGTATAGTGAAGGTTTTTTAAGTTTGGAGGAAATTTGAAATGTACGAAGGCAGAAAGGAAGGAACCCGTGGGAAGGTAGGAACTGAAGACTGGAAGGTGGGGGTGATTAAATTTGCAATCTGTCAGATGAGATGGGAAGGGGTGGCCTTGGCAAAGACAGTGAAAAGTACCTCATTGTCAGAGACTGGGTGAAAGAAAATGGAGGCAAGGATGAAGTCAAGGGATTTTGAGATGAAAAGAGAAGAGGGATTACATGTCAAATGGTCTTAGTGTTTTTCAGTCAAGTAAGAAGTGAGGTCTTCAGCCAAAGTAGGGGTGGAGAATGAATTATGAGAGACTTGAGGAGAGGAGAAAGTTTGGAAAAGCATTTGTGGGGAGTGAGATAGGGATGGATTCAACCTGGCAAGAATTTTAAAAATAGCCTTGCCACCTTGCAGCTGAATTTGTATATAATGTGAATTTATAATGGACCCAGTCAATACAGTTGGGTATCTTTCTTTAGCTCCTCTCTTTAGAAGCACATGAATAGGAATAGAACAGGAGGAAGGGGGCAGTAATTGATTAGAATGTAAGTTTCTTGAGGGCAGGGACTATTTTTTCTTTGTATCTCCAGTGTCTACATAGTACAATGACTAGTATGTAGTATGCATTCAATACATGATTGCTGAACAAATGAACACCATGACATTGCTTGAATGATGACTGAGCTGATTGATGATTATGAGCTTTCTTTTTTTTCTTTTTTAAGCTACCAACATCTTCTCATTTCCCTTTTTCTTTTTAAATTTATTAATTTATTTTTAGTTTTCAACATTAATTTCCACAAGATTTTGAGTTATAATTTTTCTCCCCGTCTTTCCCCTACCCCCACCCCAAAATAGCAAACCTACTGAATACCCCTTCCCCCATTCTGTTCTCTCTTATATCCTCCCCCATCACCCCCTTTACTTTCTAGTAGGGCAAGATGGATTTCTATACCCCAGTGCCTGCATATCTTATTTCCCAGTTGCATGTAAAAAACCAAAAATTTTTTTTAAACATTTGTTTTTAAAACTTTGAGTTCCAGATTTTTTCCCTTCTTCCCTCCTTACCTGGCCCCACTGGGAAGACAAGCAATTCAGTATAGGTTGTACATGTGTAGTTATCCAAATCATTTCCATAGTAGTTATATTGTGAAAGACTAACTATATTTGTCTCCATCCTATCCTTCCCCCCCCCACTTATTATATTTTCTCCTTTGACCCTGTCCCTTTTCAAAAATGTTTGCTTCTAACTATCCTTTCCCCCAATCTTCCCTCCCTTCTCTCCTCCCCCCTCTTATCCCCTACCCTCCTATTTTCCTGTAGGGTAAGATAACCAATTGAGGATGTATATTATTTCCTCCTTAAGCCAATGAGAATTAGGTTGTCCCATTCCCTTTCACCTTCCTGCTCTTCCCCTTCATTGTAACAGTTTTCTCTTGCCTCTTTTATATGAGATAATTTGCCCTATTATATCTCTCCCTTTCTCCTTCTCCCAATATATTCACCTCTTAACTTTATTTTTTAGATATCATCCCTTCATATTCAAATCATCCTGTACCCTTTGTCTATGTATATATGAACATACATATGCCCACACTCACATATATATTTATATACACATATACCCTCCTATACATACATATATATGTATGTATACACACACACACACATATATATATACATAATATATATTCCCTTCAACTATCCTAATATGGAGAAAAGTCTTATGAATTACAATTATCTTTTCTCCATGTAGGAATGTAAATAGTTCAACTTTAATAAGTGCCTTATGATTTATTTTTCCTGTTTACCTTCTCATGCTTCTCTTGCTTCTTGTATTTGAAAGTCAAATTTTCTCTTCAGCTCTGGTTTTTTCATCAAGAATGCTTGAAGGGGTGGCCAGGTGGCTCAGCAAGTAAGAGCACTGGCTCCAGTGTCAGGATGACCTGGGGATCAAATCTGGGCTCAGATACTTAGCACCACACCCAGAAATAACTGGCCGTGTAACCTTGAGCAAGTTACTTAACCCTGATTGCTTTAAAAAAACAAGAAGAATGCTTGAAAATCCTCTATTTCATTGAATGACCATATTTTCTCTGGTAGCATTATATGCAGTTTTGCTGGGTAGGTGATTCTTGGTTTTAATCCTAGCTCCTTTGACTTCTGGAATATCCTATTCCAAGCCCTTCAATCCCTTAATGTAGAAGCTGCTAGATCTTGTGTTATCCTGATTGTGTTTCCACGATATTCAAATTATTTCTTTCTGACCGCTTGCAGTATTTCCTCCTTGACTTGGGAACTCTGGAATTTGGCTATAATATTCCTAGGAGTTTTCTTTTTGGGATCTTTTTCAAGAGGCAATCAGTGAATTCTTTCAATTTCTATTTTGCCCTCTGGTTCTAGAATATCAGTGGAATTTTGCTTGATAATTTCTTGAAAGATCGTGTGTAAGTTCTTTTTTTGATCATGGCTTTCAGGTAGTCCAATAATTTTAAAATTATCTCTCCTGGATCTATTTTCCCAGGTCAGTGGTTTTTCCAATGAGACATTTCACTTTGCCTTCTATTTTTTCATTTGTTTGGATCTGTTTTATAGTATCTTGATTTCTCATAAAATTATTAGCTTCCAATTCCTCCAATCTAATTTTGAAGGAGTTATTCTCTACAGTGAGTTTTTGAAATTCCTTTTCCATCTGGCAGATTTGGCTTTTTGGGCCTCTTTTGCCATTTGAGTTAATCTATTTTTTAAGGTGTTATTTTCTTCAGAATGTTTTTGGGCTTTTTTTTTTTTTAGCAAGCTCTTGACTTGCTTTTCATAATTTTCTTGTGTCATTCTCATTTCTCTTCCCAATTTTTTCTCCACTTCTCTCGCTTGATTTTCAAAATCTTTCTTTTCTTTTTTTTTCTTGGAGGGGGGAAGGCAGGGAAATTGGGGTTAAATGACTTGCCCAAGGTCACATGGCTAGTAAGTGTTAATTGTCTGAGGCTGGATTTGAACTCAGGTCCTCCTGACTCCAGGGCCAGTGCTCTATTCACTGTGTCACCTAGCTGTCTCTCAAAATCCTTTTATTTTTTTTTGCATTTTGGAGGGCAATTGGGGTTAAGTAACTTGCCCAAGTTTACACGGCTAGTTGTGTGTGTGTGTGTGTGTGTGTATGTGTGTGTGTGTTAAGTGTCTGAGGCTGGAACTGAACTTGGGTTCTCCTGACTCTGGGACTGGCAATTTACTCACTGTGCCACCTAGCTGTCCCTCAAAATCCTTCTTGAGCTCCTCCATGACCTGAAACCAATTCGTATTTTTCTTGGAGGCTTTTGATGCAGGATTTTGGACTTTGTTGACTTCTTCTGGTTCCATGTTTTGATCCTTTTTGTCCCCCAAAAAAGGGTTCTATGGTCTGATTGCACTTCCTCTGCTTGCTCATCTTGCCAGCCAATGAGCTCTGCTTCCAGAGTAGAGAGAGATGTGTCCCAAATTGCTGGGGTTTTCACAGCTGTTGTCAGAGGTCTGAGGAAGGTGCCCTCTCTACAGCCACCACAATCTCTGCACTGGCCACACACCCCAGGACCACCACCCAAGACTGTGACCCAGATCCAAGCAGGTCAAAGCAAGAACGATTACCCTCTGAATGGTTGCTTGGTCCCCCTACAATCTGTAGATCAGGAGCCCCTGAGGCAGCCACATGGTGCAGCTGCTGCGCCTCTGCTGCTTCTCACCCCAGGGGTAGGGGCTGGACCATGATCTTCTGTCCCCTCCTCTTCCAACAGAGTTACACAATGACCTTTTACTTTGTCTTTGGCATTTATGGGTTGAGAAGTCTGGAAACTGCCACAGCTGCTGGTGATTCACTCTCCTGAAGTCTGCTCTGGCCATTGCTGATGGGACTGCCCTGGGGCCAGAACCCAGCAGCTGATGTGGGACTGTGCTTGGCTCCCAATACCTTCAATAGACCTTTCCCGTCAGCCTACCAGGCTGCCTTCAGTGGGAGATTTGTTCCTCTCTGTCACTTTGTGGGTTCTGTAGCTCTAAAGTTTGTTTAGAGTCATTTTTTTACATGCATTATAAGTGACTGGAGTGGGAACTCACACCAAGTTTGTGCTTCTACTCTGCCATCTTGGCTCTGCCTTCCCTTTTTTCTGTACCTCAGTCCCACCAAGTTTTTGTTCTAAGGACCAGGACAAGCGTCCTTTTTCTCATACCCTAGGCACCTGTTCTGTGGGTCAAAAGAGGAGTGCTTTTTTCATATAAAGGAAAGAAGAGCATAATGTCCAGCTGTACCTTCCACATTAGTTCCCTTCATGTTCCAGGCTTTGGAGTTCTATGGCGGAGTTTGAGGCTAGATTGGAAAGAAAAAAGATCCCCAAGGAAGCTGGGAAGTTAAAGAGATAAGAGTTAAAGGTGATGGAGAGTAATTTGAGAGATTTGGAAGAGATCAGGCAACTCACCTTCAAATTCTTTCATTTCCTACTATTCTATAGACCAGAAATGAAGACCTCCCCTTTGGGGACCTACAAAGCCACACTTCCCAACATCATTGTGTGGAAGTGGGAGCAATTTTGAGATTCTAGACCATGCTCTCTCACTGCAGACTCTTCACCTTCAGAGTGCCCCATTATTTTTACCCTCCTGTGTTTTTAGCAACAGCACATGGCATCTAGTCTCAAATGAAGCTCATGTCTTAGTGTCTAGAATAGTCTGTCCTGAAAGGACCTAAGGACATGGAAACTTTACAATTTGCAAATGAGATGGAATAAGGTTGATCCTTGACAAAATTGTGACCTAGGCAAGATGCCCTTAAGTTGCCTTAAATGCCTTTCTATTCTTATTTTTGAACATCTCCTCTTTAAAGGTTTGTTAGTACAATTTTATAGCTATTTTTTCAATCTTAATTTTTTAAATTAAATTTTTATTGACATCTTGTTCTTATATGACCTAAATTTCATCTATATTTCTTCTCCTCCCAGAGAGCCATCCTTTAGGGGAAAAAGGATCTTTTTTTAAAAGAGAAAAAGAGGAAATACAGAAATAAATCAACAAAACGAATGAAAAATTTGAAAAAGTGTGAAAATGGTGTTCCACACCCATGGACTACCCATCTCTGCAAAGGAGTAGGGGGAGGTGTTTTTTCATATCTCTTCTTTGGGACCAAGTTTGCTCTTTGTAATTTTGCAACATTCGCTTTCTATTATTTTGTGGTGATCTTTCCATTTACATTGTTGCAGTCATTGTTTAAGTTGTTTTCTTGCCTCTACTTCTGTCACACCATTCTCCTGATTCTCTTTCTACTTGTCTGACTCTTAGGTCTCTGGCCAGATCATCACACATCTGCCACCCAAATCTCTTGTCTTGGTTTTTACATTTCTCCTTACAGTCTCTCTTAGTGAACTCATAAGCTCCTATAGATTAAATGATAAGCTCCATGTCTTGCTGTGGTTCAGTCATTTTCAGTCATGTCTGACTCTTCATGATCCCATTTGGGGTTTTCTTGGCAAAGATACTGGAGTGGTTTGCCATTTCCTTCTCTAGTTCATTTAATAGATGAGGAAATTGAGGCAAACAGGTTAAGTGACTTAGCCAGAGTCATACAACTAGTAAGTATCTGAGGACAAATTTGAATTCAAATCTTCCTGACTCCAGGTCCAGTATTCTATCTGCCACCTAGTAGGTGGCTCTCAGATATATATGCAACACTAATCCCTACATTGAGCTGCAGTCTCACATTTCCATCTGTCATGGGTCTCTCCCCAGGATCAGGACTTCAATTGTAACATGTCCAAAAAGAAACTCATTAACTACCCCCACCCCATATCTGCCTCCTTTGACACTTCCTTATTTTTGTTGAAGGCACTGCCATCCTTCTAATCATCTTGGTTTGTAAACCTGAAGGATCATCCTTGACCCTGCCCTCTTACTCTCCATGTCCAAATGTTGTAGATCCTACCTCTGCAACCTCTTTGTTATGTATCCCTTTCTGTCCATTTACACTCTTACTCTCCTGGTCCTGGCCCTCATGACTTCTTCCTTGGACTATTGTAATAGCCACCTTGATCTCCTTGTTGTTAGTTTTTTCCATCTCCAACTCACCACACAATTTTGAAGAATAACTGTCCTAAGACAAAAAGTCTGATGGTTTAGTGCACAGCTCTTTATTGTCTCCTAGATAAAACTACAAACTCCTCAGTTTAGAATGTATAATTCTGTACAATCTGGCACCATCCCATTTTTCTAGACTTGTTCCATAGTATTGCCTTTGACTCATTCTACCTGGCAGCCAAACTGGGCTCCTAGCTCTTCTCCAAACTCAGCATTTTACTTGCTGTCTCTGGGACATACCCTGCCTTGGAATGTAGTCTCTCCTTATCTTAGCCTCTTAGAGTCTGTAATTTCTTTTACAGCTCCACTCAGGAGACATCTCCTATGTGAAGGCTTTTTCAGCTTTCCAATTTAGTGCCCATTCAAATTACTTTATGTTTCTATGTGTACATGGTGTATCTTCCCTCCCCTGTCCTCAGGGAAATGTAAGCACCTTTAGGGCAGGTATTGTTTAACATTTGTCTTTGCATCTACAATGTCGAGCACCTATGCCTTGATGCATCTTCTGATTACCCCCTCCCACAAAGCAACTAGTTCCTCCTCCTCATTACCTTATATTTACTTTGCATATATTATGTATATGTTTATATGTGTACATGTTGTTAAAACTCTGAGTTCCATATTCTCTTCTTTCTTCCCTCCTCACCTACCTCCATTGAGAAGACAAGCAGTTCAATATAGGTTATACGTGTATAGTTATGCAAAACATTTCCAAAGTAGTCATATTCCACACCCCCCCCCCCCCGTTTATTCTGTTTTCTCCTTTGACCCTGTCTCTTTTCAAAAGTGTTTGCTTCTGACTACCCCCTGCCAATCTGCTCTTCCTTCTATCATCTCCCCTCTTATCCCCTTCCCCTGTTATGTGTATATGTTGTTCCCCCTATTGGATGTAACATCTACTGAGACAGAGATTGTTTTAAGATGTTGGGTTTTTTTGGCATTGCATTTTTAGGGCCTGCTTCAGTGTCTAGAACATAATAGGTATTTAACACATGAAGGAAGAGTTGGCTCAGTGAATAGAGTGCTGGGCCTGGAGTCAGGAAGACCTGAGTTCAAATTGACTTCAGATATTTGCTATCTGTGTGACCCTAGGCAGGTCTCTTAACCTCCATTTGCCTTGATCCACTGGAGAAGACATGACAAAGTACTCCAATATCTTTGCCCAGAAAATCCCATGAACAGTATGATTTGGAGTCACATAGAGTCATACACGACTAAACAATAACAATACTTCAAGGACTGACCTCACAAGGTCTATTACTTGAAATTTTCTCTCTGCTGAAGTAATATTTTCAAGGAATTTATAAAATAGAAGAGGGAGATAAGAAATATATATGTGCACATATATGTAAATAAATGTGGTATAAATTAGAATATTACATATATAAAAGAGAAATGCAAAGTATTATGAGCTTAAATGAAGGAGAGTTAAAATTGAGCTGAGCATTCTGGAAATAATTTCTATATGAGGTATCCTTTGAGTTGGGCCTTAAAAGATGGGCACGGTGATAGTAGCCATGAATGGGACAGAGGCTAACTCGGTATAAAAAATAGTGTGAGTAAAGGTATGGTAACTAGAAAGAAGAATGGGACATGTTTAGATATAGGAATTTGCTTTGTTTGCATAGAACATGGTCCTTGAGGAGGTGGCTTGGGGAATAGGGATGAAAAGGTAGATGTCTCCTTGGTCATTTAGGACCTGAATGGCGGACAAAGGGGATTGAATTTTATTGGTCAGGGAAAGCATTAAAATAGGATTCTACTATATTATATAAACTGTTCCCTTCCTCCATGGAGGAGGGAATATGAGCTCCCTGTAGATGGAGATTTTTTCATTTTTGTATTTTTATCTCCCAGTACCAATAGTGGTGGCTGACCCTCTTAATAATTGCTTGTTGATTGCTCAGTTGATGTATGGAACATGAAACTATAACACTGTATACTGGTTCTTTAGACAAAGCCTAGGGTAGACGTTGGTGGTAGCTTAGTTTGGTTTTGCCCTGTAAAACTGGACAGAACAAATTCCCCAGGAGCAGCCTAGTCTGTCACCAACAAGCCTGAACAAGTAGGGTCCTGGGTATATCAACTGTCTGTGCATTTTGACTCTTCAGTCTTGGTCACCAGCCAAATTTAAATTGAGCACTTGGAACTCCTCAGTCATTCATCATGCTTTAGCCACGCGCAGGGTTAGTGCCCAGTCTTTAAAAAGCACACAAAGAACACTTTGAGTAGGAAAGCCCCACTAAGTTGAACTGAAATACACAGCCCACACTGGTTTCATCTTACTGAACAGCTCCTTGGTTTGGAAGACACAGCTGTTGTTGGCATCTCTGAATACAGCCTGCTATTCTTCACCAAAGCTGAAACAGATGAGAAGAGTTAACTTGGGATGAATTAAAACAGTCCACTTCCCCAAATAATGAAACTGCTGTGAGCAAGATGCTAATTTCCTCTGAAGGATGTATGTCTTCCTGCACTGTGCGGATTTCCAATGTACAAATCCAGATGGAAGCTGTCCTGGCTCAGGCCAAGAATGGGTTTTCTGCTTCCATCTTGGAAAGTCCCTGTGAAATCATTCTCCAGAGAATATTTTTAGTTGGTGGGAGTGTGAAAGTTTGGATACTTAAATGGTCCCACTCTTATGTTTTAGAATAATAATAGCAAAGATAAAAGGTCTCCTTACTATGATTCTTTACAATTTACAAAGCACTTTCCTCTCACCTATTCTGTGATGTGGGTGTGAAATTATTGTTGTGCTCATTTTATACATTAGGGAACTAAAGCCAGGGAAGGGAAGTGACTTGCTCAAGGTTATATGGCTAACAAGTAGGAAGAAACAAGATTTACACCTTTCTGGCTCCAAACCTTGTCTGCTTTCTAGTATACCATACTGTCGTCATCCTAATAATGATATATTTTATCTGTCTAGTGCTTGACAACTTAAGAACAGCATTACATATGTTGTATCATTACATACTGTGGTATAGTAGAAAGAATACTGAAATTGGGTTTAGAGGAACTGAGTTCAAATGCTAGATCTTCTACATGTTAGCAATGTAAATGAGCATGATCATCTACTTAGTCTCTCACAGCCTTGGTTTTTTCATTTGTAAAATAGGAATAATGATAATACCTACACTACCTACTTCAAAGGGTGACTTTGAGGATCAAATGAAATTGTGTATCTGAAATGCTTTTTAAACCATAAATTGCTATATAAGCTTCAGCAATTATTGTTTTACTGGAAGCTCTGTGACTATGGTAATGAAGAGTTATCATCTTCATTTCATTGATGAAGTTATAGGGTAAGAGAGATAGAGGGACTTGTCATGCTCACATAGCAAGTAAGTGGCAGAGATGAAACTGAAATCCTTTTAGTCTAGAAGCCCAGAAGTTCTTTGAATCTTCCTAGGAGCCTTTCTTTTAAAGATTTACATTGACAGAAAGAGAGATATAGATCAGGAACAAATCCAGGAACAGGTTTTCTGTCTAAACAACTATGGTCCATGCCAATATTTCTGAAGAGTTTTAGGTTTCAGAGTTGAAACAACAATTATGTATTCTGTCTTTCCTGTACCTTGCCACCTGGGTCAGTGGGATGGGAAACAGTGAAGGCAAAGTCTCTCTGATCTTTTTTTCTTTTTACAAATTGAGAGGATCATAGGATTTAGAGCAATAAGGAACTTTTAAGGCCATGGAGTTCAGTCCTCTCATTTTACAGTTGAGGAAACTGAAAAGTTTCTAAGAAGAAACTAAAGAAGTTGACTGACTTCTGTAAATTTACACAGGTAATAAATGTTGGAGCCAGAATTTGAACCTGGGTACTTTAAATTTTAAATTTAATATTCTTTACACTTTACCATGTGGTGAATCTACTGAGATCCCACGGTTTCATGAGTGGCTATTGAAAAGCCACTGAGCCTAGTGACAATTAATTGCCTAGATCAAAATTTTACCATCTGTGACTTCTCAGCATCTGATAATTTGTTTTGTTTGACCTCAAGAAACTGAATAAAGAAGTCATGACTTAACCCTTCACTAAGCCCTTCCAAATGGGTTCATTTAGAGGCTCTGCCAGCAGAAGGTCAGCTGTGGTAGGTCTGACCCAGCTAGAAAGGCTTTGTGTATGGACCCAGTTAATGTACAGGGATTATCTTTTGCCTGGCAACTAGATTAAGTCAAGAGGCTTGTCACCAGAATATTGGTCATCAAGCATGATGAATTATTTTGGTTATCAAAACTCAAGAAGGCAGTTTACTAAGTCATGTGAAGGGGTTCTACATGATCTTTATTGGTGGAAGGAACACTCACAATGTTGAAACTACAGATCTTTTGAAACATTGAAATATCTCTTAGCAATGTAGAGCAAAATAAAGTCAGAACTTAACATACTAACTAGCATTAGTCTGAAAACCAGAGTTGTAAGTAGGGCTAGGCAATCTAAGATTTTCCCTAGGGTGCCAGATTTAGAGGGTGCTGACAGTCTTTGGAATCCTTCAGAAGCCTAAAACCAACAAAACTTATAATCTATTTGCAAGAATAATTAGTTGAAAGAAGAACTACCACATGACATGCTGGAGTGAGCTCTTCTTCCCAATTCCTGACATTGTACTGATGTCCTAGAGTCTCTTTCTCCCATGGGTTAGTGCCTTCCACCCCTCTCATGGAGTCTCCCCTAGGCATGGTGTAGAGTCCTATCCCTAGAACAAAAATTCTTATTTATGCCTTTGCTCTAATCCTTTCAGGTGCACTCTTGTCCTCCCCAAAGTAGTGAAAGATTCTTAGAGGCTGGTAGTGAATCATGATCATTTGCAAACCCCTTCCTGCCAAAGCCTGGAAAAGGGCTGATAATAAGATTGCATTGAGTCTTATCCTGGTCAAACTCCAACCCAGACCTGAAGTTGATTTAATCTGCTCAGGTTTGGGTGGAGACAGATTCTTCTGCCTAGATAGCCCAAGACTGGGAGTGATCTGGTACGGCAATGGGGTGGTCTGGTGCAACAGGTATTTCCTCTTGAGAGAGAATGATGGCAAGGTTATATAAGCCCTGAGTTGAAAACATATTGAAAAGAGTACTCAGGACCTCATTTTAATATAGTCCACCTTCCAGTGTGTTGACCAGTAAGAGTTGATTGGCACCCCTTGGGAACATCTACTCCTCAAAGGGCATATATCTGTACCTCCCAAATCCCAAATGGAGCCAATTCTGGAATGGATCCCTTAAAGGGGCTTAGTTATGGACTGTAACTCCCATGCAATCCATGTTGCCAGCTTGTGAGAGAAATAAGAAACGTGGACCCAACCTAATCATTTGTCTCTTTCTTAGAACAAACTCTGATTTTGGGTTTTGGGATCTACAGTTGCTTCTCAGCTCCCCATTACCTAGTAAGAAAACTTCATACTTGTTAGTGTATAATTAAAGGGATTTATAATCTGGCCCTAATCTACTTTTTGGATTTATTTCTTACTATCATACTACATGAAAATGATGTCCTGGGTGAATCAGGTTCTCCTTGCTTCTATCTTATTGCTTAAATTCTTCCCTTCTTCTGAACCCCTGTGTCCCCCTCTCCCAGTCCCGCATACTGACCTGACATCTTATTCATCCTTCAAGTTGAAATCAAATGGTAGTTCTTCCACGAAGCCTTCTATGATCACTCTAACTAGCTATGCCCCTATTTTAACTAAACTGCTATCATACTTACTTTATATACCACTTATAATTCTATGCTACTCTGCATTGTTGTCATTCACTTGCCTCTCTCATTTTATAAAAAGGATTGTAAGTTCCAAGACAGCAGGCCCTGTTATTCATTTTTGGATCACTCATATCATCCAGGACACAGAGGAGACGCTCCAATACTTGTTGAATGAATGAATGAATGAATGACCAATCAGACATGTGTTCATATGGTTGTTGCTGGAAATTTTCCTATAGTCATCTACAACTATTCAAATATTGGTGGGTTTTGATGTAAAAGACTTTTAATGATCATCTCCACCTTGAGAGCTTCTATCCTTTTGTGAGACAGAAAATCATTACTTCCCTTCTGATAAAGGTTTTCTCCAAATGTGATGTTAATTCTGCATTGTGCTGATGTATGAGCATTCAAAAGCAGGCACTTGCTCAAACCCAGTTTGCATTTCTAATCTTTTGGCAAATCGTTCCTTTTTAAGTATTTCCCCCCCTCTGCTTTTCTCTCTGGAGAACTTTGGTTTACAGGGAAAGGACAGAACAGATAGAAATCGATAAGCTTTTGAAGACTTTGGAGAGGAAATGATGAATTTAATTGGTCTCTTGAGACCCTTCAATTCACTTTCAAGGTATCTACAGTAACTGCTTTTTATCTCTCAGTGTCTGTGCCCTTTGCTGTTTCTAGTGTGAAACCCAGATCACTAAAAAAAATAAAAAAGGATAATCCTTTGCAAATATTACATTCCTTGTGCTGAATGACACTTCTGAGTCTTCAAAGAAAATACTTTGATGCCTAATCTCCATACAATGGAGACAATACCCATTAAAATTGCCAGTAGTCCTATGGGCAAGCAAAACCAAACAAAGCCAAGCAGATAGGAATTGGCCTTAGACAAGATGTTGATTGAGTGTTCTATTCAGGGGGCACGGGGCTACCATTTTTTTCTGGCTCTACCCACCTTGTCAACCCTAATATTCCTGACCTCTGCACCCACAATGCTCCCACTTTCTCTTCTAACTCTCTCTAAAATTGTATTATTTCAGGCAAGACTCTTGTAGCGGCAAGCACCCCAAGCGTCCTCAGGGTTTGCTGCCAACACTGGTTCTTGGATCTGCTTTGATAAAGGAAAGCAACTCAAAATGGGTTAACAAGCTTACTTCAATCAGTCAGACATATATCGTTTACCTTGTTCAGGGGAAAAAAGTCGGCACCCCGAATTTCAAAGTATACAGGCAGAATTATCAAGACAGAAACAGATCAAATAGACAGCTTTCCAAACTGTCCAACCATTACATCCATACCAAATCAACATCTGGGTTTTTCAAAGCGGGGGGGAGGGGGGGGGGGCTCTGGACAACGGCTTCCCAGAATCCACATCAAATCACAGAACACTTCTCAAAGTGAGCCCCAAAACAAAGCCTTCTCCTGGCTCAGAGAATGTAACAACCTTATTGACCCACTGGCCAATCAAGAAGTATCTACTGAAAAACAAGCCTCCCACCCCAGGCTCCAGGTGCACTTTAGCCTAGGGGCAGGGAAGATCTTTAAAATTTACATTCCCATTACAACTCTACATCTCCTAAGAAGGACCTAGTGTTACATTGAAAGATATCATGATCTTAGAAGCAGACCTATTCCATGCTTGGTGTACATTGTTTATAGATTATAGTTTATATTATTATTATAGATAGTTGAAGGAGGAGGAGCAGAATGAAGGAAGGAGGGAGGAGAGAGGGAGAAAGTGGAGGAGGCATCCTTCTAACACTCATAGTGGTTTCTATTAATTTGTTATATCTGATAATGTATTACAATACCTCCTAGGAGGTATTACAGGGCAACTCTGAGGAGTTAATGCAAATATTAGCTCCCCTCACTTTACACATGAAGAAACTTGGGCTAATATAGGTATTATGAACTGATAGTTCAAGGAGACATGTCTGGGAAGTAACAGAGGTTAGCAATGAGGTATGCTGCTTTTTCTACCACTCTAGACTATCATTAGCAAGTTAACCAATATCAGAAATTAGTTTTAGCTTTTCAAATGAATTAATCGTCATCTTGAGTTACAGCACAAGTCGATTTAAGGAATGGTGGTGGAGACCATGTGAGCATGTGTGTATGAGCTCATGCTCACTTCTGTGGCAGAGAGATGGGGGAGGGGAGAGCAATAATTTGTGTAGCGTGAGGGTAGTGGACCAGAGATGACAGGCTTAGAATGATGGGGAGGCCATAATAGTGTGAAAAATAAGGAAAGAAAAGGAATCTCTCTTTCAGACAGACTAGAATGGTTAAAACACTAGCTGTTCCTCCACTTCCCTCGCTCATAGCTCTTTGTGCTTTTGTACAGGTCATCGCCTCATCAGCTGCTGAAATACTTTCTGCCTTCAAGGCCCATCTGATATGCTACTTCATTCATGAGGTCTTGCATATCTCCTGTGTAAAAGTGATTTCTTCCTCCTTGAATTTCTTTTAGCCTTTTGAAGGTCTTTGCCCATATATCCTACTATTTAGAATCAGGTCTCTTTGTGTTTCTTTCTTTTTTTTATGGATTTTTTAGGGGAGGAGGGGAGAGGCAAGGCAATTAGAGTTAAGTGACTTGCCTAAGATCACATAGCTAGTAAGTGTGTCAAGTGTCTGAAGTCAAATTTGAACTCAGGTCCTCCTGACTCCAGGGCTGGTGCTCTATTCACTGCACCACCTACCTGCTCCTTTGTGTTTATTTATGTTGCATCTATTGAATGGTAAGTTTCTTGAAGTCCTGATGGCAAATGTCTATTGAATTGATTAGAATTCATCTTGGTCTTTGCAATTGTCCTTAAGACACTTTCTGAAACTAGTGATAGCAGTGAAGAATTTGCTTAGGAGTTCTGAATAAAAAATAGTTCTGCTTTGGGGGTCCAACAGCATGGAGAAAAAAGCCCCTGATTTTGGAGAATACAGCTTTCAGTCTTCCCTTTGTTTCTCTCTTCTTTCCAAATCCATCCCATCCCTAAACTAAAACTTAAATGACAATAGCTTGACCAGGGCAGGAAAAATGCTCGGGGGAGGAGGGAGTGAAGAAAGGTTGGTAGTCTGAAAGGGAAGCAGCTGCAGGATGCTCAGCCCTGGCCTCGGATCCTTCTAGACACTTTGACATCATTATCCTTTTCAACATTGTTAAAAATACTTTTCTGGGTCAAATGGGAGAAAACACGGATTGACTCCCCTTCCTGACTTGTGGTGTCAGCCACAGGGCCTCGCCAGGATCTGATTTCTTCTTAGGAGAAGGTATAGCTCAAGATCAGAGGTGCCCGTGCCCTAGAGGTCATATGAAATTATAATTGCTCACAACTTTTGGATGGAGAGGATGAATAAGTAGAGAAGTTTTATGAAGAGTCTTTCCCACCAAATAAACATATACCTTGGTATGTGGTGGATTCAGTATATAGGTCAGCAATATGTGCAACTATGTTGGACAATTTAGGATCAAGAAATAAAAGATGGTTATTGAAAATTTTATGTCTATATGTCATGGATACTTTGCTGAAGAAGGTTGGAGGGTGTTGGAAGTAACAAAACAACAAACAACATTAAAAAATGAAACTTTCAATATCTTTTGAAAAACTTTTTAAATTAAAAACTCAAACATGAACATCTCAATGTACAAAGAACAGAAAAGAGGACTAAATACAGAACTGTGAACTTCTGCCATGTAGGTTTTATGTATTGTACCTCATACAATAGTAAGAAAACTGCCCTCTAGTATTTTCATATTTCATTGAAGCCCCTTTCATTTCCTTTTTTTCGGGGCATCATTATCACTATTCATCAACTCCTTTCTTCATCCCCACTAGAAGCTCTCCTTTATAATTAAGAAGTATAGCAAAGTAAAACAGAACACCACATTGACCACATCTGTAAATAAATGTCTATTTCTGTTTCTTGCCTCCATCACTGTCATTGTTAGTTTTTTGAAGCTGTGATGAGGTGCTTTATTGATTAGTGTTTTAAAAACTTTCAGAGTTGTTTTCCTTGACATTATTGTGGTCACTATTGTGGTCTGCTCCAGAGCACCTCACTTCATATCAGTTCACAAGTCTCAGGTTTTTCAGAATCTGTTTTTTCTTTCAGTGTCTAAGTCATTAGTTATAGTGAAATAATATTCCATTGTATTCATATTCATATATATGATAATTGGGTCATCCTCCAGTCAATGGGCCCTTTGTTTCTAGTTCTGTGCTCCAACAGAAAGCTGTTATATTTCTGTAGACTTATGAGTCGTTTCCTTCTGTTTTTGACCTCCTTAGGGTACATGCCTAGCAGTAGTATTGCTAGGACATTGCTAGAATATGCACAGTTTTAGTGACTTTTGGGGTTCTGTTCCAAATTGCTTTCAACAGCTCAAATTTCCATCAACAATTCAGCAATGTACCTATTCTTTTGTAATCCTTCCAACAATTGCTATTTTCTTCGTTTTTCTAATCTGATGGTTGTGGAACCTGAGAGTTGTTTTTAATTTGCAGTTCTCTTATTAATGATTTTGAACATTTTTTCATATACTTGTTGATATCTTAAATTTCTTTCTTTGAAAACTATTCATTTCTTTTAACCATTTGTCCTTTGGGTAATGGCTTTTGATCTTATATGTTTGTATAAATTAACTAAACATCTTAAGCATCAGATCTTTATCAGAGAAGTTTGCTATAAAGATTTTTTTTTTTTACTGGTGAACTATTTTTCTTCTAAAGTAAAATGCATTGATTTTGCTTGTGCAAAATCTTTTCAATTTTATGTAATTGAAATTGACCATTTATCTTTTATGATAATCTATATTTTTGGTTGTTTAGTTAAGAATTTTTCTCCTGTATGTAGTTGTGAAAGGCATCTCCTTCCCTTTTCATTTGTTTATGATATGACCTTTTGAAATTTAGGTTATCTCATTATTTGGAGATTCTTACATTTTATGGTGTGAGATATTAGTCTAAATCTAATTTCTTCCAGACTGCTTTCCAGTAGCAGGTTTTGTCAGAGAATGAGTTGTTACCCTAGAATTTGGCATATTCCTGGGCATATTGAATACTATGCGATGTTTGATTGCATCTGGGTCTTGATTACTCAATTTGTTCCACTAATCAATTATTCTCTTTTGTAACTAATATCAGATCATTTTGATGATTGCTGTCTTTTGTATAGTTTGAGAGCTAGTACATTAGGCTCTCTTCATTCTACCTTTTTTATTGGCTTTCTTCAAATGAATTTTATTATTTTTACTTTTCTGAAATAATTTTTCAGTAGTTTGATCGGAATGGCACTGAATCTATAAATTACACAATGTTACATATTAACAGAAAGGGAAAGATTGGTTACCAGCCTAGGAATAATATAAGAATAAGTTGGATCATTGACTGAATGGAACAAGTTTTACGCCAGATTAGAAAAAAGATAAAGATTCGAAGAATATATCGTGTGTACCTTGAGGTCCAAGGGGCCCCAGAAATAAGCTGTGGGTTTACAGAGGCAGGCGTTCAATTTGGGAGGAGAAGGCTAACCCCAAAGAGGGAAAACCCTAAAACAAACCTTAGTATGGCTATTTGGATTTCCTGAAGATACAGGTTACAGTCTCCCTTTCAGAAAAGGTACTCAATGTACAATACAGCTTTCATGTTGCTCATGATAATTTAATTGTTTATTTCCTCACTACAGAAACTGCACAAGATGTGAAAAATTCACAGATATCCAAACTTTTTGTTTTGCTTGATTTTGTTTATATTTGTTGCAAGGATTTTGTTTTTCTTTTTTCTTTTCAATGGGAGAGAGGTAGGGAGATAGAATAGATTTTTATTAATTGCAAAAATTGGCAAAACATAAAATTCACAGATGTTCATTAAAAATATATAAAACATTTTGAATAATTACATATTCATTATGATTCCTCCAGAAAGTAGGGACAACATTGTGAGATATTGAACAAATATTTCTCATTCACCTCAGACCGGTATTGTCAGAGTAACTCATAAGGTAAAGATTTCCTGACCAGCCAAGATATGTCTTTATTTAGGCCTCCAGCTACAAGATTATCCTGACAATGGTCATCTTCTCCTCCAGGAAGTGTGTTGTTGAGAAAATCGTCTGCTAGGCAGCCAGCACCCAGTATAGGAACTCTTGAACTCATGAGGTAAACACCAAAGCTAGAGATTTTCATTTCTCAGGACTGCTAGTAGCTGACCTGTGCTCAGGGAATGAAACAGAAAGGCAGAAGACAGCATCTAGGGGTGTGAAGTCTGGTTTTAGATCCACCTAGCAAAAGGGCATGTTCCTGCTTTTGTATGTTTGTGCAGCAAGCTGCCAAATATTGCTGGAAATCCAGGAATGAAAAAGCATTATACAAAATGCTTAAGAGTGAGGGGGAGGCATTTTCACTACTTTGATAGACCACAGAGAAGGGAGATTCCTCTAACAAAAGTAAATCCCCTCTGACACTGTCACCGATAATTTTCCTTTTTTAACTTAGAATTTTTCATTTTCAATTCCCAAATTCTCTTCCTCCCTTCTGCACCCCCCACTTGTTGAAAAGGCAAGAAGTGCAATACCCATTACACAATGAGGTCATGCAAAACATAGCCAGTCATTTTCAATGCACCCCTAGTCACTGGGGACCAAGCAGGTATTTAGCAGTTATCCCAGCAAGATATATGTCCCTAATGAAGAAGCCACCTGATATTTCCAGATCCATTAGATCTGCCTAGCAAATAAGAGGTTCCCCTCAACATCCCTGTTGCACATGATTATGGTTGTTCCAATACAAATTGCTTAAACAAGTGATCAATTTAGAAGGAAGAGAAAAGATAAAAGTAAAGATATTCACTTTGTCACCATCTCTTAAAGAAGTTAAATAATGCAACACACTTGTGTCAGAAAGGTTGAAAGACTACAGAAACGATGTCATCCAGCTAATACTTCTTTTCTTGCCAAGCAGAGATATGCCAACCAAGAATGATATTGGCTGAATGTATAAACTCATTTCAAAAATATTTGGGGGAAGGATGATGGCAGTTTATGAAAAGTATCATTTCACAAAATAGTGAAAAGCAGACAAGTGGAAAACCGGAATGCTGAGAGCTTGGAATGAGACTTAGTCAGGCTAGATCATCCCAAAATTTTTGTTGTTGAAGCTTGAAGGAGGACAACAAATGTTCGTGAAATAGAACAGATCTGCAGATGTTACTAAAGAGGTCTATTCTCATTGGTGACGATGGTGGGAGCATAATATTTTTCTTTCACTACTTTGGTACCCCATGTACTCTTTGAAAAAGTGACAATTTCACTTGATAATGTTGGGAAGTGCGGCCAAATTTAATCATTTTCATACAGAAGAAATCTATGCTGGTGGTGACATGGTTTTATAGGCTCTTAAGAATCGATTTTCATGGCCTCAGACACTTAACACTTACTAGCTGTGTGACCTTGGGCAAATCACTTAACCCCAATTGCCCTGCCTTCCCCCCTCCAAAAAAAAAGGCAAAAAAAAAGAATCAATTTTCAATGTGTTTCAAAGAAAAGGAGATTCTAAAAGAAGGGAAAATAAAAAGAATGCATCATTGCCCAGAAAAGGATGAATGAGAGGATGTTAGCAACTACCTATTCACTTGTCTGATTTCCTGTCTGTACAAAATCTTTATGGGATTGGCTTACGCAAGTATTGAGGATATCTTTAATGAAAACATGAGAAAGGAATAGGCAGGCATTTGCAGACAATTTTCTGTAACAGACCATATATTCACAATCCTACAGTTTCCTTAAAAGTTATAGAGAATAAAATGTATTGCTCTGGCCATAGTTTGTTGATTTTTAAAAAATCATTAAACTTGGTATAATAAAGTGTAGGCTTTTGGTTCTTCTCCAAAAAGGTTTCTCCCATGCACATATTAAAATCACGTAAGACTATAAGAGATATGGTCACAATGGGATATATTTGTCCAAACATCTGCTGAGTTTCAACATCAAGTGAGTTATAGAACAAGGAGACATATGTACTCATCCAAGGTCATGTGTCATGGAAAGTGTCCAGCATTGAGACTAAATAGGATTACTTTCAGTGATTGCAAACATTTTGCTGATGCCTGAACCCATCTTTATAAAACTATTTTTATTCTGGTGATAGTATCTGATTTTAAATCATGGAATGTCATGATTTTAGAAGAGTCAAAGTTGTAGCCAATTGGAAGGGAAATATAGTCAATAAGGGAAAAATAGTCAGTAAACATTTATTAAGGGCCTACTACATGCCAGGCACTGTGCTAAACACTAGGAATTAAAACAGAAAATCCTTGCCCTCAAGGAGCTTAGAATCTAATGGGGAAAGACAGTACACAAAGGAAGCTTCAAAGGTGGGTGGGGGGTGGGAAGGAAAAGATGCACAGTGGGTATAATGAGACTACAGTATATGACAAGAAAAGAGAAGAGTGAAGCACACAGTGAATGTAGGAATCAGGGAAAGCTTCATGGACGAAGTGGTCCCTGACCTGAGCCTTGAAGGATGAGTTACTGTGAAAGGCAGAAAGGAAGAGGGAGTATATTACAGGCATGGGGGGGGGTAGTCTGTATGAATGCATAGAGGTGGGAGATAGCATGTCAGTTTTGGGTAGCAGCTAGTAGTGGACCAGAACCTAGTGTTTGTGGAGGGAAATAAGAGAAATGAGATAAGTCTAGAGAGGTAATAAGAGTCAAAAAGAGGGGACTTTGTAGAGCATCAAAACCAATTTATTTGTCTGGAGTTTAATTTTGAATATAAAGGCTGAATGAGGAGTCAGGTGACCTGGGCTCTAATCACAGCTGCTATGTCCTTGGTGGATATGTCACTCCACTCCTGGACCTCCGTGTCATCTGTAAAATGAAGATGTTGGATTAAATTATCTCCAGGTTCTAAAATTCCATATTCTGTGTTCTAATGTCTCTTAAAGCTTGGGCATTCATGGTTCCATAGCAAAGGCCCTTCTTTTATCTTCTTTGGTCATTCCCACAGTACTCAGTACATGGGTCTGCATTCAATGGATATTCACACTGTAGTGAGACATTGCAGAGTTACATGCCCTCTGCAGGTGGACACTATACTGACTGAACTGAGAGCATCCTATAGCTATATTCATGGTGAGGGTTGGGGGTGGGGGTGGGTGGTAAAGGTGATGGTAGGGAGAAGGCAAATCCCTTCTTCCTTACATGCTGATGAAGAAACTGAGACCCAGAGAAACTGGGATTTGCCCAAGGTCACATAGCAAATAGCAGAGCTGGGGATCCCCCCCTCATAAATAGTGCATTCTGGTTGTCTGTGTTTGTTTTAATCCCCTGCTAGACTGGGAGCTCCAGGGGGCAGGAGACAGGTTGATCTAACTCTCACAGTACTCTGGGTTCAGATAACAATAAATGCCGAATAAATCACAGGATCTCCAAATTCAAAGGAGTTGTTGTTCTGTCTTTTTTTTTTAGTCATGTTGGACTTTTTTGGATCCCATTTGGGGTTTTCTTGGTAAGGATACTGGAGTGGTTTTGCCATTTCCTTCTCCAGATCATTTCACAGATGAGAAAACTGAGGCAAACAGGGTGATTTGTCCAGTTTTTTTTTTACTGAACATTACAAAACAAAAACTTTATTTACATGTAGATTTTCATGCTTCTTGAGGCTGGGAGGGAGTGGGGAGAGAGGGAGGCATATTTAGTAATAAATACCTGAAGAAACTCTGGCGGGGGGGGGGCAGATAAAACTGCACCTTAGAAAAACAGGAAGTAACAGGACTCCCTATGACTCCTAAAGCCTCCCTCAGCTTGAGACCAGGCCTGTCCCATGAGTCAATCCAAGCAAGCTCTCTCAATATAGCACACATGCTTTAAAAAGAGTCATTGGCCAGACTGGGACCAAGACTCACCAACCCTGACGCTGACAGAAGAAAGACAAAGGCTAGGGGTTCCTGGCTAGCTTGGGAGGGGGTGAGGGGAGGCAGAGAAGAGAATAGGTCACCAAGGTGCTGCTCACTCTCCCAGACATAGCTGGTAAATGTCTGAGACCAGATTTGAACTCAGGAAGATACCCAACACTATCCACTGCACCACCTAGCTGCCCTCTGAGAGGAGTTTTTGCAACAGTTTAATTCAAGCCATACCTACCACAGAATTCTTCCAACAATATCCCCAACAGTGTCCATGCAGCATCTGCTTTAGAGCTGCCATTGACCTGGAAGGAACCCACTTTTAGGTCTTTCTAGTCACTAGGTGGCACAGCGGAAAGAGTGCTAGACTTGGGCTTCAGGAAGATTTTTTTTCTAATATGGCCTCACACACTTCCTAGCTGTGTGACCCTGGTCATGTCATTTACCTGCTTCATGCCTCAGTTTCCTCATTTGTAAAATAGGAATGTTAATAGCACCTACCTCACAGGACTTTTTTGAGGATCAAATGAAATAATATCTGCAAAGTACTTTGTAAACTTTAAAACATTATGGAAATAAATGCAAGCTATATAGCTCTAACTGTTCAGCAGTTTTTCCTTACCTCACTTTAGGAGAGACCTTTGCAACTTTCCCCATTTGTACCTAGTTTTACCCTCTGAGGCCAAGAAGAAAATAGCTTTGTGCAAGTATTTGAAGGACTAATAAGATCTCCCTTGTGTCTCCTCATCTGCTTAACCATCTGCAGTCCCTACGATCAAGCTCCATATGGCATGAACTCCAGTCCCCTCAACCATCCTGGTTACCCACCACTTCCTCTAGCTTGTCAATGTCTTTCCAAAACCGGGCACTTGCCTCTAGCCACGGTCATTCGGACGTGGTCTGAGAAGGGCTGGGAGCAGAGCAGCACCCATTAAGGACCCTGGAAAGCAGTTAGCTCTTGTTAGGCTGCCACATCTTTCTTATCTTAAACCTGTATTCCACTAAAAAACCCCTAGATCATTTTTACATGAACGGTGAAGCCTCCCTAACCCTGTATATTTGAAATAGATTGAAAAGAAATCCAAACATAAGTGGAGAACTATATTTGTCCTTATTACATTTCGTCGTATTCCAATTGATCCATCTGGTAGCATGTTGATTCTATTCTTCATTGTTAGGGTCTTTTTTATTCCCCATCTTCTATTTGACAAGAGTGCTTTCTGTGTCCTCACCTTAGTCAGTGATATAATGTTGAACAAACAGGAACCGAGGATGGATCTCTTGGGCACTTTACTAGAGACTTCCCTCAAAGTAGTCATCAACTACACTTTATTTTCATTTAACTAGTTCTGGCTTCATCTAATTGCCCCGTCTTTCACCCTTTGGTGTCTGTCCTTCCCTCCTTTCCTATCACAGCTGCCTGGACTGTCCAGCTCCTCGCTTCCAGGGCTCAATTTCCCTACAATATCTCTGGCTACTAGTTAGATCTGATTCTGCTGAATTCAGTAGGGGGGTGGAGCATCAAGCTGGGAAAGGAAAGCAATAGTGGGAAGGCGGAGAGCTAGGAGCAGCGGAGGAGGGAGAGGGAAAGCAACCGCCTCAGTCAGAATGGATGTGGCTTTGTAAAGGCTTGGGAGAAGCCATGCTGGGGGTCGCGGGGAGAGAGCTTTGCTTTCTCTTCTTTTCACTGCGTGTCCTAGGGCTGCTGGCGGCTCAGGATCCGAGATGGAGAAGTAAGTGTGTGTGTGTGTGTGTGTGTGTGTGTGTGTGTGTGTGTGTGTGTG
>NW_027186372.1:25909293-25918031 GCF_028583685.1 Petaurus breviceps papuanus
TGTGTGTGTGTGTGTGTGTGTGTGTGTGTGTGTGTGTGTGTGTGTGTAGTGGGGCTGGGGCTTTGGAAGAAGGGGTTGGAGCGCTGATTGCAGGGAACTTGGAGAAATCCCTTTATTCCCCGAAATACGGGCAGAAGTGCGGAGGGCTGGGTGGTGGCTTGGAGCAAGAACAGAAAATAACATAATTTTGCTCTCTGATTGGGAACTTTTCTCGGGATGCCGGGGCTCGTCCTGTGCGGGTGGCTCCTCTTTTGTTCAGTTGGATACGTCTCCTGTAGAGGGACTGTACTGAGCTCAGGATACCGCCAGCCCGGAGCATCCATATCCTCGCTTACCCTGGATTCGGAGGCTGATTGATCCCTGGCATACCGAGTTTAGTCCTGGGGGCATCCTCAGAGCCCGGTACAGTGTTAGACGCACACCCGGCGCTGAGGTAGTCCTGGCAGGCTATACTCGAGATCTCTTCGAAGACGAGCTAATCTCTCTCAACCACTATCAATCCCCCTGGATACGCCCAATCTTCATTCGGCTCCTGAAATAATCATGCTCTGAGGTCCCTCTCAGCTCTGTCATTCTATGATCTAAGTAGGGTTCCTTATAGTTCTAACATTCTCTGTTCCAGGGTTCTTTTAAACTCTGTCATTGTACATTCTAAGATCTCTTTTAGCACTAAAATACATTCTGTGCCTTAGGATTGTTTTCGTTCCAATATTCTGTGATCTAAGGTCCTTTTCTTAGTGACTTGTCATTTTGTGTTCTGTGCTCCCGGGTGAGTAACTCACTGCACTCATTCATTACAACCTTAAGAAATTACAGCCCCTCCCAGAGATTGGAAGTCTTGGCTGGCTTCCCCGACTTAAGATAATTGATAAGCTCCAAACCTTTCTCTGGAGAAGGAGCTGGATACAGGAACCTCACTCTTAAAGGGAGGGCTGAGTTGATCTGAGCTGAGCCAAGCTAATACTGTCCTGGGAAGTCCACCAGAGAAGCTTTGAAAAGAAGCAGTCGAATCGCTTTCATGTTTACGGAGTGATCACAGTCCTGGAAACTGAACAGAGCATTCCAGGCAGGAGTTATGTCCTGGAGTAGCTGACAAATATAGAATTGATAGACATAGGTCCTCTGCATTTTGAATTTTGTCTCTCTACTCCGTCCCCTTATCTGCCATCCTTCCTAACAACACATACACTTTTCCGTCCTGGAATGCCCGAGATAACGGGGTTATTTGTGTGTGTGTGTGTGTGTGTGTGTGATACCCTAAGGAGAATGCAATCATATTCCCTATCCTACAGAGGTTGGGTGGCCTTCTTAGAAATCATGGGGTGGAGTTGGGGGGGATATTTGACTGACTGAGTAGAAAACTATTCCTGCCTTTTGAGTGCTGAGCATTTATAATACAGAGAAGGAAAAAATCCTTTACCTCCTTTAATGACCACTAAGTGAGGCTGTCTGGGATCCATAACCCTTTAAGGGGATGTCTTTATAATGAGCAGTCCCATTTAATTCACTAAGTATTTCCTGTCTGGATAAAGTATAGAAATTGTGTGAGGTAAAGTCAAGTGGGAAAGCAAGGCACAATCCCTACTCTTTTGGAATATATAATTTAATTGGTGAGTCAGCAAGACTTAGGTTCATAGAACAATAAAAGATAGTTTTTGTGTATAAGAAGGCAGCACCTCCAGTAAAAGAATGTAAACTCCTAGAGGGCACAGATTGCTTCATTTTTGTCTTAACACTTAGCTCAGTCCCTTTATGTATAGTGGGTGCTTAATAGATGCATACTTCATAGATTTAGCATGGAAAGAAACCTCAGAAGTCATCTGTTTCAATCCCCCTCATTTTATGGATGAGTAAACTGAGACAGAGAGGGTTAGTGACTTGTCTAAGGTCCCACACAGGTACGTAAAAAACAGAACAGGCACTCCAGTGGGTGTTTTGTGTGGGCCCCTCTCTCTGCCCCACCCCCCATAATGTTCTCCATGATGCCTCATCTTGTCCTAGATACTATGCAACAGAATACCATATATGGAGAGATGTGACTGAGTTGAAAAAAATACCAAAGTGGGCCCAAGGATTCAATTGAATTTAATTGAAGAGATGGACCTGGTAAAAATTGAAAGTACTTGTCCAGTTCAGAAGAATAGTAGTTTGAGGCAGGGCTTCTTAAACTTTTCTGACTCCCTGGAAAAGTGACCCCCCAGTATATAGGAATATAAAATAGGTATACAAAGGCTGCTAGGTGGAGCAGTGAATAGAACACTAGACCTGGAGTCAGGAGGATGAGTTAAAATATGGCCATGTGACCTTGGGCAAGTCACTTAACCCTAATTATCATACCTTCCTCATCTCCAAAAAACAAAACAAAAGTATACAAATAAAATATTTACTGATAATAAATTGTAAAGACATTAATTTTAAAACAATTCTTTGGTATACATATAATTTTACCATTTATTAAAGACAAAAGAAAATTTGCATACTAATGAGATAGATATGCTTGCTTATTTTTACATAAAGAATTAAATCTTGGTGGAATATTTGATACTGCAGGACATAGAGCCTCTTCAACATTTTTCAGAGTTGATCGATATTTTGATTTTATAATCATCAGTGCTGAGAATGCCACTTTGCATAAATGCATCATACAAAATGGCAGAAATATGTTTAGGGCCATTTCAGAAATTTTTGGAAATTCTGTGCTAATACCAAGCCAAAATTCATTTAATGATTTTGCACATATGGCAAAAACACTGCAATTCATAACATACAATAGTCTCAAATCTGAGCCAGCATTTTTTGGCATTGCGTGACTGATGGAGAGCGCATCAGTGCAAAGTGCGCATGTTGTGTGTTCAGAACCAAGGTTGCAGTGAAGTTATGCAATGTAACACAGCCAAGTGCTTCCAGAAGCACCTTGGATGAATTACACGTTTGATTTTTTTTTTTAAAGCAATTGGGGTTAAGTAACTTGCTCAAGGTTACACGGCCAGTTATTTCTGGATGTGGTGCTAAGTATCTGAGCCCGGATTTGACCCCCAGGTCATCCCGACACTGGAGCCGGTGATCTTACTTGCTGAGCCACCTGGCCGCCCCTTACACATTTGATTTTGAATGAATTTTTGGTTGTTGGGTGATCAGAAACCTTTTTACTGTTGCCACATTTTTTGCGACCCCCCCCCATTCAGTTATGTGACCCCCATATGGGGGGAAGTACTGCTCTGAGGGACTTGCTTGGAAGGACAGCTGATGGCTAAGCCAACCATTTCCTTCATCCTGGACTCATAGGGGTATATGCTGCTACATAAGACACTGAATCTATACTGTCCACCCAGGAGGAAGCATTACCCTAATCACTACACAGTCTTTATTGACTACGATTGTTATTAAGACCTGCCTGTGATTTTAAAGTCTCGTTCATGCTAAACTAGGTTTGAAATTTCCTTTAGCTTCTGCTCTTCAACATTTTATGTTCTTTTATAAAGGATAATGTACTGCAAAAGGTAGGAATGGTTATGATAAATGAAATGAAAGTGTTTGCCACGGTTGTCACAGAATCACAGATTTGGATCGAGAAGGGTACGTGCAGTCATCTGGGGGACTCATAAATTGTAAGTGATAGAGTTGGGATTTGAACCCAGGTCCTGCCATTGTTGCATGCTGCTTTGACCTACTGTGGAGGCCCAGCCTTTCATTGGAGTTTATACTTTTTGTTCTGCAGGAGGAGAAAGTGAAGCAAATACCTTGCCACAGCATGAATTGATAATACCTCAGTGGAGAACAGAGAGCCCAGACAGAGAGAAGGTAAGACTCAGAGGTCCTTTCTTGAGTTGCTAGCATTGTATGAGTTTATTGAAGTCAGTATCTTAATGCATTTTCATTTTTTTTTTTGGAGGGAGGAAGGCAAGGCAATGGGTTAAGTGATTATATCTTTTTAACGAAATGGCCTCTGTTAATTGGATAATGATGAAGGCAAGTTGAAGAAGGCATGGTTTTACTTATTAAATTGGCAATCAGAAGAAATTAGCACACAACCACAAAGTTCCTCTCCAAGCAATCCTGCTTCCTCTTTCCTGGGTTGATCCCACCTCTCAGCTCACATAGGAATACTAGCACCCTCTGTTGTCAGATCTTGCCTGCTACCATCTAGGAATTGGCAGTCGTTCAAGCATTGCTTTTTTTTTTTTTTTTCTGGTTAAGGGTCTTAATATGATCCAGGTGCCCAATCCTTTTATTTTACAGATAAGAAAACTGAGACCCAGAAAAGTTTAAGTGACTGGTCCAGAGCTGGGATTTGAACTGAGATCTTTTGACTCCAAATATAGAAACTCATAGAACAAATACAGAACCAAATATTTGCCTTACTTCACTTTCTGAGGCAGTGTGGTGGTGTGGATGGAGAACTGAATTTAAATGAAAACTTAGGTTTGATTTTTTTTTATTTTTATTTTTAGTTAGCAAGCATTTATTTTCTCTCCCATCCTCCGCTCTTAGGCACATTGTAAATGTTTAAAAACTCCTCTCTTCCTTCCTTCCTTCCTTCCTTCCTTCCTTCCTTCCTTCCTTCCTTCCTTCCTTCCTTCCTTCCTTCCTTCCTTCCTTCCTTCCTCCCTTCCTTTCTTCTTCTTTTCTTTCTCCTTTCCTTCTTTCTTCCCTTATCCTACAGGAAAATTAAAAAGAAGAAAAACAAACTCTTATAACAAATATACATAATAAAACCAAACAAATTCTCACATTGGCCGTGTCCAAAAACATATGTCTCCTTCTGCATCTTGAGTCTCTCACCTCTTTGTCAGGAGGTGTGTATCATGCACCACCACTGGTCCCATGTGGGTCAGAGTTCTCAAGGCTGTTTCAAGGTGGTCCCTTCACAGCATTGTTGCTATTGCATGCATTGTTCTCCTGGTGCTGCTCACTTCACTCTGTATCAGCTAATACAAGTCCCCCAAAGACCCGGGCTAGAATCCTGCCTCAGAAATGTGCTAACTGTGGGACCCTGGCCATTTGACTTAACTTTTCTGTCTATAAACTGAGGGAGTTGGACTGGATGATGCCCTTGTAAAGCCCTTTCTAGCTTTAAAACTATGATCCTCTGATCTGATTCTTACCTGGTTCAGTGACCAGGCCTCTGTTTGCTGACATCTTGTCACTGCCATGCTTTCATCCTCCCTTTCCCTCTACCCACTGCTTTGGGGTCAAAGTTTAATACTTCATTCCTTTGAAGCTGCCATATACTACTTACCCCCACCCCCTACCCCACATGAAGTCTAAATCCTGGCCCTGTTCCTTCTTACCTTGAACATGGTCCTGGGTAAGTCATTCCTCCTTCTCTGGGCTTTAGTCTCCTCATGTGTTCAATGATGGCTTTAGATATGACATTGAATACCCCATCCAGCTCTAAATTCCCCTTATCCCATCTGTGTTTTTTCATTGGGGTTTTCTGGACACAACACCTGAGGAGTGTGTGTTTGAGTATGTGGTTATCTTGACCTGTGATCTCATTGACATGTGGAACTTTTGGAATAGAAACTGTACCCAAAAATGCAGATCAGCCTAGGGCACTCAGAGGTTAGGAGACTATGGTTACACAGCTATCATGTGTCAGAAGAACCAGACACCAGAGATCTTGCTCTACTCACCATACTACTGTCATCTCCCTATAGATATTGCCTATGTTTTACATATAAGTAAACTGAAACTAACAGTTCAGTGACTTATCCATGGTCATATAACTGAGGCCAGAGGTAAGATTCAAATTCAGATCCCGAGTTCTCAAAAATGATACAAGTCAGATGCAAGATCAGTTAATCTCTGTCATGCCAGAAGGCTTTGAATAAACATCCCGGTAATAGACCATCTCTGCTTCCCAGAATCAGCCTAAGTATAGAGAGGCCTATCACCAATAGGCTAATGTCAATGCAAAGGTAGCCTGAGGGGTAGATGGTGAAAATTATATTGGAACACATGACCCAGGAGTCAAAAACCAGAGACACCAAATGCTTGTGATTCCACTGAACAACACACACATTGTTGTTCAGTTGTGTCTGACCATTTGGTGTTTTCTTATAAAGATGCTGGGATGGTTTGTCATTCCCTTCTCCAGCTCATTTTACAGATGAGGAAACGGAGGCAAACAGGGTTACATGACTTGCCCAGGGTCACACAGCTAGTAAGTGTCTGAGGCCAGATTTGAATTCAGGAAGATGAGTCTTCCTGACTCCAGGCCTGGCTGGCTCTCTATCCGCTGAACCATCTAGCTATACCCCTGAAGTTTCATACCTACATACAATAACTTTCTCTGAGACGTGCTGTATATAATGAACACCAAATTATGTAATAAAAAAATGAAATTGGTTACTTTTTAATAGACAGGAAATGACTATCTTGTTGATAGGGAAGGCATTTCTGAATCAGCTGCTTGCTATACAGTCGTATCATGCTAGAGCAAAGTTCAAAACCAGCACCAAAGTGGGAGAAAGATTAAAAACAAGAAAGTCACCTAACTGTGGTGACTTCAGTTTGACTTGTTTAAACATAAGCTAATGGTGCCCCCCAAATAGGAAATAGATAAGGCAACGACCGTTGACACAAATGATCACAGTTTCCTAAAGGAAATTTAACTGATGCAAATCAGCTGTCAGGACAAGAAGACCAAAAGAAATCAGACCCTGCTTCAGTCACCAAACACTAGATCACCTCAATTAACTGAGACAAGTCAGTGTAGGACAGTGGAAAGAACCTCTGTCAAATAAGGGGGTTGACTTCTGAGGTCCCTTTTAGCTTTACCAACAGAAATACTGGTCTAGAACATAAATTTATTTGTAAAATCTTATGGAGGGCAAGAATATGAATAGGTTTGTCACATAAAGTAGTGGAGAGGAAAATGAGTCTACAGAAAACTTGACTAACTAACTAAGCAAAATTATCCCAAGAGTGTGAAGGATGAAATTGTAAGAAGGATGACGAAAGAGAAAATGGAAAAAAAAATCCATAAAGATTTGTATACCAAACTCTTTCCACAATAAAGCATTTATTGAACTTTATTATGTGTCAGGTACCATGATAGGTACTACATATACACATGCCAAATGTTCACAGATAAGAAAACACAGAAGATGTTAAAAATGGGTATTAAAACTGGGCAGTCAGTTGAAGGAGGGGGCACCTGGGCTGTTCTCTGAGGGAAGCTAGTCTTCCAAGAGGTGGAGGTGAGGAGGGAGAGTTTCCTGTACATCAGTGACAGATTGTATAGAAGCACTGAGTCAGGAAAGAGAATCTTGTGTATAGCAAGCAGCTAATGTGCCAGGAGCATAAGAGTGTGTGAAGTAGAATAATGTGTAATCATCTGGAGGGAGAGGCAGGAGCCAGACCGTGAAGGGCCTTGAGTGTCCAACAGAAGTGTTTGAAAGTTATCCTAGAGGTAAGAGGGAGCTATCAGAGCTGCTTGAGAAGGAGAGTGGTGGGGTCCAACTATGTTTCAGAAATAACACTTTTTGTCAGTTGTGTGGAGAATGAACAGGAGATGGTAGAGGCATTTATTAGGAAACTATTGCAAGTAGTTCAGGCAAGAGGCAGAGGGGTCCCAGACTGAGGTGGTTTGTGGTTGTGAGTAACAAGAAGGGGACAGATGTGAGAGACTTTGAGGAGGTGGAACCAAGGAGACTTGACCAGCCCTTGGCTTCAAAGAAATATTAAGGGATGACTCCTAGGTTGAAAACCTGGGTGACTAGAAGAATGCTGGGGCCCTCGATGCAAAGAGGGAAATCCAAAGCAGGAGTGGGCTTGGCGAGAAAGAGAACTAGCTTTTCTTTGGACATGGTGAGTTTGAGATACCTATGGGGAAATACAGGTGGATGTATCTGGCAGACTGTTGAAGATATGGGGACTGGAGTCCAGGAGAGAGATGAATATATATTTGGAAATCCATTACATAGAGATGATATTTATTAAACATATGGTGCTTATGAGATCATCAATAAAGAGACAATATAAATAGAGGGAGGAGAAGGTCCAGGATAAAGCCCTGGCATACACCCACACAAAGAGCATGGAACGTGGATGAGGATCCTGAAAAGGAGACTGAGGAGTAAGAGGTAGGTTGAGTCACAAAGACTCAGGGAGGAGGGAGTACCCAGAGGGAAGGGGCAGACATCTTTATAAAACACCTCAGGGAAGTGAAGGAAGGATGGGGACTGAGGAAAAGACCATTGGGTTTAGAAACAAGGGATCACTGGTGACCTTACAGAGAGTAGTTTCTGTAGAGCAGGGGAGATGGAAACTAGATTGCATCAGTAAAAGTGCAGCTACCACATTTGAATTTTAACGTTAGAATCCCAGATGTATTACATGAGGAAGTGGAAATAGCACTGAGGAAAATAGAAATAGCACAGAATTGGGAGGAGTAGATGTACCAGACAAAGCATTCACAGAGGAGTCCATGTTGGAGGTGACATGCTTTTGAGAGAATTGATAGATTGATTCTCAAAGTATCTGAGAGTGACGACAAAGTCTTGGAAAAAATCTTGACCTTTTTGTTTTGACCAAGAGAGCATAAAAAATTACTGACCCATATACTTACCTTCCAAACTACAAAACTTTTATGAGAATCTATCTATCCATCTATCCATTCATCTATCTATCTATCTATCTATCTATCTATCTATCTATCTATCTATCTATCTATCTATCTATCTATCTGTCTGTCTGTCTGTCTGTCTGTCTGTCTGTCTGTCTGTCTGTCT
>NW_027186372.1:25918041-25976416 GCF_028583685.1 Petaurus breviceps papuanus
TCTGTCTGTCTGTCTGTCTGTCTGTCTGTCTGTCTGTCTGTCTGTCTGTCTGTCTGTCTGTCTGTCTGTCTACCTTCCGAGGTCATCCATTGACTACTATGATAGCCTCCTTAATTGGTCTCTTTGTTTCACGTTTCTCTGTTCCATTCCATTCTCCACACAACTGCCAAAGTGATTTTCATTAAGTCTTGTTCTGACCATATCACTCCCCTGCTCAAAAAAACCTAGTGGCTCCCTGTTATCTCCAGGATAAAATATAAGCCCCTCTGTTTAGCTTTTGAAGTGCTTCAAAAGTAAGCCTAGCCCAGAAAATCCTATACACAGTGATTACAACAATGCAAATGGAAAAAAGAACAATTTCAGAATAATAAAATGAATGTTGCAAAATTATAAACAGCAAGTTTGGCCCCAAAGAAGAGACATGAGAAGACACTTCTGTATTCTTCTTTGCAAAGGTGGAGGGGGATGGTTCATGGATATAGAACATTGAATATTATTGGCAATTTTTTTTGATGTATCAATCAGCTTTACTGATTTTTTTTCCTTTGCCTTTTATTCCTTCAAAAGTAAATTCTTTGATATATGAGATGGCTCTCTGGGAGGGGGAATCAATATTGTATCAATCAATTTATATCAATAAAATTTATTTAAAAGAATAAAGTGAGTCATAAAATATCTTTCCAGATTTGTTATACACTGCTCCCCATCCCACACTCTACAATCTAGACAGATTGGCCTTTCTATGTTCCTCACATACAGAATTTTTTCTCCTCTGCACTTTGGTCGCTTTCCCTTATTCTTGGACTGCCCTCTCTCCTTACCTCTGCCTCAGAGAATCCCCTTCCTTCAAGATTCAGATCAAGCACCAGTTTCTCTCCAAAGCCTTTCCTGATGTCCCCAGCTTCTAGTGCCCTTCCTGCAAACACCTTGCATGTTTTTGCTATTTATTCTGCATATACTTATAAGTGTACCTGTTTTCTCCCCCAATAGAGTATAGATTTCCTTGAGAAAAGTGATTGTTTCATGCCTTGTATTTGTATCCCAGGTTCTAGCATGGTACCTGATACATTACAGGCACTTAATCCTTTTTGATTAATTGATTTATCCTTGAAAAAGATATGATAAGGGAATGCAGACTTTGGCAAATGATATTATATAGCAGATCTCATCTTTGCAGTAACACAACTGACTGAGAGATGTAGAGAATATTTGATCCCCCTTGTACTACTTGATTTTGATTATAAAAAAGCATGTGATTTAGTAGGACAAATACAGCCAACACATTGATTTTGTTCTGGGCCCTCTTTCTTTCTATTTTCATATTCTCTTGGTGACCTCATCAACTCCCATGTCTAGAATTATCCTTTTTATGCAGATGATTCCAGCCCTAGTTTCCCTCTCAAACGCAACTTCCAAATTACCCATCATTTATTAGGAATTTACATGTAGATATCTCGTAGGCATCTCAAACACAGTATGTCCAAAGCAGAGGTAATTATCTTTCCCCCCAAATCACCCCCTCTTCCTACCTTTCCTGTGTTTTGGAGGGCACCTCCATCTTTCCAATCACTCAGGCGCTCAACTTCAGAATCATCCTTGACTCCTCACCTTTGCAACCTCTCCAACCCCCCAGCATCTAAATATTGTTGATTCTACCTTCAGGACATTTCTCATCTCTGTCTGCTTGTGTAGTTGCCACTGCATTTCAGGCCCTCTCCACATTCTCCTAGACCTAGACCGTTGTAACAGCCTCCAAATTGGTTTCCCCTGTCTTCATTCATTCACTCCCTTCTCCAATCCATGATCTACACACCTGCCAGCAGGATATTCTTAAGGCACAGATCTGACCATATATTTACATTTGTGTAGTGTTTTAAGGTTTGCAAAGCACTTTTACACATATTGGATCCTCAACAATAACTCTGCAAGGTGGGTACTACAAGTTTGATTTTACAGACAAGATTCTCAGAGAGGGTAAGTACTTTGCCCCTAGTCACAAACTAGTATTTGAGGTAGGCCTTCTGGAGGTGAAGTGCTACACTCAACCTACTATATCTAATTGTTTGTAATACACCACCTACTTTTTTTTCTATGTAGACACAGATACAGTAACCTATTCTTTTCCATTTTAAAAAATAAGTTTCATTAATACCTTTTATTTTTATCCTAGTCAGTCCCAGAAATAAATGCCTCAATCAAAAAAGCCTTCCTTGTAACAAAGACAAAGAGTTCATCAAAGCCAACCTACACAGTGACTGTTTTTCAACAGTACGTGCAACATTCTATAATTATGATCCCCCTCTAGTTTTCTTCTGCAAAGAGGGGTGCACTTTTATACATTTTTTCTCTGTTCAAGATTAGTCTGCATAATTGCTAAGCATTTGATTTCACTATAAAATTCTTTTCATTTCCATTACTATAGTGATTATACTTTTCCTGCCCCCCCCCAACCTTGACCTGGTTTAAAGAGCCTATTCTCCTCCACCTTGTAACTCTCTATTATGTGTGTGTGTATCCACTTTGTGAATTATATGAGACAGATAGAAAAGTCCCAAACTGGCTTTCTTTTATCACATTGCGCACTTTTGGACCGTTTCTCAAAACTGGCTTCTCAGCTGGCCAGCTAACTGTACGATCATGGAGATGATCATTTGGTTTTCCTGGGCCTCAGTTTTCTCCCCTGTAAATAAGGGATTTAATTATCTAGTTGTACTTCTATGAAAATATCATGAGTATTTGGTCTGCTAAGGGAATGCAAATTCCTTCTAATATTAGTACAAGTCAGACAAGATTAGGGAAGAATTTTAGGCTATTCAAGTTTAATTGGGCATTCTTTTAAGCACCTTCTGTGCACAAATTGTGAACTGTGCTATGAGCTAGAAGCATAAAGATGAACAAAGAAAAAATTCCTGCCCTCAAGGAGCCTACTAGGGGGTGGGCACGTAATGTCATACACAATCAGTATACTTCAGTATAAAGGGAGATGGGTGCAAAGGACAGATCCAGACAACGTGTTATAGGAATGCTTTTAGTTGTGGGGGAGGGCGGGTGTCAGGAAAAGTTTAATGAAAGAAATGGCACCTGAGCAGATCTTGAAGGAGGAGATAGATTTTTTTTTTAAAGCAATTGGGGTTAAGTAACTTGCTCAAGGTTACACGGCCAGGTGTTTCTGGGTGGGTGCTAAGTGTCTGAGCCCGGGATTCGATCTCCAGGTCATCCTGACACTGGAGCCGGTGCTCTTACTCGCTGTGCTACCTGGCCACCCCTGGGAGATAGATTTTAACAGGAAGAGATGGGAAAGGCAACAAGTCCCTGTCCCCAAGAACTTTACATGTCAGCAAACAGATACAATTCATTATACACAAGATGTAGAAATTGAAAATGGCTTTAGAAAATATTATATTCATGTATGACTACAGATAGTCATTTATTATTGAAGGAAGTTAGGAGTACTCATTGAACCTTGTACGAAGGTCTTATTGCTGTAGATTCTTCCCTGAAGACCCACTGTGTGTTTTTGTAGACAAATGGCTAGCAGAATTAGTAAAGATCATCAGAAAGGAATTATAAAGAAAACAGAAAATGTTATTTTGTCTTTCTACCAAACTGCAGTGTGTCCACATGAGGGATATTGTGTTCTGCAAGGGACAGAGACAACTGGGTAATGATTCTTCTTGGAGTCTTATGCTATAAATAAGATCTTGTTACATCTAGTTCAACATGAGCTGAAAAAAGGCTTTTTAAAGAAAAATACCTGAAGTCTTTGAAGATATATACTTTGAAGTCAGGGTATGAATCTTTTCTACCTTTGTATATCCTCCACTGTACTTAGCAAAGGGTCTTGTACATACAGATACTCAGTAAGTGATAATAATAGCCAACATTTATATAGTACTTATAATGTGCGAAGCATTGTACAAAGTGCCTTACAATTGTTTTCTCATTTGATACTCACAAAAATCCTGGAAGGTAGGTGCTATTATTATCCCCCTTTTACAGATTGTGAAACTGAGGCAAATAAAGGTGAAGTGACTTGCCTGGGGTCACACAGCTAGTAAGTGTCTGAGGTCAGATTTGAACTCAAGTATTTCTGACTCCAGGACTGGCTGCTCTCTCTACTGCACCACTTAAGTGTTTGTTAACTGAACGAACCACCAAGTTTGCAGAGGGAGACCAGCTCTTCTCTAGATCCTTCTAAAGGCATCAATATGAGAAGTCATGCTGGCTCTCCCCAGTTTAGGGTAGGGTACAGTGGAAGGTTAAACCAGTGAAACCAGATGAAAAAGAGGAAAAGAACATTAGGAAGTTGTTCATATGTTTTGTTTGAGGTATTTCCAGTATATCAGGAACGTCATATCTGAATTTAAGTATAAGGACATTTCCCAAAATCAAAGAGAATTGATTTTCAAATGAGATGCTTTTCTTTGGGAATTATCTACACCATCCTTCCATGAGTGAGGATGCTCCTTTGAACTCTTGGTAAAATCTCTTACCAGGACAGTGCTATTGGCCAGGGCCCTCTTTTCCATCCTGAAGCCCCATCCAGCCTATTTTGTTGGCCCCTGAGACACCTTTAAGTGTCTTTAGAAAGTTGTGCTGTGTGGATAGCTCAGAGTTTGCCTGTGAGAGACCTACAGAGTAACCAGCAGAGGCATAGGGGCTGAGAGGTGATGGCAGAGGTAGCTTGAGCTGGTAAATGCCACTTCACTTGGGGAGAGTTAAGCAACCTATTTTAGCAGCTTTCTTGTTCTCTAAGTGTGAAATTCTCCTGCTCGTGATTAGGTAACAAAAGAGTTTAAGCAATGCACGTTGTTGTCATTTCTCAAGAGCTGTGGATCAGAACATTCAGATCTCAGGGGATGCCTGTCCTGGGGCTCTTAGGGAAGTAGAATTTGGGGGAAGTGGGGTGGGGGTGGGTAGGGGAAAAAGAGAGCCCGAGCTGCCCTGACAGTACAGTTAGAAATGAGATCCAAACCAAGAGGAGCAAGGAGATGCACTTGACTTCTGATCTGGCAGGAATCTCTTGGGGCTGCAAGAAACCTTGGCAGATCCCCTATTGGATGGTCCTGATTAAGCAAGATCATTCTGAAAACATCCTGGACCCCCTTTGTTGTGTAGACTTTGAGAGAACTGGTGGTTCTGTAATCCTCTGGGATGGGTATCTTCCTCACCCTTGGCCCCCTCACACTCTGGGTTATATTTATTTACATAGCATGTGTAGCCTTCTGGGCAGACTGTGAGCTCCTGGAGGGCTGTTCATTTTTAGATCTTTGTTTTGGCAAGGCTTGCCACTGTGAACTTCATGTAGTATGCATGTAATGTTTATTGAATTGGAGATAACTTGTTCCAGTGTCTAACAATACTCATGGCTAGGAAGTCTTGCCTTTTATCTAATTTAGGTCCCTCAGGCCACAGCTCAGACGTGGTTGCTCAGACCTCTTTCGAAGAGATCGATAAAAAGAGGACATCACTTAGTCAACTGTTCTTTGTTTGGTAATAATAGAAACAAAAAATACCTTGCAGTTATATGCTTTGCAGTTCACATTGCATGTGATTGTTGTCACAGGAAAAGTCCTTTGAATTATAGTCATTAAATGGCAGTCCTAGAAGGCCCCTTAGAGATTTTTTCAATCCAAACCATTTGTTAAACAAAGTAGAAAACTGGAGTTAAAAGAGGAAAATCGACTTTCCTTGCTATACTGTAAGTTCCCCAAGTTCAGATGACCATGTATTATTAAAATCTTTTTGAGAAGTAGCTTGCATAGAACACTGTATTTGCAGTCAAGAGGACCTGAGTTGAGATTTCAACCTCAGCTGTGTGATCCTAGGCAAGTCATTTAACTTCTTTGGATTGAGTAGGCAAGAAAGAAGGGCAGTAAATACAAAAGTCTGACTATAAAGGGGAAAATGATATAGAATAGTAGCTTGAGGAAATATCACAGACAAAGGAAGATTGTTAAGGATAGAAAATATTTATAAGTACTGGACAAGAAACCAATAGACAGGATGAGGTGGAAGATTAAAGACAGGTAATGATTTAAAAAAAGGGGGGGTCAAGCAAGCTTCTGGTAGGAAATGGGAGATTTCTGAGTCAAGGATACAAGTAGAGGAGCTGGTGTTGGCAAGGAGAGCTAGTTCTTCAGAAGAGTAAAACAGGAGGAAAAGTGAAATGATATAAAAGGATTTTGAAGTGTGAAATAAGGGAGGAACATAGTTTAGAATTCATGGCCTGGGTTTTCTCAGCAAAATAAGAGCCAAAGTTGTTTGCTGAAAAGGAAGGGGGGTGGGGAGAAAGGGAGTGGCAAAGGAAGTCTGAGGATCAAGGAGAAGATTTAGAAGGGCCTCTGCAGGGAGAGTAATAGAGAATTAATCAGGGAGAAGGAAGAAGGGTCTATGCAGCAAAGAGGCCCTTATTGAGATCGGATAATGAGTTTTTGAAATGAAAACCTCATTGATATAGTTGTGTGACTTTTCCCAGTGTGTTCAGCAACGGGAATATGAAGAACTAGTGGTAGGGGAAAAGAGGTTTGTCAAGATATCAATTCAAGGGTGGAGGAGAACGATTAGTTAAAGCAATCACTTGTACAGGGTCAAGACTAAAGAGAGCCAAGGGAGCTAAAGATGAAATAAATGAATGAACAAGAATGGCCTAGAAGTTGCAGTCGGATGAAGAACAGATTTAAGAGGAATGAGGCATAGAAAGAGAAATTTGTGGTCAGAGATGGGAATTTCAGGTGTCATAACTATAGGTTATAGTGAAAGCTAAGGTCTGCTTCTTCCTATGCATCCTACTCCCTGAAGTGGGGTGAAGATTTAGGTCTTGGGAAGTGATGAACTTGAAGGTCAGGGTGTTTATGGGAATACTGGCATGTTCTGAAATACTACCGTGTTTCCCCGATAATAAGACCTATCCCGAAAATAAGCCCTCCCCTTACTGTGTAAGATTCCTCTAAAATAAGCCCTCCCCCGATAATAAGCCCTATCGAGATTGCTACTGTAGTGAAGGTGATCCCCTGCGCTACACGCTACATTACGGTACCCTCTGTATGCACCGTCCCCCCCCCACCCCGGTGAAACGCACGCCGTGCTCTGAGCTGCATCTAATCAGAGCTGCAGCAGTGAGCGCATCATCCTGTTCTTCCCCAGTGATTTGCTTATTGAATAAAGGTACATTTTTTTGTTCACATTTACCTGTTTATTAAAATTGCTGTCAATGTTCATTAAAATAAGCCCTCCCCTGAAAATAAGCCCTCTGGTGTTTTTCTGTCCAAAAAAATTAATAAGACAGTGTCTTATTATCGGGGAAACACGGTATGTGGTTAGGGTGGAGTGGAAGAGTGTGAACAAAGTACTGAATTCCTTCAGAAAGGAGCGAGAGTGATCCAGGGACCAGAAGGTTGGAGCAAAAGGGTTCCAGATAAGAAGATAAAGTTGAATGGAGGTGGCTGAAGGATAGGACAGAGAGAAGGTCTGGAGGATGAGAAGTCAGGATGAGTAGACCTACTAGTCCACCTGGCCCAGTGGGCCAAGAGGAATGAGAGGAGCACCCTGTGATGGAGACAGTAGCCAGGGTGCGCTGTCTTCAGAAGGGAGTCAGGTTTCTGTGAGGATAAGAAGATAGAAAGAAGATGAGTGGAACCAGCCTAAGATAAAGTGGGATTTTTGGAGGGCACAATTGATAAAAAAAAAAGGTAAAATAGAATAGGGGTGTGTGTGTGTGTGTGTCTGTGTGTGTGTGTGTGTGAGAGAGAGAGAGAGAGACAGAGACAGAGAGAGAGAGACAGAGACAGAGAGAGACAGAGACAGAGACAGAGACACAGAGACACAGAGACAGAGAGAGGTGAGAAGGGTGAGAGAGTGACTTGTGCTAAAAGGATTAGGTTTTAGGGAAGGAGGCGAGAGATTTTTGCCATTAGCAGGGTAGAAGAAGTATTGGTATCCAGACCTTCCAGTGTCCTGTGATGATGCATGTCAATGCCAGGGCAGTTGAGGTGAAAGACAACAGAAGAATCATTGGTTTTCTAGGGCTTGGGCTTCATCCTCCTTGGTCCAGTGATGTGGGTAGAGTAAGTACCGGTTGTTTAAAGAGACAATGTGGATGCACAGAGAACTCTTGGGAAAACTTAATTTCTAATAAAAACATGTAAAGAAACAGAACCAAGATCATGTAAAGGAGGATGAATTAAAAAACATTGTATGAGCCTGTGGAATAATAATGTCAGGAGCCTTAAAGTTCAGTTGAAGCATAAAAGGAATGCTTAGAATAACAAATAGGATTGTGTGTTTTTAAAAAATAAAAACACTTATATTGGGGAAAAGAACATTTTAAAAAGAGAAAAAGCTTTCTGTGTGAGTTAGATGGGAAAATTCTTATGGATGACAGAGAAAAGATAGAATTACATAACTCTAACTCTTGTTTTGCTTCTGTTTTCTCTACCAAGAAGAATCATCTTTGTATTGGAAAACACAGAGCAAAGAATGACTATTAGGGAGTTAAAACCTAGCATAAGTCAGGAGATAATAGAGAACATCTAGTTGCCTTGGTTGAATTCATGTTGTCAGGTCCAGATGGACTACATCCCATGGAACGCAAAAGCACTAGTAAAGATGATTGCTGAATCATTGAAAGTTCATGGGAGATGGGAGAGTTACAGTGGGGCCAGAGAAGAACAAATGTTACCCTGATTTTCAAAAGAAGGAAGAGCAGAGTCAGCAGTTTAGCCAATGAGCCTGACGTTGGCTCTAGGGAAAAACTCTAGAATGTATTATTAAAGGGATAGTTTGTGAACATCAAGAAAAAAAAGAAGAGAGACAACATAGCTTCATCCAGAATAGATCATGTCAACTTAATCTCATTGGTTTTTGATGGGGTTATCTTATTGGTAGATGAGGGAAATGTGTGAATAGATACAGTTTATCATGTGTGAATAGATACAGTTTATCTAGCTTTTTTTTTAAGCAATCAGGGTTAAGTAACTTGCTCAAGATTACACAGCCAGTTATTTCTGGGTGTGGTGCTAAGTATTTGGGCCCGGATTCGATCCCCAGGTCATCCTGACACTGGAGCTGGTGCTCTTACTCGCCGTGCTACCTGGCCTCCCCTTATCTAGCTTTTGGCAATGTAGCTTGACAATACTGGACCAAGATCATGGGGAGGAAGGCAATTATAGGATCATAGATTTAGGACTAGAAAGGACTTCAGTTCCCTAAAGGACAAGGTTAATGGATTAAAAGATGGAGTGGACAACAGTACAGTTAAGAGGATTCAGAATTGGTTGAATGGTCAGAACCAAAGAGTGGTCATTAATGGTTTTATGTTTTAAAGACCATGAAGGGTCTTCAGTGGAGTGCCGTCCTTGACTCTGTGCTGTTGAACATTTTTTTTAATCAGTGATTTGGATAAAGGCATAAATGGCATGCATAAAGATTGTCAGATGGAAGAATGGCTGAATTCAGGGAAGAAAGGCTAATAGGGTGGTAGAATCAAGGTTCAACAAGATATTGATAGACTAAGATGATGGACTAAATCTAATAAGATTAAATTTAATTGGGATAAACTTGCAGTTGGGTTATAAAAGTCAACTTCACAAATATAATGTGGGAAAGGATTGGCCAGATAGCAGTTTGTTTGGAAAAGATGTGGGGGTTTTAATGAATTGCAAAGTCAGAGCATCACAGCATCACAAGATTTGGGAGTTGAAAGATCCCAGTGGCTATCTGGTCTAACCCATACAATACGAGTCAATGGTGTGACATGGCAGTGAAAACAACTAACTTATCTTGCACAGCATTGAAGGAAGGCATAGTGTCCAAAATGAAGGAGGTAATAACCCCACTGTATCCTGCCCAATAAGTCACATCTGGAAGGACATAAATAAATATCCAGAAAAGGATAGCTATTATCATGAAGAATCTCAAAATACTGTCACATGAGGATCAACTGAAGAACCTGGGAAGGTTTTGCCCAGGGAAAAGAAGACTTGAAGTGGAGGAGAATGTAGTGGTTGCTTTCAGGCTTGTGAATCGCTTCCTTGTGGATTACATTTTTTCTGTTTGGTCCCAGAAGGAAATTAGTAACAATGGAAGGGGCAGGTTGGTTGGTATATGGGAGTGAGCCCTGGATTTGGGTAACCTGGGTACAAATCTCAGTTCTGCTGATCACTAACTTTATAACCTTGGGTGAGTTGCCCAACACTTGTGTGTCTCCACCCCTATGTCCCTCATAAAGAGATTGGACTAGGTGATCTTTCAGGTCCTTTTCAGCTCATGATTTTTGATCATGGGATTTTAAGCCCAAGAGCAACAGGTTTTAGGTAGACATCAGGAAAAAAAAACTGTCTAACAATTATAAGCATCCCAAAGTAAAATGGGCTCCCTCCGAAATGGTGAGTTTCACCTCACTAGAGCATTTGCGTCAAGCAAATGCAGCATGACCACTTGTTAGAGATGCCAAGGTTGAATGAGATGGCCTTTGGGGTCCCCTCCCATTCTGGGATTCTGTAATTTTCATAAAATACAAAGTAGAATGATAGGAAAAGCAGGCAAAGTGCTATGAGGAGTTTGAGAAGGGAGAGAGAGCTTTCATCTGGTGGGGAAGAAACAATCAGGGAAGCTTCATCGAGGGGATGGCATCTTAGTGGTGCCTTGAAGAAAAGGAGGGACTTCACCAGATGGACATAGGGTAGGGTAGTAGTGGGGGGGGGGTCCATTCCAAACATGGGCTATGTCATGAAAAAAAAACCTGAGGCATGGCGCTAAGGGAGGGCAGGAGGACAGCAGAAAGTGGTCCATAGAATACGTGAAGGGCAGTGGTATGAAATCAGGCTGGAAAGATCAGTTGGATCCAGATTGTACAAAGCCTTGGACATTGGGGTCAGTTCTTTATTTATTATACTGTGGGGAGACACTGAAGATTTTTGAGTAATAGAATGACCTCATCATAGTAATCATTAAGACGATTACTGAGGGACTTGTTTGGATTGGAGAGGGAATGGAACAAGGCCAGTAAAGAGGTTATTGTAGTTATTTAGATGGAAAGGGATGATTGCCCAAACTAGGGTAGCTGGAGGGGGTGGGGAGGGAGTAGAAATGTGACCCAAAAGGTCAGATTTACCATTCTGGTCTGAGATAGCAGCACCAAAACACATATTAGTGGGAGGCACAATTATTCGTTATTCCACTTATTGCCTCTTATGTAAAATATGGCTTAATTTTCTTTCTACAAAATTAATGTTTTACGTTTGTCTGATTAACTCCATACATGGAGATAGGAATGTAAAACATATTTAGAATAATATATAGTAAAAGACTCCTCATCCCTTATGTGTTCCTTATGACCATAGTTTGAGGTATTTCTCAGCTACTTCATCTGAACACAATGGAAAGAGTGATGGGCTTTGATTCAGTACTGGGTCCTTGAACCACCCAAATAGATTGCTAGCTCCTAACTATGGTGCTTAAGCTTCTAGTTCTCCCCAGGCCTGCTCTTTCTGCTTTGCAACCTCCACCTGTATACCCTTGCCAGAGTATTCATTCTGATGCAAAGATACTATTTATGCCCCTCGTCTGTTTAAAGAGAGTAACTCCCTATTCCCTTACCAAATAAAGTCCAAGCTCCTTTAATTGGCATTCAACCCTCTGCCCCAAAACACAATGCCATCAACTTGTCTCCTCTCCTATCTGACATTTCTCCCCTGAGTTCCAGCTAAACCTGACAGCTCTACCCCTGCCAAAACATTCTGTGATCTCTTGTCTGTGTTCTTTGCTCACACGGCTCTCTGGGCCTGGGATGCTTTTCCTCTCCTTCCTTGCCCGTTAAATTCCTGCCTAGCTTTAAAAACCCAGCTTGAATGTCATGTTCTCCAAGAAGCCTTTTCTGATCTTCCTCCCCAGCTCCCCCACCCCAGTTCATTAATCATCCTCCTCCTTAGGCCTTACAGAGAACTCTGTTTAGCAACTCTCAAATGTACTTAAATCAATCATATTGTAGACTATATGTAGTATGTGTCATATCCCTGTACTTGAGGTATCTCTGGCCAGTGACCAGTGCCTGTGGATGTTCTGGACAGCAGTGTCTCTGACATAGTGCTCTGCATACAGTAGTTGTTTAATAAGCATTTGTCATACTATATTTTATCACTGGGTTATTGTGAAGCTCACCTGACATGAGGTAGGTGAGGCTCTTACAACAGAAACTATAAAATTAATGTGAGTTATTATCAATAATAATATTTATAATTATGAAAACTATTGCCACACAGTATCAAATCAGCTATAAATATCACATTTAGTTATAATTACTATTAATTATTAGCATTGATCACATAAAATATTAAATCAATGTCAGCTAAAAATATTTTATTTACAATTATGATTAATAGTAACTGTCATTGATTGAAAATTTTATGGTTACAAAGAGCCTCCATTATATCATGTAAGCCTTACAATAACCCCATGAGGAAGGTATGGTACAGTACTAACAGTGTTACTCTGGCAAGTCACTTAACCCTGTTTGCCCCAGTTTCCTCATCTGTTAAATGAGCTGAAGATGGAAATGGCAAACCACTGCAGCATATTTGCCAAGAAAATCCCAAAAGGGTCATGAAGAATCAGATATGACTGAAAACACCATAAAAACAACAAAAATTCTCCATAGTACTTACAATCGTGGAATTGTGGAAACCTAAAATTTTAAAGCTGATACTCGTTAATCTTGTGAGGTAGACACTGGTAGAGATCCAAAGCTTAGATAAGACATGATCCTATTTTTTATTAGCACTGAAGACTGTCCTAATTATGGATTATTCCTAATAGTTAAGTGATGTTCAAACTGAGTGCGAAAATGTGTCGCAGCCAGCCGTAGGATTTGATCTTCTCTGTCCCTAGTGACGCATGTTTGTCTTTGCCATTCAGCACAATAAAACTTGTCTCTTTTCTAACATTTTCTCTCGACAGCCCTGGTCCCCATGCACCTCGATGGTGCCTGCTTCCGTTGAACTGAATTTCTTGTTTTATGTTGCCTTTGTCCTTCAGGAAAAGTTGGATAGAAGGCTCTGGCGTTTGCTCATCTGGGATGCTTTTTATTAAGGAAGTTTGCTCAGCTGTGGAGTCAACTGTCCCTTTCTTGCCCACTGTCACTTGGTGTCCAGGCTCTGTGCTCAGCCCTGCCTTGAACATCTGTGAGATCTGGGCCCTTCTCTCAAGTAGCTGATATTCTTTCTTTATTGTTTTCAGCATCCCCTCAAAGCTGAACTCAGGATAACCGCAGAAGGGAAAGACCTTATCTTGGACCTGGAGAAGAATGAGTAAGTGGATCACTTACAATGTCTAGGAAATGAACCAAATTACCTTTTGTAACCCTGCGTGTCAAATAGAGGAAGCAGGTGTTGGTGTTTTAGAAGGAAAATAACTAGTTCACAGCAAGAGTTCACTTCCTCTGAGGAAGCCAGGTTGGAGTGGAAAGACTGGGTTCTAGTGCAGTTGAAGGGGCATTAACTTTGGAGTCAGAGGACCTGAATTCCAGTTCTGCCTCTCATGCTTATATATGCTTGTGACCTCAGAGCGAGATCCTTATCTGTAAAAGAGGAGTGTTCAGGGAGTCTTTGTGGCTCACTGGAAAGCAGGCTAGCTTTGGAGTCAGAGGAAGGGGGTTCAGATTCCAGCTTTGCCACTTACTATATGTGTGACCTTGACAAATTGCTTAACCAGTGTAGGCCTCAGTTTCCTGGGGTTGGACTAGATAGCGTCTTCTAATTCTAGGTTTTATGAGTGATGTACTTATGAACTAGACTGGAGGTGTCAGCTGGTGCTCTATGAGCTGCTACAAAACTTCAGAGTGAGACAGGAAGCAGATTCAAATGTAATTGGGAAATATTTAATGAAATACATAAAAATAAGGGGTGGCTAGGTAGCACAGTGAGTAACGCACCAGCCCAGAGTCAGAAGGACCCGAGTTTGGTTCCAGCCTCAGACACTTAACACCCACACAAAAAAACTAGCTGTGTAACCTTGGGCAAGTTATTTAACCCCAATTGCCCTCCAAAAGGCAAAAAAAAACCCAAGTACATAAAAATACAATAGGACATAGATTATGTATTTGAGTTTGGTGCCACTGAATTGGATGATCCCCAAGACCCTAAATCTTGTGGTACATGCTTAATGTACTGAGGAAGTCATTGCTGGATTTTTTTTTTTTTGGTTTTTTAGCTTTGGTATCCCTTGGAGTTCACTATAGCCCTCTTGGAAAAGGTTGTTTTAGAGAAAATATTACAAAGCCACAACAGCTGTTTCACTCTCTGTAGCCAAGCTTCAACCCACCATACAGCAGGAAGCAAAGAAGATTGCAGAGGCCAGCAAGACATGTGCTGGGATTTAGATCCAGGGACTCTGGCTTCTCTTCTTCTGTAACAGCACTCTCTTCCCAAACAAAGGGATTAGGTTCTGCCTGTAGTGGCTATTGGCAGTCTGGAGGTCACATCTGCTCTGGGCTCATCTGTCTACCTAATGCCATTGATTTTGGGTAGTGGCATGGCTCGGGAATGTTTATGTATTGATTTCCCAACTGACTTTAGAATATCTTGATTCAGGCTGTTCTGCTGGCTAGCAGAAATACACTGCCTTGATATTCCCCCAGGATAATAGGAGAGCAATCCCTGACCAGGTGATCTTCCTTCTTCTTTCAGCAGGAAGGAATGAAGTACTTTGGTATAACTCTACCAAAGGAACCAGGCTTCATTGTGACATGTAAACATAGCTGATAAGACTGCATGGCTTGGATCACTGCCGGCTTCTTCTTGGCAGCTCCCTGAGCCCCCTAAAAGCAGATGAGTAATCAGATCAAATGCTTCCAAGAAAGGGATGGATGAGGACCTTGCCATATTCAGCATGATGAGAATTGCTGCTAGAGTCTAGTAGCAAGGGAGAAAATGAATTATTCCTAATTTGGGCTTTTTTTGTCCTTTTAAGAGGAAGGAGAAGAATGTCTGAGGCAAGGTAAAAGTTATTTCGATGCAGTGGGCATGAATATGGTGTGGTGGGGGAAATCATGGAGGCAGATGGGGGAGGGGGTACATCATTGCACCACAGAATTTCAAAATTGAATGGGACCTCAGAGGTCATGCAGTTCATACTTTACCTGAGCAGAAATCACCTGTAGAACACATTTCACCTACATTATTGCAATGGCCTCACTTGGTTTCCCTATTCCAAGACTCTCTGTATTCCAGTCCATTCTTCACACTGCCATCAGTGATTTTACTTTAGTGCAGTTCAGACCACATCACTCACCATTCAGTAAATTTCAGTTGGCTTACTTTTGCCTCTAGGGTAAAATGTAATTTCTTTGTTGTTTTTTTTAAAGCTTGCCATGACATTGTCCCAACTTATCTTTATCAACTTCGTTGTACTTTACTACCCCTCCTATACCATATGATCCAGTCTAAGTGGCCTTCGTTCCTCACATGTGACACTCATCTCCCACCTCTGTGTCTTTGCACTGGCTGTTCCCCATGTCTGGGATGCACTTCCATTTCACCTCTGCCTCACAGAGTCCCTTCAAGAGTTCCTTCAAGAAGCAGCTCAAGCTTCAGTACGTCTAATCTTATTTGTTGATCTGTGATTTTCATTGTAAAGCATTCCAATTTAATTCTAATTTCACATTTGACAGAAATGCAAATCCTTCCAGGGACATTTATAAAAGCAAAAAGTCTTGTTTTATCAATTTTATCTGTAAAAATGGAAATGTTTTGTCATTGAAAGTACTTACTGTACAATGAAAAAAAAATGAAGCAACTCAAACACCACCTTTTACATGGAGCCTTTCCTGATCTCTTCTAGTGCCCTCCCTCATAAACTTTTGTTGTTGTTCAGTCATGTCTGACCCCATTTGTGGTTTTCTTGGCAAAGATACTGGAGTAGTTTGCCATTTCCTTCTCCAGCTCATTTTAAAGATGAGGAAAGTGAGGCAAATAGGGTTAAGTGACTTGCTGAGGGTCACACAGCTAGTGTCATAGACCAGGTTTGAACTCAGGTCTTCCTGATTCCAGGTCTGGCGCTCAATTCACTGTGCCACCTAGATGCATTGTAAACTACCTTGTATTTAATGACTTTTTATTTAACTATATTAATTCTTATATTTATTCTGTATACATGTACATGTACTTGTCTCCTTTATTAGAATAAAAGCTCCTTGAGAGTGGAGATTATTTCTTTCTTTGCCTTTCTATCTCTGGTTCCTAGCACAGTGCCTTGAACACACTAGGTTCTTAATAAATGAACTGATCTCATAAGACAGCTTAATCCATTTGTGGACAGCTTATAGAAAAGTTTTTTTACATGGAGATGATGTCTTCCTCTCTGTGATTTCCCATTGCCTCTAGTTCTGCTTTTGTGGGGCCAAATAGATGTATTCTCTTCCACATCAATCAACCAATAAACATTTATTAAATGCCTACTATGTACATTGGGCATGACAGATTTTTAAATATGTAAATCATCTATCATGTCTAAGTCTTCTCTAGGTTAAACACCCCTTGTTCCTTCAGATGATAGATGTATGGTATAGTCTCTGGTGCCCCTCAGCACCCTAGTGGTCCTTTCCTGGACTTGTCCAAGGTTCTCAATATCTTTCTTAAAATGTATTATCCATAGTTGAATTACCTCCACCACTCTCTAACCCTAGCCAACTGAATTTGCACCAGGTGCCAGGATATTCAGGCACATCTGTGATGTACATGTGGCTTATTCTGTGTATTATGCCTCTTAATGCAGCCTAAGATTATATTAGAGTGGGTTTTTTTCTTCTTCTTGGCTTCCAATTCACATTGTTGGTTCACTGAACTTGCAGACTACTCAGACCCTTAGATCTTCTCCAAATGAACTGTTATCTAACCAGATGATCTTGTATTTATAAAATGAATGTTTAGAAACCAAGGGAAGTACTTTACATTCATCTTTATTAAATTTAATATCATTAGATTTGACCCATTGTTTTGGCCTGTTGCAATGTTTGGATTGTGACTCAGTTACCTGACATGTTAGTTACACCTCTCAGCTTTGTGTCATTTTCAGATTTGGTATTTGGCGGTGCCGTGGATAGAGGGCCAGCCCTGAAGTCCAGAGGACCTGAATTCAAATATGGCCTCAGACACTTAGTAGCTGTGCGATAACTTGGGCAAGTTAGTTAATCCTGTTTGTCTCAGTTTCCCCATCTGTAAAATGAGCGAAGAGAAGGAAATGATAAACCGTGCCAGTATCTTTGCCCAAAAATCTCAAATAGGGTCATGAAGAGTCAGACACAACTGAAAATAGAGAACAGAGAATAGAGAACATCCCTTTATCTAAATCATTGATAAAAATGTTGCACACGGGGCCAAGAACAGATCCTCAGCACCCCTTCACCACAGAATTATTTTCTAAGTGTATGCTAATCTTTTAGTAAGTACGCTCTGCGTCCAGCCTTTTATAGCTCTAAATTGGTTGATTAATTTCTCTTGTGTTCTTCTGGATCCCTTTTAGATAGCTCCCCCTTTTCTCACTCATTGTAATTATTGTGTCATTAAATTTTATTCTTGAGAGAGCTTCCCATTTCCTTTGAGTAGACTTCCGCTTTAGAGTGTTAGGTCATGGATCCCACTAATCCTTTCTCTCCACTCTTTGAAATTTGTTCTATCGTAATCTAGGGTGTTTGTCAATCTATGCCTGGCTTTCCTCTCCTCTATCACTCATTGTTGGAAAGAATAATCATATCCTCCCTAAGTTCCAAGTTTTCTTGCTTGTCAGATTTAGGTCTAGAATAGCAGTTTCGTTTATTGCTTCTTCCAATTTGTTTTGAAGAATAAAATTACCATTAAGACAAATCAAGAATTGATCATCAGCTTTATTTTTGGTAGAAAGACACACACACACACACACACACACACACACACACACACACACCCAGGGAGGGGGAGGAGAAGGGGAAGGAAGGGAGGACGAGGGAAAGAGACCCAGAAAGAGGAAGAGGGAGAGATAGCTAGAAAGTAAAAGTCCTCCACTACTACAATATAAGAACTCTGTGCCTGATTTCAAATCTATTTCCCAAATTCTCATCAATTTCTTTTTTCTGTACAGATTATGACACTATCATATCTTTTATTCCCTTCATTGATCTTTACCCAAAGTTTCTTCATCAGGGTTCTCCTTTCTAATATATGAATTTATTCACATTTGCATATATTCTTATTTTTAAAAATTCTTTTAAAATTGTTATGAACTTGACAAACATCATTTCCACATAAAAAGAAGTGCTGTGGGAAATGTGAATAATAGTGATAATAGAAATGATAATAATAATTAACATTTATCTAATACTTTAAGGTTTATAAAGCACTTTAGATATTATTTAGATATATATTTAGATATTATTAGATTATTAGGTTATCTCATTTCTCCAGGATCACACAGCTAGCAAGAAAAAGAAGATTGTCTTTGAATCTGCCAAGATCTATTATGCGTATTTTTAAAAAATAATAAGAAAATCAATATGATAGTTCCAAAACTGTCTTCCTATTCTGTTTCTCCCTCCCAACTTCCCTCTGCTCTCTTCTGTGAATTAAAAAAAATTGTTGATATTTCCCTCCCCCTCTTTTTTTGGTTTCATCCCTACCACTCTTCTCTCTGCCATAACTACCCCTCCCCCCAGCCCCTGCCAAAGGAAAAAAAAGTCTTGAGAAAAGCAATGTTATTTTTATGGTTCTATTTATCTCCTCTATTTCTCATGAAAAGGGCATACTCTTCCAGAACCATTTTCTAGTCATGAGTCCTATTCCATCAAATTGCAATGATATCCACAGGGTCTAATTTGTCTCTTTCTCATAGGATCTCATCCTGTTTATTATCCATAGTAGGTGCATTTGTGCATAGGACTCTGAGGCTATGTGTTATTTCTGGATGGTTTTCTTACATTTGGCTCCTGGATGTTAATAGTCCTTTCTATGGATACCCTTCTTTCTGTTTTACACTGATTAATCTTCTCTCTGGCTTGTCAGGTCATGGGGGTAGTTTCCTCTCTCCCCCTCTGTTTTACCTTAAAGACCTCTCAATCAGATTTTCAAGACTCCAGTCAAATATGTATTTTATTGGCCCTCATGAGCTGCGTTCCATTCCTGGCAAGAACTGATTATTTCCATATTTTAATATGTGGGTCAGAAATCCAGATCCCACCCTTAGGCACCACTTCCTTAGCTACTTTTTGACTTCTCAAATCTGCCTCCACCTTCCTCTATTCTGTCCCTCCCTTTTTCCTTCATTTAGTGGCTGTGATGAAAGTGCCACTTGTGCTTCTAAGGTCTTCAGTTTCTCCCCAGGATTTCATCATCCCTAACAGTTCTTTCTAGATTCTTTTTTTTTTTTTTTGCTTTTTGGAGGGCAGCTGGGGTTAAGTGACTTGCCCAAGTCTAGTCTAGATTCTTTCTAATGCTATGAGTTTTCCTATGGCCACCAGTAAGAATGTTGGCCATCACTGCTGATAAGTCTCTGAAGGCCCTCTCTTGCATTCTGCTCATGCACCCTGAAAAGATGAAGATGACCGACCTTGCTCATGCTTATGTCAAAATAATTCACGGTTTCCCTTATACCCTTCGGCAATGAGTCGACAAGCCCCACGATTCATCTCTGAGACTTCCTCTAATTTGATTGTTTCCAAATGATCTATCCAGTTGTGGCATCTGTGCATCTGTATCATTAATCCTTGGAATTTCTTTCCTACTGAGGTGGGCCAGCACTTCCATTCCATGGAAACTGATTCACACACATTATTCATTTGCTTTCAGTTGTATCCCACTCTTTGTGGCCCCATTTGGCGTTTTCTTGACAAAGACACTGATTTGCCATTTCCTTCTCCAGCGTATTTTACAGATGAAGAAACTGAAGCAAACAGGGATAGGTGACTTGCCCAAGGTCACACAGCTAGTGTATGAGGCTGAATTTGAACTCATAAAGATGAATCTTCCTGATTCTAAGCCCACCTGGCTACCCATCACACAATTCTATAACTCCAAATGTTCTGGGCATCTTCCTTCTCCCTTCCTTCTTTCTGTTACATTTTTTCCTCCCCTCTCCATCTTGCCCAGGTAAGAGTCTTCTCTGCTTCTTCATAATTTTTACTTTCCCTTTGAAGAACTTTCCCCAGACTTTCTAGGAATACTTCATTCTCCTTGACAATCTGGAGGTTCTCAAGAGCACTCTACTTTTGAGTTGTCCCACTCCTTTCATTTTTTTTCTCCTTTGTTCACACATATCTGTTACTTGTCCCTAATGCCTATACTCTGCACACATTTCTCCTTTCCCTTCTACAATTGCTTAAAGCAAGATCCTCAGTGTCCAGGTGTTTTTCGTTGGTTCCTCTTGTGACTCACTGGAAAACGAAATGGTGAACCACCCTGTTATCTTTACCAAGAAAACCTTAAACAGGGTCACAGAATACTTGAACATGACTGAAATGACTGAACATCAATTTGTGGCTAATGTGAACTGATAGGGCAAACTGTCTTTTAGCCATGCTGGGGGCTCCATAGCAACTTAGTTTATTTGCAGAATGTTTACTGCTTTTTCTCACCAAGGAAAACCAGCCTATTGTCCTGCTTTTTTGTTCAGTAATTAGCAGGTGTTTTTTTTTTTCAGATCTCTAGTCCAAACATTGACTAACCTGTATCCACTTTGCACCTGTCTCTACCTCATTTCTCCTTTCTCATCAGATGTCTCCATCTATTTTACTGATTTTCGGCTCAACTTCCTTCCTCCACCCCAAAGTCATTTTGTCCATTCCTCTGTCTCTACGTAGGACTAATTCCCACTGTACCCTCTAGAAAGCTATGGATTTCCCTCTTTTCATTACTAATCTACAGCCAGAACCTTCATAACCTCTAAAGCAAAACTTTCCTCATCAGCAAAGTGAGAGATTTGTTGGCAGATACATCAACTATTTTTTTCCTTACTCTTTTTTTTTAATGTTAAAAGGGATAGTCTAATTCTGGGGTGGGGGATATTCAGAAATGATTGTGATGTAAAAATTTTGGCAATGAATTAATTAAAAATTAATTTTTTTGCAGGGCAATTGGGGTTAACGACTTGCCCAAGGTCACATGGCTAGTTTGTGTGTGTGTGTGTGTGTGTGTGTGTGTGTGTGTGTGTGTTAAGTGTCTGAGGACGGACTTGAATCCAGGTCCTCCTGACTGCAGGGCCGGTGCTCTATTCACTGTGCCACCTAGCTGCCCCCCCCCCCAATTTTTTAAAAATGTGGGTCGTGAGGGGTGGACAAACTGACTTTCTCTTCAGCTCTAGTCCTTTCTAGCTCTAAATCCTGGGGCCCTTCACTCCCATGTTCCAGTGTGGGAAGCTCTCCTTGAGACACAGTCAATGTTCTTTTAACAGATACTTATCATCTGCCTATTCTATGCCAGGAGTTTGTTCTAAGTCCTGTGAAAAATGTGAATAATAATAATGGTAGTAGTAGGAATTGTAATAATAATAAATAACATTTATATAGCAATTTCAGGTTTGCAAAGCACTTTACATATATCATTTCATTTCATCCTTACAACTCTGTGAGGTAGGTGTTATTTTTATTCTTTTTTTTTTTTAATAGGTGAGAACCTGAGGTTGAGAGATTTTAAGTGAGTTGCGCAGGGTCACATAGCTAGCAAGTATCTGAGGTGGGATTTGAACTCCAGTCTTCTGGAATCCAAGTCCAGTGTGCTGTCCATTACAGAAATTCTCTAAGAAGACTGCTGAGTCCCTGCCCTCATAGGATTTAAATTCTAGTAAGAGATATAACAAAAATCTACAGTACAGGATAGAGTGTGCAGGAGGAATGAAGGGCTGTGTTAGTTCAGCCTGTGATCCCTTGAGAAATACCTGGATATCACGTTTTCTCTCCTTTTTGATGGACTCACCTGCCACTGAAGTCTTCTGATTCCCCATCAAGGTACTGAGATCAATTTACATTTGAGAAGAAAACTGTGCCTCCAAGCATAAACACTAATGTTCTGGCAGACTTAAAGAAGAAAGCTTCAAATACAGGCCCAGTAAGAAGTTGGCTATCAGTCTTTTGAGGACCAGCCTAGCTAGATTGGAGAAGCTTTTGTCATTGCAATTCACGAAGACCATTTCTTTAGTGGTGGAGGGGGCACCCATATGAAATTTACCCAATGAAATCATAGAGGATTGTCAGAATACTGATAAACTTGATTTTTCTGTTTGAGTGAGAGAAAGCAAAAAGTTTCTCATTGTCCCTCTGAGCCATATTTTTCAGATTTCTTTTTCTTTTCTTTCTTTCTTTTTTAAATTGAATGGCTTTTGCAGTTATAATTGAAAGGTTTCCTTCCTCAAGGTAGATTAGATGGATCTCTAGCATTCTAGGATGCTAGTTTCCAGGTTCTCAGACCATTGTTCTTCCTTTCCTTCCTAGAAAAATACTCAAAGATCACTCTGCAGACATGAGCATAGTACCCATACTTTTTTGGGGCTGCCATTGTGTTTTATGGTAAGCAGTAAAATGATGGATACAAGAGACATTTATTAAGCACCTACTGTATGCAGAATTTTGTGCTGTGCGTTAGTGAGACACAGAGTTTAGATAAGACACTGTTCCTCTTATCTTAGAGCTTTTACACTGGCTATAGATCCTCTGCTTGGAATCTGGGTTTTTTGGGGGATGTTATAACTTGTCCCCATGTATATAACATTTAGAATCCTTAGGTCTGTTCCCATTCACTCCCTTCTCCACACCTCTGTCTTTTAGAATCTCTAGTTTCCTTCAAAACTAAGCTTGAACTTCTATATGATGTCTTTAGTGATCCCTTCCACCCCAGTTACTAGAACCTTCATCCCCAAAATAAAACTGCATTTTTAAAAGTAGCTATAGATGCGTTGTGTCAACCACCATAAGGGAAGGAACTGTTTCACTTCTGTCTTGATATTCTCAGTGCCTGTGTACGCAGCAGGTGCTTAGTACATGCTTTTTGAGCGATTGTTGATTGATGGAGCTTACAGTCTAGTAGGGGGATAAGACATGAACACAGAAACCTGGAGAACACAATTTTATGTGGTACATACATTAAAGAAAGATGAACCAAAGAACAGTCTTGTGTGTTGTTTGCTGCATCTCCAAGTTGGCAAGAGTCAGGTTTTTTTCGACAGAAATGGAAGCAGCAGAGCTGAGCACCATGATTTCACCTGATTCCCCCCTGGGAATGGCTTCCTGCAATTTTGTTCTGAACTTGGCTTTTTAGCTCTTACCATGTTAGAGAGAGGAACTCACAACACTCATGAATATCTATTGTGCTTGTTTACTAAAGTGTTTCTCATTTGTGATGTGTATACATGCAGATGCTAACCAGTCCTCTGAGAAGAAATGACTTTCTTATTTAAAAATTGGTTTGTCACATTTTTTTATAGTTGCATTTAGAGAAAAATAGAGTGTTTTTCAAAATCAAATTGTAATCTTTCCCATTGTCCAAATCAAGGAATTTCTTAGCTTTTTCTTCTACCCATTCACCCCATAGCTCCTGAGAATAGAGGCTTTAGAAGTTACTCCCATTCCAGTCTCACCTGATCAAGAATTCTCTTTATAACATACCCAACAAATGGGCCTCCAGACTTTGCTTGAAGACTTCTAGTGAGCAAAAATGAGCTCAAGTCCAAGAATGCCCATTTCACTTTTGCTTAGCTCTAATTTCATGATTTTCCCCCTTGTATCAAGCTGATATCATTTTTCTTCACCTTGTCCCTAATTCTTCTAATTCTGACTTTAGGACAAGCAGAAACAAGACTAATTTTTCTTCCATGTGACAGTCCTTTAAATACCTGAGGAAGGCTATTCTTCTGTTCCCCCTTAAGGTTTCTTTCCACTGGGCTACATATCTCTACTTCCTTCAGCAGATACAATAGTTCCTTTGCCATTCTGGTTGCCTTACAATGAACATGATTCCATTTGTCAATGCCCTTCCTTATAACGTGGTGGCCAGACCTGAACACAATACTCCACATGTGGTCTGACCAGGACAGAGTACAGAATATATCCATCATTGTGGATACTATGCCTCTCTTAAAGACACATAAAGTTATATTAATGGTTTTGGCTGCCATATTATCAATATGACTTATTTTGATTTGTAGTCTACTAAAAAGTAGCAGAAATGATATCCATCCCCTTTTTTTTTACTGTGTCACAAAAAAAGTTTAAGGGCTTATGTTTTCTAATAATAAGGGAGGAATATTAAATGGAGATAGGTGAAAAGTTACTCAAAATTAGGTGTTGGGAAATACATAAGAGAATAATCAAATGAGATAATATTTGTAAAACACTTGATACAATGCCTGGCACATAGTAGGCCCTATATAATTACTTTTCCCCTTCCTTTCCCAAACATATACTAATCAAAATAGCATTCCTATAATCTTCCCCATAAATTGCTTCCTACAGTCTGACTTGAGTCCTAATGTATGGAACTTTTTCTCTGATTTCTTTGTCCATTTCAGTTGTGTCCAACTCTTCATGACCCCATCTTGGCAAAGATACTAGACTTGATTTGTCATTTCCTCCTCCATTTCATTTTACAGATTAGGAAACTGAGGCAAACAGGGTCAAATGACTTGTCCAAGATCACATAGCTATTACGTATCAGAGGCCAGATTTGAACTCAGGTCTTCCTGTCTCCAAGCCTAGCAATCTGTCCACTGTACCACTTCACTGCCCAATCCCTGTACCTAATACCCTTTGCCACTTTGTAGGTTTCTTCTGCTTGCTACCAACTAGTAAATTGGAAGTGACCTTAGAGATAACTTCTCAAGTGTAATAAGGAGCAGAGCCAGGACTGAACCCAGATCTCCTCTGATTCCAAATTCAGTGCATTTTTCATCCCACCATTCTGTCTTGTCTGTACTAAATTATTAATTACTTGAAGGCTGTGACTCTGTCTTAGAAAACTTTGCATTGCCCACCTCACCTAGCACTACACCTTGTACATATCAGGCACCCAATAAATATTTGTTGAATGAAAGAAAATATATGGAGCTTTGTTGAATGTCTGTTCTATTTTCTCCCCACATTCCTTATTTCTCCTGGGCCATGTATTCTTATTCTCAGACTGCATCACTATATTCTATCAATAGGGAGATATCACATATCTCCCGATGTGCAAATTTCACTAAAGTGTTATTCCCTTTCTATTCTGGTGACTCATTAATAATTGATTTTCACTTGATATAGTCGATCATAAGACCATAGATTTGTAGCTAGAAAGGACAAGAGACTTGCCTCAGGTCATAGGGTTGGTAAAGTAACATAGCCAAGATTCAAGCCTTTTGACTCCAAGTCAAGTATCCTTTCCACTGGCCCACGTGGCCCCTCTAGAGTGAAAAGAGCCAGATTCCACATGATCATGTTTCCTCAGTTACCTTCTGCTTTGCCAAGGTCAAGAAACCACAGCTCCAACAAGTATGAGATTTGAACTACATCCCAGGGTACTAACAGAGGAGTAGATGTGGTTACTGGCTTGCAATCAGTTATCTCTGAAAGGTCAAAGAAATGGCAGAAGTGCTGTGAAACTAGAAAAAAGGAGGAGATATCTTAAAAAGAGGAAAAAGGGTGAGTTCCCCAAACTGCAGACTGGTGAGCTCTACTTTGCTTTTTGAAAAAATTCCAAGACATTATTAAAAGGGATGATTTCTGAGCATTCAGAAAGAGAAACAGTGATTACTAAAAGCCAGCATGGCCTCATCAAGGACAAATCATGTAATTAATCTCATTCCCTCTTTTGGATAGTATCATTAAATGAGTACATGAGGGGCTATTGTAGATATCATGTATCCAGATTTCCACAAGACATTGCACAAATTCTCTCATTACTTCCATCACTTATCACATATCATTCATCTGCCAAATCTTGCCTTTTCCAACTCTACTGAATCTCTCGTATATGCCTCCTTTCCTACTCTTACTTGGACACCAGCTTCATTCAGGCCCCCATCACCTTTTAATTAGACGATTGCTATAGACTCCTAATTGGTCTCTATGCCTCAAGTCCTCTATCATTTAAGTGATTTTTCTAAAAAGCAGGTCTGATCATGTCACTTCCTCATGGAGTAAATTCCAGTGACTTTGAGAATCAAAAAGAAATGTCTTTTACATTGTGGTATCTCATTTTGCAGAGAGGCAAGCAGAGCTCCAGAGAAGTGACTTAAATATTTTGCAGAGCAGATAGGTTGGAATTAGAGAATTTATCTAATCAAACCTCCTCATTTTATAGCTAAGGAAACTAGGGGCCAAAGAAATGAAATGACTTATTCAAAGTCATGCAGTGTTTAGCAGAGTCAAGATTTGAACCCAGATCCTCTGATTCCAAATTCAGTCCCCATCTAGTGCCATGATAAAGAAGGTTCAGAACTAGAGAGCTCAGGTCTTTCTTGAAGTCACAACACACCTACCCATGCACAGTGATAGCGTAAGTGACTTGCCCCTAGTCACACAGCTGGTATCTGAGGGAGGATTTCCACAAAGTCTTTGCTGACTCTTAAGTTCAATACTCTCTATTTGATACCACACTTTCTCTCTCTCTCTCTCTCTCTCTCTCTCTCTCTCTCTCTCTCTCTCTGCTTTTTGGAGGGGGGAAGGCAGGGCAGTTGGGGTTAAGTGACTTGCCCAAGGTCACACGGCTAGTGAGTTTTAAATGTCTGAGGCTGGATTTGAACTCAGGTCCTCCTGACTGCAGGGCTGGTGCTCTATTCACTGTGCCACTTAGCAGCCCCCACTCTTATCTCTCAGAAATCTTTGATGTCATCTTCCTTGTGTACAGTGTGACTAAAAGGGAAGCATTTTTAGAAATATCCCTCATATTCTGCAGTTGCTTATCATTCATTAATATTGCTCAAGCACACATAAAATGCTCTCTGTGACTCCAAGAAGGCACCATTTTTTCCCCAAGAGGTAACATGATAGAATAAAAAAGGATCATTTTAATTCAGTTCAATTCAACTCAATAAATATATGTGTGTTACTATGTTCCATGCATGGGTAACTAAGTGCTGTAATGGATAAGAGTGCTGGGTCTGAAGTCAGGAGGACTCATCTTCACAAGTTCAAATCTGGCCTCAGACACTTACTAACTGTGTGACCTGGGCAAGTCACTTAATCCTGTTTGCCTCAGTTTGCTTAGCTGCAAAATGAGCTGGAGAAAGAAATGGCAAACCACTCCAGTGTCTCTGCCAAAAGAATCCCAAATGGTGGGTCATGAAGAGTCAGACATGACTGAAAAATGACTGAATAACAGCAGTGTACCAGGCACTATGCTAAATGTAGGGAAAGCAAAAAGAGGTGAAAGACAATCCCCACCCTTAAAGAGCTTACAATTTAATGATCTGGAGTCAAAGATTCTGGGTTCAAATCCCACCTCCGATGCTTTCTGTATGACCTTGGATAAGTCACTTAATGTTCTTGCCTCTCAGTTTCCTCGACTCTAAGATGAGGAGATTTGATTGGAGAACCTTTGAGGTTCCTTCCCGCTTAGGAACTGTGATTTCTTTGGTAACTCCTGCTTATAACCTAGAGATTCACAATCACCCCCATTAAACTGGAAGGAGCTAATGGGGCTTCCTGAGTGTGCCAGTGAGATGCTTCTCCCTTGCCTGTGAAGACTTGGATGGCATCTAGAATCCCTTTCAGCTCCAGATCCTGATTATCTGATTTGTCAGTAGTTTTCAGATTCTTCTTCTGTTTGCCTCAGCTGTTTTCGGTCCTCCCTCTTTTCTTTTTCCCTTCACCCCACCCTTTCCTTTTCCCCTTCCTACATAGCTTCACATTTTGCTTGATCTCATAGCACTTAAAAGTGGAATCGGAGGGAAATCCCCTGAGCTGTTGCCAAGTACAATTAAAGATTGACCTGAAAACCCAGTGCCCTGGAGAGAACTCACTGTCGAGGAGACTGACCCTTGTGCCTTAAGTTGAGATGAGCACAGACATCCAGCTTTGCAGAGTTCCCAAACAGATGGGCATGGGAGACCTCTTCCTTGTGCCTGAAATAACAAACAGCCCCTTCTTTACAAAATCCTGACCTGTCTGATAATCATCCATTAGGGGTTCATTTTTTGGACACAGTTTACAGCTTTATCTCATTTAGCAGGCTTGTAAAAGTCGGGGGTGGGGTGAGAAACCAAAGTCAGAGCTTGCTGTCCAGGCCCTAGCAGGAAGGATAATCTAGATTTTCTTTTGTCTCATTGATCTCACTCCAGCCTGGGAATGAGATGCCATGAAACAATAATGGAAAGTGGACAGCTTCCTGCAATGGACTTAGCCAGGTGCCTTGTAGTGCAAGGAAAGCCTGGTAGCTTTGAGAGTGATCAGTGGATTTTGCTGAATTTGAGTGAACTATCACCTTTTAAAGGGGCAGCTAGGTGGTGCATAGAGTGCTGGACCTGGAATCAGCAAGGCCAATATTCCTTAGTTCAAATCTGGTCTCAGAGACTTACCCTGTACGAGTCACTTAACCCTATTTACCTCAGTTTCCTCATTTGTAAAATGAACTAGAGAAGGAAATGGCACACCACTCTTGTATCTGCCAAGAAAACCCCAAATGGGTTCATGAAGAGTCGAACACAACTGAAAAATGACTCAATGAAAAATTGCTCTTTGAACAAAAACTGTTTTCCTCCTGAAGGCCCAGGGCAATGGTGATTCTCTCTGTTCTATTTCCCCTTTGTCTTTGTGTGTCCAGAGCATAACATAGTGCCTGGCACATATTAGTTGATTAATAAATGCTTGATTGAGTGACTGGTTCTTGTCCTGCAGACATTCATTCTCTCACTAATCCTAAACTTGAAGGCTTTCCATTAGGATGAACTTTCAGGCATTACATTTCACTGGCATGAATTGAATGACTCAGGGTTACCCTCTATACTACAGTGAGGTACCAAAGGATCGTGGACCTGAAGTGAGAGTGATGGATAGTCCATGGGGCATCCTACAAGCCATGAAATACTAACACAACCAGATTGTACCACGTTAGGCAGATCCTCTGGGCTATTTGTGGAAAGATATGAACAAGATTTACCCAGGATGGGAGGGAGTAGATGGGCTGTAGTCTGTTTTGGTGTAGGGAATAGCCCCATGAATGAGGTCGTGGATCCATTGAAATCTGGCAGAGGGTATATGGAGGGAGACAATGATTCCATTTTTTTTTTACTCAAAATTCAGTACCTTTCCACGGTCCTAATAGAACCATGGACTTGTAAGAGCTGAAAGAGAGCTGATTGTCATCAAACTTTAGAAAGCTCCGAGAAGCTTATCTTATCTTGCCTGAACCAGGCCTTCATGCCTGTCTCCTTATCGTGCTGCCTACACTCAATTATCATTTCCCCTCTTCTGCAACCTTGGATTAAGCCCTTTTGTCTCCCAGCTCTGATGAAAAAAAGCTTTTGTCTTACCTTGCCAGGAGCCAGGCTGCCATGCCACTTCATGGCCCTCTCTACATCATTTGCATCTCCTCTCCTCCTCTAGTGCCCCTTTATGTATCTTCCCCTATTGGAATGTAAGCTCCATGAAGACAGGTACTGCCTTGATCTCTTGTGTTTGTTTTCCCTAACGCTTAGCACTGTGCCTGACACATAGTAGGCGCTTAATGAATGTTCTCCCTATTTATCTATGCCAGCCCTCCTTTATAGAGAGAAGGACACTGCAGCACATAGGATTTATGGGCTCATAGATTTAGTGCTCAGTGACTAGTGCTCATCTTTCTACTGGATGTACTGTGTTTTGGGAAGGCAAACCAGGTCATATTTTGATTCATTTCTTACCTAGCCTTAATCACTCAGTGGGTATTGCCTCGGACAAACAGACCTGGGAAAGACCTTAGCGTAAAAAGGCCAAGGTCTCCCACTGCACCCGGGGTCATCTCCAGTCGTCCTCGATCTATATCTTGCCTCTGGATTCAGGTGACTCTGGAGTGAGGAGGGAGAGAGGCTGCTGACTTTGCACAACCCTACCTCATTTAAATCCAATTCACTTGCAAGTCAAGACATCACCTTCCTGATGTCACGGTCCTCTTTGAGAACAAAGGACAAACAACAGCAATAGATTTAGTGCTGGAATGGACCTTAGAGAATGGACATTAATTACTTAGAGGTAATATAGTCCAACCCATTCATTTAACAGAGAAAAAAATAAAGGCCGATGATTTGCCCAAGCTCAGACAGTTAAGCTAGCAAAAACCAGGACTCAAACCCAAGTCTCTTGGCTACCAGTCCAGAATTATTTCCTCTGACTATATGACATCCTGTGACATGCATCATCCTTCATGACCTGTATCATACCAGTAAGGTTTGTGGCATGGTGGTGTTTTTCTCCATGTTACACCAGACTCTAGAAGGGCCGCAAAAAATGAGTGCTTTCCAGCACCGTGGAGTGGGGGAAAAGCTGGAGGAAATGGTATAGGAAAATTTTAGACCAGAAAAATTGAAGGATCTTGGTAATTCTGAAAATTGACCCTCCATGGGATACCCTTAACTAGAGTGTTAAACCATATTTATACTTCCACCAGAAGATATTTTGATTTTGAGAAAGTGAGTTTACACTTTCTGGATTTAGAGCCAATGACTCATGCAGCCTTTTGGAGACACCTTGAATCCTAAATGAGATGAGTGAGGGCCAGAGTATGGAGGAAGAAACTTGTTCCTACTCAGCTGATGCTAGTCTGTACACAAAATGCAGCCCATCTCCTCTGGATATGGTAGAAGCTTCTTGCTTTTCTTAAAGCATTCTCTGCAGTGGATTTGCATCTTTGGGTAAGGAATCAGGAAGGCAAGCTCTGTGCTTGGGTACTTATAATGAAGTATATATAATTATAATGAATTATATTATGTTATGTTATGTTATGTTATATTATATTATATTATAATTATAATGAAGTTACCTTCCACTTCCATGGAAAGAATATGGCCTCTGGAGTTAGAAGATCTAGTTTTAACCCCTTTGTGACCTTGAGCAAGTTGCTTAGGGCCTACTTCCCTGGGCCTCAGTTTCCTCTACTGTAGGATGAAGGGATAAGACAATAAGAGGTCCCACCCAGCTCTCTAGACCTGTGGTCCTACTCATCCTGTTGAGAGTCTAATAAGTGACTTCACCTGTCTTGCAGGGTTGATGTAAGACTTTCTCTCTGCTGATGTATATGAACATGTCTTGAAGTACTAGGTCTCTTGCCCCCTAATCTAGTGTAATCTCCCCCACAAGCTTGCCAAGAACAGAATCTGTCTTTACTCTTTAATTTGGGCATTCTACATAATCTTCATCTAAAATTTTCAACATTTGACCTTTACCCTCAAGTAACTGGAGGGGGGGCTGTGGAACACCCCTCCCCACTGCCCCACTCCCACCCCACCAACCAATTCTATGTCTAGAGGCCTTTCACTGGGGACCTTTTCATGGACTCTCAAGCTGCTCTTAAGATTTCGGTTCTTGTTGAAAACAATGATATCATTGAGTGGGTGGAGCAGGGCCAAGATTACTGCAAGCCATTTTAAGGAGAAACAGGGTCTTTAGGACATCTTTACATCATGGCCTCTTTCCAGCCCTTCTGTCACCAGCTCTGATATGACCCCTCTCTTACTGCCTCGAAGAAAATTGGCAGCCTCAGCCTTTTTCCCCTCATGCACCCCAGGCTCCTTGGAGAACAGCTGAGTGGGGCTATGGGACTGTCAATGGCCACATTATATACCAGAGAGGGTTTCTTTTTTTCCATTGTCCCCTTTCTAGTGATGGGTAAGGGGAGTCATGAAATAGGGTGGTGTCAAGAATGCCAAGGGCAAAGATGAGTTAAGGACAACAGAGGCCTGTGTAGACTTGAAGTATATTTTGGCTTTAGCTACTTATGTTCATTCTGTGAGTTTGGGGGTGGGAGGGCATGTGGGATGCTATAGCAAGGGTCAGATTGGTCTTTTAGAATTATAAGTGGGTGGAGGGTAGAATGTGAAAAGTGAAAGATGAGAGCTCCTTGGGCCCTGATCCCCAGCCCCTGTTACTCTGTCTTGTCCCTGTCCCAAGTCTGTGGAGATGGCCAATTGTGATTGTGCTGGGAATGGGGAAGGGTAGTGTTGATCACATAGGTGCTTTGCAACATTCTGAGAAGGAAGGAAGGAAGGAGTGCTGCGCAACACTAGATGGTCTATTAAGCAAACCAGAACTATATTACTGATTAGACTAGAGAAACAAGGCAGCATTTTTAAAAAATTGAACATTTTTATTCAAAGTTTTGAGTTCCAAATTTTATCTTCCCTCTCTCTCTCCCTTTCCCCCTCTGAGACAGTAAGCAATCAGATTTAGGTTATACATGTGCAATTATGTAAAACATTTTCCATATTAGTCATTTTGTACAAGAAGACTAAATAAAAGGAAAAATCAGTTCTTTCTCTGGAAGTGGACAATATCCTTCATCATTAGTCCTCTGGGATTGTCTTGGATCATTGTATTGCTGGGAATAGCTAAGTCATACACATTGAACAATATTGCTATTACTGTGTACAATGTTCTCCTGGTTCTGTTTACTTCATTTTGCATCAGTTCATGTAAGTCTTAATGAATTTTTCTGAAATCATCCTGCTTGTCATTTCTTACAGCACAATAATATTCCATTACAGTCATATACCACAGCTTGTTTAGCCATCTCCCAATTCATGGGTATCCCTTTGATTTCCAAATCTTAGCCACCACAAAAAGAGCTTCTATAAATATTTTTGTATAAATAGGTCCTTTTTTTGGATGTCTTTGGGATATAGACCTAGCAGTGGTATAGCTGGGTCAAAAATCTGGATTTGAACGCACATTCTCTGACCTGAGGTCTGGGTACTTGTCACTGCACCACACTGTCTGGTTGGAGAGGCAATGCTGGACATTGGGAGCACTTTATAATCAGCCCTGATTTGGGTCCGTAAATAAGTTGCTTATCCTTTGTACTGGTCAGTCCTTCAGCTTGAGGAATTGCCCACAAAGACTCTGAGGTTAAATAAAGATCATACTGCTGTTGGAGTAAACAGGATTAGTGAAAACATCCTATGGTGTATAATGTAGAAACAAAACAAAGAAATCTGGGCTGACAGAAGGGGGGCAGAGGCCCTTGTAAGAGTTGAGGGCAGATATAATGGGAAATAGTTTGTGAAAAAAAGTGTTGACTTAATGCATTGTTTGAAACTTCCTGCATAGAGGAGTTAAGGAAAACATACCTCCTAGGTTTGGCTCTCAGCCAGGCTTCTGGGTGGCGCCATTTTCTTTTTCATTATTATCTTTTCCAGCTCTGGTTCCCCTGAGGTAATGTGACTTTGGTAGGCTGAAAAACTGTGCAACGATTTTAATTTCGAAATGATATTTCTCTGACTCAGGGCCCTTGGACTACTTTGGTTTTAGGGCCATAGATTTGTTTGTTTGTGCTGGTTCCTGAGAGGTCAGGAACTACCAAATTCTGATTCTGGTATTTCTATTTGGCCTTGCTATGTCTTTCTTCTTTCTCCTCCAGGATTACTCACAGTAAAGCTCCTTTGGGGAGATCGAGAGGTTCGATGACGTTCCCCAAAGCAGCTCTTTCACATTCCTAGGAGAGACAACCCTGAAGTATATCTTTGTTATTGTTTTCCTGCCAGACTTTCAATGTTTTCAAGGAAACCCCTGACCCAAATTCCCATTGTAGTAGTCACCTTTTCCTGACCTTTCCAGGTCAGAATTCAATCAACACCCTAGACATTTACATATAAAAATTGGGTATGAGTAGAGGATTACATTTAAAGCTTGAAGAGACCTTTGAGATCCTTAAGTCATACCCCTTCCTTTGACAGATGAGAAAACGGAGATCCGGAGAGCTTAAATGATTTGCCCAAGGTCACACAGTAGTGGAGCTATGCATTTAATTCATTTAATTCTAAATCTAGTCCTTTTCCCTTCACACCACAGTGTCTATCAGGTAATGTGTCTATAGTACGCTTCCCCTGAGAATGCTGGGGTCCTTCTTAGCCCATAGGAGTAAATACTGAGCCCCTGAGAGGGGATGTGATTTGCTAAGGTCATGAAAGTAGTCAATTGCGGGCCTGAGATTTGATGTTTGGTCTGTTGACTCCAAAGCCTGTGCTTTTGGTTTTGACCCCTTATCTCATTGCTCTTCTCCTCTCCTGGCTTTCTAAAAACCTTAATTAAGAGCCTGTTTGGCCTATGCAAACCAAAGTAATGAGGTAGTTTTCTGCCTCCTAGAACATCCAGATTTGAGAACAGGAACATGTGTAGATGGGACTACAAGTTCTACGAGAATTCTTAACCGTTTTTGTGTCGTGGACGCCTTTGGCAGTCTGGGGAAGCCTGTGGCCTTCTCCTCAAGATGATTATAAATGCATAAAATACATCCTGACTTCAAATCTGACCTTAGGCACTTACTAGCTTTGTGATCCCAGGCAAGTCACTTGACCCTGCTTGCCTCAGTTTCCTCATCTGTAAAATGAACTAGAGAAGGAAATGGCAAACTGCTCCACTATTTTAGCCAAGAAATCCCCAAAAGGGATCACAAAGAGTCGGACACGACTGAAACAACTCAACAACAACAAAATGCAAAGGATCACAAAGGAAGTTAATCATTCTGAAATAGAGTTATCAATGAAAAAAAAAACAAGCTCTGGCACCCCAGGTTAAGACTTCCTTCTCCTTGTTAAGAGCATGATTCAAGTCAAGAGGTAACGTCACAACAATCTGAGCCCAGATTTCCCTGAGAAACCTACTTAAAAGAAAAAGCAAAACTTAGCTTTTCTCTTCAGTGTTTGGAATGACATAGGACCTTAACATTTGTATGTGTTCTATACTCCTCAAAGCTCTTTGGCCCTGATCACCTCTTACTCTCATAGGAGTCCTTGGGGAGTAAGGTGAAAGTTCCTTGAGGGGCAGGGGTGGGAAGAGGGAGAGAAGTGGATCATATTTGTCTTTGTATCCCCAGGGCCTGGCACACAAGCACTTCATAAATCCTTGCTAAATTGATTTGAAATGGAATGGAGAGGTTGGCAGAGCTAGGATTATTATTCCTCCCTTGACAGAAGAAGGTGAGGGCCAGGGAATGAGTGACACAAAGGGCACAGATAGTTGGTGGGAGAGACAGGGCTAGGCCCAGGTCCCCTGGCCCCTAGTCTAGTGTTGTTTCCAGCGGCAGCCTTCTGGCTTTAGGGCTTATGCAAAGAAAGAGGTCAAAGAGATCAGGAATGCACAGAACATGGGACAGAAAGTATAGTTGTCCAGGGGAATGTGGTTGGGGATTCCCCAGTACAATCAGTTAATCAAGCAAACAAGCATATTTTATTAAGCACCTACTATGTAGTAGCTTCTAGGAATACAAAGCAAAACCGAAGGAGTTCCTGGCCCCAGGTAGTTTACACTCTATCTAGGAAGAGGCAGGAAGCAGAAAGGAGGTGACCTACAAGTCCGTGTCTATGGCCTGCCTACTGGAGCCTTCAGGCGTAGTTATCATAGACTAGGTTTTTAACCTAGGTGTTTGAGGATGGATTTTAGGAGGCCAGAAAACTTGGATGGGAAAAATTACACCCTTATTTTTCATTAACCTCTAACTGAAATTGGGCGTTTGCTTCAATTATTTTAAAACGTTATTGTGAAAAGGGATCTATAGGCTTAGCTCAACTGCCAAATTAACCTTTAATACAAAGATCAAGAACTCTTGCCATAGAAGAATTAGATAGGGGTGGCCAGGTGGCACAGTGAGTAAGAGCACTGGCCCCAGCGTTGGGAGACCTGGGATCGGTTCTGGCCTCAGATACTTGGCACCCACACAAAAATAACTGGCCGTGTAACCTCGAGCAAGTTACTTAACTCTGACTGCTTTAAAAAAAAAAGAAGTAGATAAAAATGACTTCCAGGGTCTCCCAATATTTCTCATGACAATAAGGATTCTTAGGGAGATAGTGACAGAATCTTTCAGGATTCTATGATCTGGAAGGGACCTTAAAAATAATTACTTTATTGTGAGAAAACTGAGGCCCAGGAAAGTTTTTTGTCCAAGAGCTGGAGTGAAAAGGAAGATTTCCTGATTCCCCAAACCTGACTCATAATTAGAACGATAGTGACAGTGATTTTTACTTCTGTTGAGTCTATCTGTGAAAAGTTTTTATCTTTTAGAGCTGTTTGGAATTGTTTGTCACCATATCTTCAGAGCTAATCAATTCTTTGAGCTTATTAGCTCATCAGACTAAAAAAGGAGGGGAGATGTGAGCTAAAAGAGGAACTGGTACAAATCTTTGAAGGTCCCAGTCTTGTAGTCCAGCTAGAAAAAGGGGGCTTTGCAGAATAGATACTAAAAGAGCCATCTGTAATATACAGAAACTTCAAAAGGTCTGCAGAAGAGCCTTACTGTTTGATGTCCTGTGTTATGGAAAGCAGGGAGTTGTTTTCAGACTGGCTTATGGTTGGAGTGCTTGATAGCAGGAGCTAACACTTCTAACTGTGTTCTTAAAATCTTCCATCCCACTATGATTTACACTCCATGCTTGAGTAAAGAAGCATTTATTTAGCACTCCCTATGTGCCCAGGCACAATGCTAAGTGCTAATATTTGGGGACTAGTTTATCCCAGCAAGAGTAGAGACAATCTTCTAAACATGTGCCAGGCAGATTCAGAGAAATAAAACTATCAACATCCAGTTAGAGAAAAAAACAAAAAGAAATAAAACTATCAACATCCATTTAGAGAAAAACACAAAGTTGACCATTGAGAGATATGGCAGGCCATTTCATCCCATCCCCATTTCCTTTTTTATCAGGTCAAATGATCCTAGAAAAAAAAAAGTGTTTGTGGGGTGTGTGTGTGTGTGTGTGTGTGTGTGTGTGTGTGTGTGTGTTGGAGGGGGGCTGAGGGGGTGGGGGAGGAGGTAGAATAATGGGAAGGGGTTAAGGTGGGGTGATTTTCCGGGACACACATTATTCAAGATTGTTTCTTGAAAATTCTAATTCAGTTGAGTGATGAAAGACTAGCTTCCTGTGGATTCCTGCTGAGCCAGCTAATGTAAGGGAGGAGAGTAGAAAAAAAGAGATGGGCTGAGAAGGGAAGTGTTTCATGACTGGTTCTGCATACTATTTCCCCCTTGGAAGCACTGATGTTGAGAGCAGCCCTGCTAGACCTGGACCCCTGTCAGGAGCTTCTGAGTGATGCATATCTTAGAATCATAGGATTCAGAGCTGGAAGGGATTTTAGCAATCATATGGTCTAAGGTCTTCATTTTACAGATGAAGAAGATGAAGCCCAAAGGCAAGAAATGAATGCCTTACCTAAAGTCACATAGGTAGTCAGTAGGAAAACTCAAGTTTGAACTAAGTCACCTGGCTACAAATGCAATCCTCTTTTCCATTGTACCACACAGCCTCTTTATTATTCCCATTTTACATTTGAGAAAACTGAGTCACAGAGAAAGGAAGTGATTTGCTTTAGACTGCACAGATATTATTAAGTGTCCCAGTCCAAATTTGAATTTAGGTCATAAGATCATTGGTCTTAAGCTGGAAGAAAACCTTAGCTTTAAGAGTCTATTCCATAGCCTTTTTTATAGAGGAAGAGACTGAAGAAAGAATGTAAGTGACCTGGCTATGGTCTTTTTTGTTGTTGTCGGGGGTATGTGTGTGATTTTTTTTTTGAACCTGAGATTTCATTGGTTTAAGGAACTCCTTTGGAGCAAAGTCCTTCTACTAATTCCCATCAATATGTCTTCTGTAATGATAGTCTTTGGAAGTTGCTTCAGGTATTGAGATTTTCAGTAACTAGCCCAGTCACACAACCATGATGTGCCCTAAGAAAAATCTGGACCTGGGACTTCCTGACTCCCAGGCTTCTCTACCTAAGGTCCTAAATGGACCTAAAAAGGACCTAAGGTCCTAAAGCAAGGCTACAGGTTCCCCTCCCCTGGGCCAGGTTATAAAGGTCTTTATATACCAAACAGATTTGATTCCAGAGGTAATTGGGAGCTGCTTGAACTCACAGAGCAGGGAGGAGACATGTCAGACCTCTATGCTCTTGATATGGCAGTTCAAGACTTGAGGCAGTGAGACTAGTTAGTAGGTTACTTCAGTAATCCCACCAAGAGGTGAGGAGGGTCTGAACGAGGGTGGTGGCTGCATGAGGGGCCAGGAGACAAACAGAAGAGATGTTTGAAGGTAGAAACAAGATTTGGCAATGGTTTGGATATGTGGGGTGAGGGAGAATGTGGAATTGAGTAAGACACCAAGGTTAGGAGCCTGAACAACTGGGAGCAGATATTTATGGAGTAAGAGCTTTATAGCCAGACAGCCCTGGAGCAGATGCAGTTAGGGATATGGGGCTCTACCTGGCTCTACCAGCGGGCTATGTTGTTAGCATCAGTTCTGGGTCTGTTGATTCAGATAAGAACAGTATTTAAACACATGGAAAGAGATTAGATTGTAGTAGGTGGAAGATAGGAACTTGAGGAATTGGGGGTGGTATTTGAGAAAGGAAGGGTGGCTCTCTCTGGATCATCTTAATTTTATCAAATGAATGTTTTTTTTCAGGGCCTTCAGGTTTACTTATGTTTATATTGGGTATCATAGCTATCAGAGCTTACTTCACAGCTTTCTGCCCCTATGAAGTGGATAGTATTAGTATCCCCATTTTATAGGTGATAACACTGAGACCCAGAGAGATTAATTGACTTAACTCCACAGTTTGTATATTTCACTCTGAATGTAAACCCAGGTCTCCTGCTTCCTAGTCTAAAATTCATTCCACTGCTATAAATTCTTGCAGAATAGCTGTTTTGAATGCTAGTATATTTATATAACCAAGGGTACATTCCCTAACGGTCAATTCAAAGCTTTGCTGAAGGCCCTGGAGAAGGACCATTAGTCTGTGAACTATTTAACTACTCCTTCTGACTTTTGTTTTGCCACTGGACTGATGACTGTGGAAGAGAGATTAAGGCCAACTTCTTTGTGCAATTCTGCCTTACTTAAATCCAATTCACGTACAAGTCAAGACATCAACCCATGATGTCATTGATCCTCTTCAAAAACGAATGACAAACAACCACCACCACCACCAAGATCTATTAAACAGTCTGGGCTTAACAGAAAGCAGAGAAAAACACTGCTTATTGGCACACTGGCTAACTACCCTGGGCCACCTCTCTTCCATGATAATCTGCCAAAGTAGCTTGTCTATGATCTCCCCAATGTGGATTCTCTCTCCATTGGCATAGATCACATGTCTACATCCACTCATCATATGTAATTCTTATCTGTAATTCTCAAATACATATGCCCAATGTGCCAGAGGCCTTCCTCTGTATCTTTTAATATTTCATGGGCATCTTCCTTTCCAGTTACATTTTTCTTTAATAAATTGTCTCTTACTTTGCTCCTGGGTCCCAGTGATGGATAGTGTCTGCTGTCAAAGGAACAGCCTAGCTAACACAGGGAGCCTTATCACCAAGAAGTGGGCCTGAAAGTGATGGATTCTCTGTCCATGGCAACCCATGAAACAAGAATAAGATAGAGAATTCTAAAAGCTGAGAGTAAATTCTCTGAAACATACATTTGCCATGTGTTTGATGGGCACCTTAATTTGCTGTGCCTAATTAGGACTTATTGATGTCAGAGAAAGAGTGCTAGATTTGGCTACAGGAGTCATGGGTTCAAACTCCAGCTCCAGTACACATACCAGCTTTTTGGCAATGACCAGGTCATTTCTTTCCTCTGAGGCTGTTTTTTCTTCTGTAAAATGTAGATTATTATACCTGTACAACCTACATCAGAGAGAAATTGTAAAGGAAGTACTTTGCAAAATTTAAAGTAATATGTAAATGAGAATTAATCATTAGTATTAGAACTCTTTAGGGAGTGGTACTACAACTGTTGGACATTCCATTTGACTCAGCATGTATTTATGTTACTTCTATATACCAAGAACTGGGCTAGGAGGTAGTGATGAAAAGACAAAAATGAAAGAAATCCTGGACCTCAAAAAGCTTACAGTCTACTGGTGATGGGGAGGGGGGGAGAGAGGGATAGAAAACATGGGGATAGTACATATAAGAAGATTCACAATATTTGCCGAGTATTGTCAAAGTAATTTGGGGAGTAAAGCGGGGGGGGGGTGATACCTACCGACTGGGACAATCATGGGGTCTTTTGTAGGATGTGGCACTTGAGCTGAGCCTTGAATCAGGTTCAGGATTTAAAGAGGAAAGGGTGAAGGTGGGGAGCATTCTGGCCATGGGTGTCTGTCTATGCAAAGGTGCAGATCTGGGAGTTAGAATGGATACCAGCAGATCCTTCATCCTGGACTCTTCATTATTTCTCACCTCCCCCATAGCTAGTGTTGGCAAAGCCTGTAGATTTTGCCTTTGCAACATCTCTCCAATACCATTCCCCCTTCTCTCCTCTGACACTGTCACACTCTGGTCCAGATCCTCATCACCTCACACCTGGACTGCTGCAGTAGCTTCTGGTGGGTCGGCCTGCCTTAAGTCTCCCCCTACTCCAATTCATCCTCCATTCATTCACTAAAGTGCTTTTGCTAAAGTGCAGGTCCTACCATGTCACTCTCCCTCCTCCCTGTCACCTCCAGGATCAAATACAAACTGTTCAGTTTGGTATTCAAAGTTCTTCATAACCTTGCCCCCTCCTGCTTTTTTCAGTCTTCTTATACCTCACTCCCCAAGACATACTGTTCTATCCAGTGACACCAGCCTCCTGGCATTCCATAAACAAGATGCCCTATCTCAGCTCTAGGCATTTTCTCTGTCTATCCCCCATGCCTGGACTGTTGTCCCTCCTGTTCTCAGACTACTGACCATCTGGGCTTTCCATCTTTTAGAGGAAGCTTTCCCTGACCTTTCTTAATTCTAGGGCTTTCCCTCTGTTAATCTCTTACCATTTATCTGATACATAGCTTGCTTTGTATGTATTTGTTTAATATGTCTTTCTTGTTAGATTGTAAGCACCTTGAGAGCAGAGGCTGTCTTTTTTCTCTTTTTTTGTATCCTCAGTGCTTAGCGTAGTGCCTGGCACGTAGTAGACACTTTAATAAATATGTGAAGGGGAAGAGAAGTGAGAAAATTCTGGAAGGAAGAGTTGGAGTTAGATTATGAAGGGCTTTTTGAAAACAGAGTTTTTATTTTATCCTAGAGGTAATAATAAGGAACTCTTGAAGGTTTTTCAGCAGGAGAGTGATATGCTCAGATCTCTGATTTAGGAAAATCAGTCTGGTGGCAGACTGGAGAGAGAGAAACCGGAGGCAAGCAGACCAGTTAGGAGGATATCGCGATAGTCCATGCAAGAGATGAGAATAACCTGAACTATGACTGTGACTGTGGGTGGAAAAGAGGGGGCAACTGATAGAGATGTTATGAAAGAATAAATCAAGAAAAAAACTAAGCACTTAACATGTGTCCAGTACTGTGTAAAATGCTCTAGAGAGAGAATTGACAAGACTTGGTAACTTCCTGGATGTGAAGGGTACAGAGGGAAGGAAGAATTGAGTCTGACTCTGAGGTTTAAGCCTGAAGTCACTGGAAGGATGGTGGGGTTTTCAAAGAAACAAGGAAGGAAGAAGGAGGCAAGGGTTTAGGGGAAAAGAGAGTGAGTAGCGCTTTGGCTATGTTGAGTTTGAACTGCTTATCGGTCTTCCAGGTAGAGATGTTCAGCAGGCAGTTACTGATGTGATACAAGAGCTTAGGAGAGAGATGAGGGCTAGATATGTAAATATGGGGAGTCACCTGCAAGGACTTGGGAGAGGATCAGAGAGATTCGGACATAGTAGGAACACTTTCCATTGAACCAAGAGCTTCTGCACACAAATGGTTCTTGTGTTTTGCTTTATATTCAGTCTCCTTGCTGGCTCTTATTTTCTGGCCAGAGTCTGGAAGCAGAAGCGGGGTGAAATATGACAAGAGAGACCATTCTTAAGCATCTTGTTCCATCTGGCCACAAAGAAGGATATGGGGGTGGGAAGGGTGGGAGGGAGACCAGAAATCTTGGCTTGGAAATACTGTCTCTTCAGAAGTTCTGGTCACTGCTGTGGATTCCTGAGGTTCCCAAGCTGGGTCTAACATCCAATTTCTCATGGCATCCCCAGAGGAAAATCCCTGGCCCTCCTATTATAGTCTTACTATAGTGTGAATGGTCTGGTGGGAATATATATTTGCTATATGGGTCATCTTTGGGTGCTTTTGCATTAGTGGGGGCATTTTAGATTATGAGGTATTGGAAGTGCTATCTGTAATAGATTTGTATTTCATTTTCTCTCCTGCAATCAGTTTTAAGTGCCTACTATGTGCTGGATACTTTGCCAGGTGCTAGGGATAATCTCCACCATCAAGGAAATTATCAGGGGAGAAAACATATACAAATCAGCATATACAAAATAATTATAAAGTAAATTTTGACAAGGAGGGCACTATTAACTGGAGGGATAAGGAAAGGGCTCATTTATATATAGCATTGTTTCTGGGCTCACTCATTTTTTCAAATCCCACTGGACCAACTGGTTAAGTCCCCTAGAAGTCAATGACTGCTGTTCTCAGAGTTTTAGGGTAACCGTGGAGGGGAAGTTTCTTTTACTGTCATCCACAAGCCCTGATAATGTGCATTCCACAGTATTGATCAACCAAATGACAACAGTTGACAACCAGTTGACAACAGTTAGCTTTTACAAAAGAATCTTTACTGAGAACATTTAGCAAGGATAGAAGTCACACCTGCCAAACCAGAGGTTGCCTCTCCACTCTGCACATGTGTAGCAGCTGGGGAGAGTGGATTCAGAAATAAGGAGGCACGCATACAGAGAACATTTGGGGCAACGGGTACCTTTTTTCCTTCGTGGAGTTACCATCAAGTTTGTTTTGAGGCGAGTTTTCAGCAGTGGGCACCTTGCTCCTCTTGTTCAGCTGGGCTGGCTTTTGGCAGTGTCTTAAGCCGATGAGTCAGTCCACAGCTGGGAAGGTCAAGTAGGTTGTTTGGCTACAGAATTGGTTCCTTGCTGGACTTGGTTGCTGCTGCCACCTCTACCAACAGCCCTGGTTGCTAGTTGGACCTTCACTGTCTTAATGGATCTCCTAGTCTCACTATTCACTTGGATACTCCCATTTCAAATACCTAAGATCAAGAAAGAATAAACCCTAAAGAAACAGACACTCTTGCGTTTACAGACACAGTGTGGCTGGGTGGGAGATAGGGTACCTCTGTCCTTCTCCAAATCCAGTAGCTCACAGCAATTCTTGCCTCATTAGATACCAGGAAGGAAAAGCACAAAAATGACCTGAGAGGTAGACATAGCGATCCTTTTGTATGCACACTCAGTTCCAGTTCCATGTTAGAACACTCAGGTAGTTAAATATGGCTGAAGGAAGGGGAGAGAGAATCTTTGGTGGGCAAAACCCTTGTTATCTTCATGGCTCAAGAAAGGGATTACCTAGAGGGGCTCATGAAGGTTAACCTAGACCTGGGGGACTCTAATTAAATGTTAGGTTAGAAAATTTAAGTACCATAATAGGAATTAGAGTTGAAAAGGACCTTAGGGAACATCTAGTCCAACTTCCTAAATTTTTCTGATATGGAAAATGAGTTCCAGAGAGGCACATAGTAGGCACTTTTTATTGAATTGTTTGTTGAATTGAATTAAAGGACTCATGACTACTGAAATAGGTGGGTGGTATATTGGATGGAGTGCTAGGCATGGAGTCAGGAAGATCTGAGTTGAAATCCTGCTTCAGACACCCACTACCTTTCTGAGCCTCAATTTCCTCATCTGTAAAATTACAATAATAATAACACCTGCTTCATAGTGTGAAGTAATGTATGCAAATAATGGTATATAAATAACTTTGTCGACCTTAAAGTGCAACATATGTGTTAGCTATTATTTTTAATGCCCAAGGTTACACTGACAGCAATTAGCACAGCTTGGATTTGGCCTTAGATCCTCTGATTCCCAATCCCCTGTATTTTCCCATATACCACATTGCATCTGGAGTAGCTTTCTTTTATGTGCAGTTAAGCCCTTACCCTGGTTGATTGTTTCTGACTGTGTCATTCATTTCCTCCAATATCTATTCTACTTCCCAAGTGAAAGGAAATCTTGTTCCATCTCCTTTAATGGTTTTGTCCTTCTGTCTTTTTTCTTTGACTTCCATAGAAAGTACAAATGACTGCTTTCTCGATGTCTCTTTCTGGGACCCTCTGCCACATCACACACCAGCCATCCCTGGGAATGTAGAGTTAACAGCTAACACTCTTCCCTCCTCATTTCTCAGGCCCTTTGTGTCTCCCTTGAAGGGAACCGTGGTCTATCTGGGTCTAGTGTAAAAGAATTTTCCAGCCAGAAAAGGCCAGAGAAGGCAATTTGTGCTTTTCAAGCCCTTTAGAAGTATCCTTAAAGGGATATTGCTACTCCTTTCCAAACCCTTTTGAAATGAAATCTTAGAATTCCCTTGATATGATATAAGCCCCATCATGTTCTTTTTAAGTTTGGGCTTATTTTTACCACTGCCGAAAAGTTGATACAAGAATTTAGTTCCATCTAGCAGAAATTTCCTGTTTTCCATGTGGTAGAGCATGGTGTTTGGCACTGAGGATATTCTCTGGTTTTTCATACTTAGCTCGCTTTCCCTTGTAGCAGAGTTATTTGGCTACTATAATGGTAGGGAGAGGGAATAACCATTTACACAGTACCTACTATGTGCCAGACACTTTATAAATATGATCTCACTTGATCCTCACAAAAACCCAGTGAGGTAGGTGCTATTATTAACCCCCCCCCCATTTTACAGATGAGGAAACTGAGGCAAACAGGTGAAATGACTTGCCCAAGGTTACATAGCTAGTATCTGAAACCAGATTTGAACTCAAGTCTTCCTGACTTCAGGTCCAGTGCTCTATCCACAATGTCACCTAACTTCCTCTTTTTCTTTTTCTGGTCATGTTGTAAGTTCCTTTGGCTCTGGCCTGTGTTGTCCTCTCTTTGTCCCTGGGAGCTAACATTACACGTTGCTCATAGACTGTGTTTAATGGATGTCTGCTGATTAAATGAATGAATGACACATAGCTAATAACATAATACTTTCTTCTGTAATTTTGAACACCCAGGGTATTCTCCAGAGGGGAACCTACTTTGAGTATGTTCTGAAAGTGTTTGTCAGCAAATGATATTGCTGAGAAAATGGTATTCCTATTTTAATGAAGCCCGGTTCTGCTTTTGCCACCTGCAGGTACCTCTTTGCCCCTGGCTTCACAGAAACCCAGTATGCACCGAGTGGAAGCCGTCAAGTCACACCATTGAAAGCTGAGGTAAGTACTCTCTCACTTCTAGATTAGTCAGCTGCCAAATCTATTTATTCTGCCTCCACAATGTGTCTCATGTCAAACACCTTCTCACTAACTGAATGGCCACCACCTCGGTTCAGATCTTCATCACCTCTCCTCTATTGTAATATTTCCCTATTTGTCTCAAATCTCTCTCCTCTCCAATTCATTCTCCACCTAATCAGCAATTGCCAAAGTGTTCTCTGACTGTATCATTCTTCTACTCAGTAAATTTCAGTGGCTTCCTATTGTCTCTAGGGACAAAGGCAAATATTTCTGTTTGGTATTTAAAGCTCTTCATAACTTGGACCCTTCCTCCCTTCCATCCCTCCGTATACATGTTGCCCTTCCCACACTCTGTGGTCTGGCCAGACTGCCTGCCATCCTCTTCCTCACACAGGATGCTCCAGTGTTTGCCTCCACACCTCCCTCTGGTCTAGCATCCAGAATGAACTCCCTGCCCACCTCTGCCTCTTAGAATTCCTGGTTCCTTCTTCCCTACCTGTTAGTACCCTCCTTTCCCAGGCCATCTTTGACTAATTTTGTATGTGATCTATCTGTACTTATATGTGTATATATGTTATATATTATATCTCTCTCTCTATCTCTCTGTCTATGTCTCTATCTGTCTATCTATCATCTATCTATCTATCTATCTATCTATCTATCTATCTATCATCTATCTATCTATCTATCTATCTATCTATCTATCTATCTATCTATCTATCTATCTATCTATATTGTCCTCTGATAGAATGTAAGCTTCTTGAGGGCAAGAGACTATTTTATCTTTGTCTTTGTATCCCCAACACCTAGTGCAGTATAGGTAATACAGTAGGTGCTCAATAAATGTATGTTGATTGGTTAAATACCCCACACCTAATGAGGATCAGAGTCAGGATTCATACCTATGTTTTCTGATGCCAAGTCATAGATCATATCATAGATTTAAAGTAAGAAGGGAACTTGGGGGCTATCTCACCCAACACCCTCATTTTTTACAGATAGAGAACTATGACACAGATTTTAAATAATTTCTCTCAGGTCAAACAGGCTATAAGTGGTAGAATCAGGTTTGAACCCAGGTCCTGCTGCAACTAAGGCAGTACTCTTCCTGCTGTATGTTCCTGCCTCTAATATGCCATACGGCTTCACCAGTGACTGGGGCTTGAGCTGCATGGAGATCTGGGGAGAGCTGTATGTGTGTTAAGCCCTTAGCTGCTTACAGCCTGAAATTCCCTCACTGCTTTTTCCTTAGAGTACTGAAAATGTTATTAAGATAAAAATGGTATCTGGGAAGAGTAAAACATTAAGTCATATTAAGGACAAGAACACTGTGGTCAGGAGGCCTTTAGTAAATGTTGAATGGATGGATGAAGTCATTACTGACCATTATCAATTCTTTAGTTTGGAATAGTTTCTCAAGAATGGTTATAGTACAGCAGCCTTCTAGAAAGGATCGATAAATTTGGGTAGAAGTAAAAAGAGGTCCAGAGCTGGGTCTGTACAGGCCTCCTGATTCCCAGGAAGGAGAGTGGAGAAACACTGAAGATAAACTCTATCCTTTCTGAAGTTTTGCTGTAAACTAGTCCTGATGGAGAGGGTCTTCTTTTAAGAGAGCACATTCAGGAATAATACAATCTGTAGTGTTATCCAGCTTCCCAGGAGGCTGTCCAGCTGTGACTAGAGTTCTAGGAATCTGCTCCTTCCTCTTGCCCTTCTGCTGGAACCTTTCACTTCAGGGTGAGCTCAGTTCCTAGCCTTTTGGGGAGGTCTTGGGCTGGGCCAGATGGCTTCCATTCATTCAGAAAGACTTCATTAAATTGCCTTCCACTTGCCAGCCAAGTGCTTCTGCCACTGCTGCTCTACATCGATCAGAATGGGTCACAGTCTTAGAAACACAGATTGGAAAAAGTCGGTGAGCTCATCCTTTCTGGTGTAGTTGGCTCCCTCAGGGATGAGGAGTGGGGATGGAATTCTGTGATTTCATAGACCCTAATGATTTGCTTGTTCTCTGTGCCCTTGGCATCTGCATTCATAGGAGACGTCATGCATTTCCTCTGGAGACACAGACATTTCTCTTTTGCCCCCTGCAACTCCCTAGAATCCTTCTTTTGAGTCTTTGTCCGAGAATGCTGTTGAATAATACACAGTTGAGTGGTGGGACTGGATTCATGAGATAGTAGGGAGCCCACAAAGATACACACATTTCCTGGGTTAGTGGTCCAGAAGGTACAATATTAACCTCCAAACCCTATCATTTAGGGTTCCTATAGATTCTTTCCTCTGTGTCTGTCACAGTGGGATCTTAAATTAATTCCCTTTTTTAAGAACCAAAGGGTAAAATGAATTTGGAATAATCCATTCTTTTTACCTTTTACTCCAGCCTTAAGGATTGGAGAATTTCAGAGCTAGAAGGAACCTCAGAGGCCATATAAATAACTTATATCTGACTAATGGTTCCTCTACAACATCCTTGACAAGTCTTCATCCAGATTCCATGTAAAAAAATTCTACTGAGAGAGAACCCTTTGTCTCCTGAGTCTGGCAGCTATGATGACTTGTAAGTTTTCCCATACATCGAGTTGAAATCTACCTCTCTCTAACTCTTACTCATTTAGCTTTGTTCTACCCTCTAGAGTAATCAGAGTAATCCCAATCCTTACTCACGATAGTGCTTTAGAGAGTTGAAGATGGTGGTCATGTCCTCTCACCTTCCCCAAATTTCTTTTTTTTCTAGGCTAAACTTGCATTGTTACTTCAGTTAATCTTTGTATGGAATGTTCTCTAGGACCCTCAATGTTGAGGCCCTGCTCTTTGTGCATGGAAGTGCCCATTTCTTTCTTATGATGTAAAACCTAGAGATGCATGCAGTATTTTACCTGTGCTATGGCAGGGTGGAATTCACTCTCTCATCCCAGGCATCCTCTTAGTGTAGACCAGAGTCATATTAGTTTTTATGGGCAGCTGTAGGATCATAGAATTAGATCTTGGATGGACCTCATTTTTTGTTGGTGAGGTGCAGAGAGATGAGGCCCAGAGAGGGGAGGTCACAAAGATGAAGTCTAGAGAGGGGAAACTCAGAAAGGGGAAAGTATTGGCCAAAGTTCATGTCATGCTATCCCTTGTTTTGAACTTGTGGTTTACCAAAAACCTTACATCTTTTTCATATGAACTCTTATTTAACTAAATCTCTCTCATTCTATGCTTATGCCATTCATTTTTTTTGGAAGGGGGAAAGCAGGGCGATTGGGGTTAAGTGACTTGCCCAAGGTCACATGGCTAGTAAGTGTTAAGTGTCTGAGGCTGGATTTGAACTCAGGTCCTCTTAACTCTAGGGCTGGTGCTCTATTCACTGTGCCACCTAGCCTCCCATGCCATTGATTTTTTTTTAACCAAACTATAAAACTTTATATTTCTCCTTACTAAATTCATCTCATTAGACTCCTTTCCTGCTTCCTAAAACATGCCCATGTTTCCCCCATCCTCAAGGAACCTGCACTTGATCCTTCCATCCCTGTTAACCCTTATCCTGTATCTCTTCTGCCTTTTGTGGCTAAATTCCTTGAAAAGGCTGTGTAAAATAGGTGCCTCCACTTCCTCTCCTCTCACTCTTTTCTTAATTTTTTTGCTTTTTGGAGGGGGGAAGGCAGAGCAATTGGGGTTAAGTGGCTTGCCCAAGATCACACAGCTAGTTTTGTGTTAAGTGTCTGAGGCCGGATTTGAACTCTGGAGTCCTCCCGACTCCAGGGCCGGTGCTCTACTCACTGCATCACCTAGCCACCCCTCATTCTTTTCTTAATCCCTTATAATCTGGCTTCCAACCACATCATTCCATGGAAATTGCTCTCTCCAAAGTTACCTATAGATCTCTTAGTTGCCAAATCCAATGACTTTGTCTCCTTGACCTTACTGCAGCCTTTGATAGTGTTGATCATTATCTACCATGATGTTCTCTTTTCTGTAGGTTTTTGGGACACTGCTATCTCCTGACTGTTTTCCTGTCTATCAGATCATTCCTTCTCGATTTTCTTTGCTGGATCCTCATCCACATCATATCCTCTAACCACAGGGCTCTGTCCCTGGATCCTCTTCTATTCTTCTTCAATACATCTTCAGCTGGTGATTTCATCAGCACCCATGGATTTAATTATCATGTCTATGCTGACTATCATCTCCCTATCCTGCCCTAACATTTCTGCTGACCTCCAATCTCAGATCTCCAACTGCTTTTCAGACATCTTGAACTAAACAGTAAACATCTTAATTTCAGCATGTTCAAAACTGAACTCATTATCATTAACCCCAAACCCTCCAAATGTCCAAACTTCACTATTACACCGTCTTCTTAGTTCCCCAGGCTCACAACCTAAGTGTCATCCTTGATTCCTCACCGTCTCTCATTCCCTATATCAAAGCTGTTGTCAAGGACTATTTTCACCTTTCAGTGTCTCTTGTATATGTCCCCTTTTGTCCCCTGAACTGAATTAACGGGGGAGATGTGTGTGTGTGTGTGTGTGTGTGTGTGTTGGGAACCAGAGAAAGTATGTGCACAAATAATTTGGATAGATGAAGAATAAATTAAGGGCAAAAACATTGTGGGTTTTCCCCAAACACCACACCCAGATATACAAGATGAATGCTGTAGCATCTAAATTACCTGGCTATCAGAGACAGATCTCTGGTTGTGACTAGCTTTAGAAGGAGATTGTACCTTAAATGACCCCTCCTACAGTCTTGCCTTGAAATCACTTCTCTTTCTTCATTGGCTTGGCTGAAGGCAATGTTCTTCTGGATTCGATGACCAAATCAGGCCCATTGTCTCTACATGTCTACCCGGGAAGGACATTAGGTCCTCTCTTGATGGGCAGAGATGTAGTTGAGAATGGGAAGAAGATGGACTATTCTTTTCTTCTAGTCCAGTGTCTTTAGCATTGGAGAACCTGAGGGATTGAGATTCAGTAGGTCAGTACAGTGAACACAGAAATTTATCAGGGAAATGAGGTGGAAGAAAATTCAGGTGATGTGCTTACTGTGTGTCCCAAGACACTCCCACACTGCTGGGGATACTGAGAGTAGCTAACATAAAGTTTTTTAATTGCCTTGGCATCTTCTTCCAGGGCTGTTCTAGGCAGGCTATTTAAGGAGAGCAGACAGTGGGGAACGGTATTCATCACACAATTGCACATTATATTCTATGGGTTTCAGAGAGTTTTTATAAGAAGTTAGGGCAAAGGAGGAACCAGGTGAGGTTTGCAGGCAGAACTGGGCTGCTGGTTATGTCCCGTGAGAGGGAAATACCAGAGCTTAGCACAATGCTCTCCACATAGTAGGTACTTTAAAATATTGATTGATTGTTGATTGATAGAAGCAAAAAAGCTAGCAGTGTAGTTAAAAGCTCCTGAAAGCTCTACCCAGACTCAGGGAACCCTTTGGGGAATCTATTCAAAACCCCAGTTTTTGAGCTATGATATTATACTTCTTTCTTTCTTTAAAGCAAAAAACAAACAAACAACATACTAAGCCAGAGCACTCATTTCAGGAGACATTTAGTTAACATAGACATATTCTATGACATGGAAAGCTCCCCTATGTGTGCAGAGGCACACCCTCCTGCTCCTAGGGTTCAGTGCCTACTACAGGACCTTTCTGCCTCGAAAGCTGCTTGCTGTCTCCCTGCAGAGCTGCTGAGGTCATCTCTTGCATCGGTTATCTTCAGTGCAGGATCATCCATTGTTGAGATACTGAACTTAAGTTGCTAAGTGGGCACTTTGGTGCAAGTGATTGGTTACAGCTCTTTTGTGAAATCATAGGTTCATAAATCACATATAGCTTTATGGCTGTTTTAGCTCTTTTGTGTGGCAAATGCCCTGTCACACTCAGCTCAACAAGAGTCTCTCAGGTCCAATTTATCTTTTTGACTCTTCATTTTTTTTTTGCCACTGAGAAACAGCATTTTCAGTGTCAGAGCTCTCAGGTCTATCTGATATTTGAGTTGAGGTGAGGAAATTGCATAAATTTAGTGGCGTCATTCATATTTCTTTAGCCAGGGGTGGGGAATCTGCAGCCTCAAGGACACATGTGGCCCTCTGGATCCTCAAGTGCAGCCCTTTGACTGAATCCAAACTTCACAAAACAAATCCCCTTATTAAAAGCATTTTTTTCTGTAAAACTTGGACTCAGGGGGCGGCTAGGTGGCACAGTGAGTAAAAGTTCTGGCCCCAAGTCCAGAGGACCTGGGATCAGTTCAGGCCTCAGATATTTAACACCCCCACAAAAGAACTGGCCATGTAACCTTGGGCAAGTTACTTAACCCCAATTGCTTTAAAAAAAAACTTGGACTCAGGCAAAAGGTCACAGCTAAGACCTTTAGAAGGCCACATGTGGCCTTGAGGCCACAGGTTCCCCATCCCTGCCTTAGACATTGACTTAGCAAGAGGTGGGTAGTGGAGCTGGCTCACCTTTTTTTCTGTGTTCTCATAAGTCCATTTAAATTGCTGCTTGATTGTCACTTCACTTGTCCAAGGCATAATTGATAATGGTGGTCATTTTATGCATGGAGATAAGGCGAAGACTATGAGAGAGATTGTAAAAGTCAAATTGATGAAGCTTGGCAGTTGATTGGATATGAGAGGTAAGAGAAAGGAAAGAATCTAAAACTACTCCGAGGTTGCTACCATTTGTGACTGGGAAGGATGACATTATCTTAAGCAGAAATAAGGAAATTTGGGAGAGGATTGGGTTTATGGGATAATATAATGAGTGATCTTTTAGACATGGTGAGATTATGATATGAATGGGATATCTAGGTGAAGATATCTAATAGGTGGTTGGCAATGAGAGACTGGAGATTAGAAGAGAAATGAGGGCTAGATATATGGATTTGGGTGTCTTTTACACAAATATGGTGATAGAACCTATTGGAGCTGATGAGATCACTAAGGTAAGTCATAGAGAAGAAAGTCATCCTGGACAGAGTGTTGGAGGACACCTATACTCAAGAAATGATTCAGCAAAGGAGACTGAGAAAGAACAGTCTACAAGTAAAAAGAGAGAGCAATGTTATGGAAACCAGAGGAGGAAAGAGAGGGAGGACTGTGTGGCTGGCATTGTCAAAAACTCCCAAGAGGTCAAATAATAGGAACTGGAAAATAACTGTTAGGTTTAGCTGTTAAGAGATCATTGGTAACCATGAAATATGTATTATAACTCGAGTGGGTTCAAAAGTAAAATGACTAAGGATTGAGAAATGAGTTGGAGGTGATAAAGCATAGGCAACAAGTTTAGACAGATTTTTTTTCAGCATTTTGATCATCAAAGGAAGAGGAGAGTATAGCATGGTAGCTTGAAAGGATGGCAGGCATAAGTGAAGGATTTTAAAGAATAGGGGTGGTTGTCCAATGGGGAGGAATTTCCTTATGGACTTGGTGGTAAGCCAAAGCTAGAAAGCTAGCCCTTCTCTTTTAAAGGCCACTAATTGAGAGAGAGACATACAGATAGACAGACAGACAGAGACAGAGAGAGACAGAGACAGAGAGACAGAGACAGAGAGAGAGAGAGAGAGAGAGAGAGAGAGAGAGAGAGAGAGAGAGAGAGAGAGAATGATGTCTTTCCTTCCTACTGACAGCTAGAGTTGTGTATATTGGAATGAAAATACATGAGTCCCAGATGTTGAAGAAATTTCACCACCAGTTAGCATCTTAAAATCCAGATGAAAATGAGGTTGCAGCTGAGATAACTATGCAACCTGGGAAAGTAATTTCCCACAAAGCTACAGCTAGGGAAAGGGGACCAGAGTGCTGAAATATGGGGGTTACATTTTCTTGATAGTACTCCAGCTCACAACCCCTGACCCTCACTGACCCTTGATTGCCCCACTCCTTGGTGCTACCAGCACTTACTTACCTTCATCACTGAATCCCCTATCTTCTTCCTCATCTTCCTGCTGATGAGTTGGATATGGAGGTTAGTGGTTAAGGGTCATGGGCCATGCCTTGGAGACTGGAGCTAGACTCTTGGGAGGAACTGGATGTTACCCCTTCTAGTGTGATTGTACCCAACAGTTACTCAATAAATTTGTCCCAGATACCAGAATTCCTAGTAATAGCTCAGCTGATTAAATAGTTTTCATTCTCCATCTGTAGTTGGTTTACTCAGTTGATTAGAACATGTTATTAAAAGAAGGCCAGAGTTATGAGTTCAGTCCCCTTGTGGACCAGTTAGCTGTGCTCTGTCACTAGGCTATGGTCTGCAGCTGGCCTTTATTCAAGTGAGAGAGTCTTGGGCTGCAGTAATAAAAATGGCTAGTTAAGATGGTAATTTGAAGAGTTTTAAGCAGACTTAGGTCTCCTGAGGAACATCTATTACCACTGAATTAAAACTCCAAATAGAATTTTAAAAAGAAATTGAAAAGCCACTAAGCTTCTTTATCCTATAAATGATAGAATAGGGGAATGGGATGTAAAACAAAGACAGCTCCTGGAGTTGGACTCTGGTGATGATGATGATGATGATAACAGGAATGTATAACATGTTCCGGTTTTTTAAGTGCTTTATATATATTATCTCATTTGATCCCCACAACAAACAATAAAGTAGGTGTTATTATTATCTCCATTTTACAGATGAGGAAACTAAGGCTGTCAGAGCTTAACTGTCTTGCCCAGGGTTGAGGAGCTAGCAAGTGTCTGAGGCAATATTTGAATTCTTGTCTTCTGAATCTAACTCTGGCTCTCTATCTACTACTAAGCTAATGCCAGTAAGCCTGGACTGTAGAGATGTCCTAAAAAATTAGCTTCAATCCAGCATCCTTCCCAATGGGATTTTTTTCATTTCTAGTAAGTGATTGCTTAGGAAACTGAAAGATCAGTGCTATCAGGTGAAAAAGCTCCAGAAGATAGAGAAATATGCTTTAGACTGTGATAGCGGATGGGGCTTGGTATCAAAATTGCATCTAACTCCTGGCCCTAAACCAGGACTGCAGTCACACTTCAGAGTCAGGATCTGGCTCCAGACAGCTTCTGACCTAGAGCACACAGGACAGTGACCTCTAGACCATAGCAGACACAGAATCTACCCCCCGATATAACATCCCACTCCAAAACTGCAGTGAGAGATAGGATTTGGGCCTGTCCATTCCATTCAACAGTATAAAAAGGGGTAGGCCCTGAACCTGGCACAGGTTCCTAATTAAGAAACTGTAGCTGAAGATGTGAGCAAACAGAAAATTAAAAACAAACCTTTATACAATAAGGAAATATTATTGGTTAAGATAATACCACAATAAAATCCCCAAGGAAGAAAATATCTTTGAAATAATAGCATATACACTGTGAATTTTGGAAATTCTGGAAAGCAATTTGGAATTGTACACAAAATGTTTCATGCCCTTGAACCTACCTATACCACTGCTAGGCCTACATCCCACAAAGAGCAAAAAATAGAAAAGGATATTATATGCACACAAATATTAATAGCAACTCATTGTGTGGTGGCAAAAAAATAAACTAAAGAGATTCCCATGAATTTTGGAATGGTTAAATAAGTTGTGGAATATGAATGTAATGGAATACTATTATTGTGTGAGAAATGAGGGAATAGATGATTTCAAAGAGAAATGAAGACATATGAATTGATGCAGAGTGAAATAATGAGAATCAAAAGAACAATTTATACTATGTCAGTATTATAAAACTAAACATTTTTTACTTTTGATGGAGAATGAAATAAGCAGAAGCTGAAGCACACAATGTATACAATACAACAATATTGTAGAGACATGCAACTTTGAATGCCATAGGAGCTGTGATCAATAAAGTAACCATCCATGATTCTAGATGGCTGATGACGTAGCATGCTTTCCATCTCCTGACAGAGGAGTGAAGGATTTAGGTTGCATAATAAGACATCTATCTATCTATCAATCACTTATCTCTCTCTCATACATGTGTGTATATATGTATGTATATAGAGCATACATACAGCTGAGGGAATTTGTTTTGCTTGACTATGCATATTTTTTATGAGGAATATGTTTTTTATAGCTATTTTCAATGTAATTGGGGATGTCAGAGGAAGAGACAAATTTCTGTTAATTTTTTTAAATAGAGAAGTAGTAGATACTACAAATGTGGAATGTTGCAAGCACCTTCAGATGACATAACTATTGTTTGTTTTTGCTTTGTGTTTGTTATAAGAGACCTTTTATGAAATGGAGACAATCCGTAAATGTTTGTAATATAAAAACAAAGCACATCAATAATAGATGTTATAAGAAATGATCGCATAATTCTCAGAAAAAAAGAATGGATTAGCCACAAAGGATTCCAAGAATGGAAGGAAGAAATGAAGAGCTTAAAGAAGAAATAAAAAATGACATAGCTTAAAACAAAAAGTAAATGCACCTTAACCAAGTACTTGATACTCTAAGAAATAGGTGGAGTGAAGAGAATTCAGTGATTCAATGAAGCAACAAGACATATTAGAACTAAATTGAAAATTGAAAAATTAAAAGAACAAGTGGACTATTTACTATCTTTTTTAAAAAAAAATTTGTCTTTATTAATTTATTTGTTTACTTTTCGTTTACAAGATTCAGTTCCACAATCCCTTGAGTTTCTCATTTTCTTCCAGAAAGAGCCAGAAGACAAAGTGAAAATAGAAAGAATCTACTGATCACCTGAAAATTATCTCAAATTGAACATATCTAGAAATATCATAGCCAAAATATAAAGTTTTCAGGTCAAAAGAAAATATACTTCAGGCAGCCATGGAGAAAGAGATCCCATAATACTAAACAGCAAATACTATGAAAGACTTTCAAGCATTTCTGTGGAGATAACAGAGTTAAGTAGATTTTTTTTTTGCCTTTTTGGAGGGCAATTGGGGTTAAGTAACTTGCCCAAGGTTACATGGCTAGTTTTTTGTGTGGGTGTTAAGTGTCTGAGGCCGGAACCAACTCGGGTCCTCCTGACTCTGGGGCCAGTGCTTTACTCACTGGGCCACCTAGCCGCCCCAAGTAGAATTTTTAAAACATAAATTCAGGAGACAAAAGAAACCCCAAAAGGCTGTTTTTTTTGACCTGTATAACAAAATAGAAGCATTAGCTATCTTGATATAAAAAGAGGAAAAACTAAATTACCAACCCCCCCCCCCAAAAAAAGAAAGAAAAAAGGAGAAACCGCAGTAGATGAAGAAGAGGAAATTGTTAGAAATTATTTCTCCCTTTACATGTCCAAAATGCTAATATCTTAAAAGATATAGATGAATACTTACAAAAATATAATCTATTCAGGTCAACAAAACAAGACTTGCTTTCAGTAAAAGAAATTGAACAAGACATAAATTCCCAAAGAAAATAACCTGAGGCTCAGATCAATTTACAAATGGATTCTGTTATGTATTCAAAGGAGGTAGATAGGTGGCACAGTAGATAAAGTGCCAGGCTTGGAGTCAGGAAGACTCATCTCTTTGAGTTCAAATTTGGCCTCAGACACATACTAGTTGTGTGACTCTGAGCAAATCACTTTACCCTGTTTGCCTCAGTTTCCTCTTTTGTAAAATGAGCTGGAGAAGGAAATGGTAAGCCACGCTAGTATCTTTGCCAAGAAAACCCCAAATGGGGTCATGAAGAGGCAGACATGACTAAATGACTGAACCACCACAACAAAATATATTTAAAGAACAATTAACCTCCATACTATATAAACTTTTTGAAAAATAGAGGTGGAAGGCAACCTATCAAATTTCTTCTTTTAAACAAATATGGTTCTAATTCCTAAAATTGAGATATAAATCAGAGAAAGAAAGCTGTTGATTAGTATCTCTAGCAAATATTGATGCTAAAATATTGATTAAAATGTTAACAATTAATAAAATTAGTAAATTAGCAAAAAGAAAGTAAAGATGTTAGTAAAATAAAGTGACATATACAAAATATTATTCACCTCAATCAGATTGTATTTACAGTAAAGAAGGGTTGGTTCAACATTAGGAAAACTTAAAACAAATTGGCCATATAATATCTTTAAAACCAATAAAATAATGATTAGACCAATAGATGCAGGGATTTTTTTGGACAAATATATCTCTCATTTATATTTAAAATACCAGAAAGTATTAGAATGAACAAAATTCTTTGTTTAATGTTCAAATCTCTTCATAAACTGCCTTCCTCCTGCTTTTCCGGTCCTCTTACATCTTATTCACCCCTGTGAACTCTGGGATCCATTGATGCTTGCCTGCCTGATGTTTCTCAAACAAGATACCCTATCTTCCAACTTTGCATTTTCACTGACTGCCCTCTGGGCCTGGGATTCTCTCCTTCCTCATCACCACCTCCTGGCTTCCCTCAAGTCCCAGCCAACCTCCACTTTCTGTCTGATACCTGTCCTCATCTCCCTTAATGCCAGTGCCTTCCCTCTGTTGATATTACCAGTTCAGTCTGTATGTATTTTGTTTGCACTTGGTTATTTGCATAGCTTGTTGATCTCTCCAAGGGAAGGGACTGGCTTTTGCCTTTTTTTTTTTTTTTTTGCATCTCTATTGCTTAGCACAGTGCTTGGTACATTGTAGGCACTTAATAGATGCTTATTGACCAAATGACTTTTCTTATTATGGTAAATAGCATTGATAAGCTACAACCCAAGAACCAGCCTTGTCTGTAATGGAGAAACACCATAGTCTTTTCTAATTTAAAGCTATGGGATAAAGCAAGAGTTTTGTTGTTATTCTTTTTTTTTTTCTTTTAAGCAATCGGGGTTAAGTAACTTGCTCGAGGTTACACGGCCAGTTATTTCTGGGTGTGGTGCTAAGTATCTGAGCCCAGATTTGATCCAGGTCATCCTGACACTGGAGCCGGTGCTCTTACTCCCTGAGCCACCTGACTGCCCCGTTTTGTTGTTATTCAGTCATGTCTAACTCTCTTCATGATCACATTTGGATTTTCTCAGCAAAGATACTGCAGTGTTTTGCCATTTCCTTCTTCAAGTCATTTTACAGATGAGAAAACGGAGTCCAA
>NW_027186372.1:25976426-25978739 GCF_028583685.1 Petaurus breviceps papuanus
TAATCTACGATTCCATACTAAATTCAGGATGAGGTGAGGATCTGAGGAGTTTAAAGGAGCGAGAAGTCATTGTGGGCTGGAGATGTCAGGGGAATCTTTAAGGAAGGAGGATGGGACTTGTAGAATTACCTCTGGAATGAAAAGGGAACCTTTGGATACTACTCCTGTCTTTTGTCTGTCTTGACCAAGTTCTTTGACCCTTCCAGGATGACTGTTTTTACCACGGAAAAGTGAGAAGGGAAGAGCAATCCAGTGTTACACTCAGCACCTGCAGAGGCATCAGGTAAGTAGATCTGGGTCTTCCCCCCCCCCCCCCCCAACTCCTGCCCCACGGTGTGATAGAGAACACACTCCCACCAAGTATCTTATTACTCCACCGAGGCTTCCCATCCTTCCTTTCTGCAAACAGAATTAAAAAAAAAAGGCTTGTGATCCCTTTGGTTTTGGTCACTTCCATTAAGGAAGCTCCCTCTAGCAGTGCAGGGCAGAACCTGTTCTATACTTAGTCTTAGAGATTTGTCAGGGTGCTGAGAAGTGACTTGTCCAGGACCACATGATCAATCTGAATCTGAGGTCTGAAATGAAGCTTTATACCTAATAGACTAAATTAGTCCATTGCCTCTCTTCAAATTAGGAAAGAAATATGGGCTGTCCTTTTTCACCATTTTTATTGTGCTAGGTAAACATTTGAGTGTTTTCTTCTTGGGACAGAGCCAGTCAGTCTGGAAAACCCACAGACTGACTTGAAAGATTTGACTAGAGAGGACTTTGGGAAGGGGTTGATACATTTAGCCTTAGCTTTAGAAGCAACTAGGTGCTGTGATGTACCCAACTCACTTGGGGCTATAAAAATCCAGAGTGCTGCTCCAGCTGGATTAAAATGTAACTGGAAAATCTTTAACAAAATAAAATAAAATGCAATGCAACATAAATAATGTTAATTTGTGGTTTTCTAAGTCAATATATGGCCTGCAGGGATCCATTTCTCTTTGTGTTTGACAGCACTGGTGAAGTGCATAGCACTGGACCTGGAGTCAGAGAGAATTGAGTTCAGTCTGTCCTCAGACACTTAACTGCATGATCTTGGGCAAGTCACTTATCCACTTACTGCCTCAGTTTCCTCATCTGTAAAATAGGGATAATAATTACACCTAGCTGCCAGGATTGTTGTGAGTTTAAAGTGAGATAATATTTGTAAAGCACTTTATGCTATAAAATGAGATAATCAAGTGAGATAATATTTGTAAAGCACTAATGTGCTATAAAATGCTGCTGTTGTTGTGCAGTCATTTCAGTTGGATCTGACTCTTCATGACATCATGTGGGTTTTTTTGGCAGACATACTGGAGTGGTTTGCTGTTTCCTTCTCCAGGTCATTTTACAGATGAAGAAATTGGGGCAAAAAGGGTTAAGTGACTTGCCCAGGGTGACATAGCTAGTGAGTGTCTGAGGCCAGATTTGAACTCAGTTCTTCCTAACTCCAGACCCATCCACTGTGCCACCTAGCTGCCCCATATAAATGCTAGCTATCATGATTAATCAGTTAGTCAATAAACACTTATTAAGCACCTGCTGTGTGCCAGGTACTGTACAAAGCACTGGGGATATAAAGAAAAATAAAAGACAATTCCTGTGTTTGAGGAATTCAGTCTAATCGGGGAGACAGCATGAAAACAACCCTGTGCAAATGAAACTAGATACAGGGTAAGTTAGAAGTAATCAACAGAGAAAAGGTCCTACAATTAAAAGGGATCAAGAAAGGCTTCTTGTAGAAGGTGGAATTTAAGCAAGGACTTGAAGGGAGCCAGGAAGGAGGAAATGAGGCGGAAGGGCATTCCAGGCATGGAGGATAGCCAAGGAGAGTGCCTGGAGCTGAGAGATGGAATGCCAGTGGATCAGAGAGTACATGGAGGGCAGTAAGGGGTAAGGAGACCAAATAGATAGGTTTTAGGGGTAGGTTGTGAAGGACCTTGAATATCAAACAGGATTTTGTATTTTATCTGGAGGTGAAAGGGAACTACTTGGGTTTTTTGAGTAAGGGGGTGATATGGTCAGGCCTGTGCTTTAGGAAAATAACTTTGGTGGCTAAATGTAGGATAGACACCACCATCTCCACCACCATCACCACCACCACCACCACCATCACCACCACCACCACCACCACCACCATCACCATCACCACCACCACCATCACCACCATCATCACCACCACCACCATAACCACCATCACCATCACCATCACCACCACCACCATCATCACCATCACCATCACCACCACCACCATCATCACCACCACCACCACCACCATCACCA
>NW_027186372.1:25978839-26001272 GCF_028583685.1 Petaurus breviceps papuanus
CACCACCATAACCACCATCACCATCACCATCACCACCACCACCACCATCACCACCACCACCACCACCACCATCACCATCACCACCACCACCATCACCACCATCATCACCACCACCACCATAACCACCATCACCATCACCATCACCACCACCACCATCATCACCACCACCACCACCATCACCACCACCATCACCATCACCATCACCATCACCACCACCACAATCACCACCACCATCACCATCATCATCATTTCTCTGCTGTCCCTGTTCCCAGAATCCTCTTCCTTACCCCTTCCCCAACTCCTCCCCCAACTTTTTTTTTTTTAAGGAATATGGCTCCTCGTCTGTAGATGACCTTTCCAATATGGAACCTTGTCACTCATCAATCTGGTCTGGCTGCTATTCTGTCTGTGTTGGTTTATCTGATCAGCCTGAAACATAGTAAGCACTTAATAAATGCTTGTTGCGTTGCCTTGTCTTGCATATTCTGAAAGAGAAGACAGTCTTCATTTCCTACACTGTGGTCACCACGTGTTTGTTTATAAATAGGACACTGATTGTTTAGGGCTGTCTCCATCCTAATGTTGTTTGGCAAAGCTCCCTAATGGGAATTCAAGCAGTCAGGAAACGAGGTTTGGATGAGGGGCTGGAATGAAACACCCCCCAGATCCCCTCGAGTGACTTGAGCCCATAAACTGGATCAGCATGTTGGCAAACCAAGGCTGTCACAGCCACCTGTGGTTCTCAAATAAATAAGCTACTTCCCCAGAAGAAGGGAAGGTGCAGGTGTGACCTGGTTCTCTTTAGCTGTCCTCTGTCTACTCTGGCAGGAGCTGCCGGAATTTGGCTTGGGCTCCAAAGTCTCTTATAAATCATTCTGGGAGCCTTGACAATGTGTGCAAACCAGCTGAAGCTCCCATATGTTTTCACTTTGCCTTTCCAGCTCAGTGGGGGCCGCCAGTCCTTACCTTCTTCCCTTCCCCCATGTTCTTTTACAGCTCTCATCTCTCCCATCCCCAGGAGCCCAGCAGGCTTCCAGACCAGACACTATCCCTGTGAGGCTGATTTAAGAGCGAGTGGTCCAGGACCAGATGGCTCTAAGCTAGCCCCAGTGGAGGAGCGGGCCTATAGCAGCAGCAGCTCCACAGCCCCCCACACTAACCCACATAACACCACAGTTAGCCCCTGAGTCTTATTAAAGGAGCTCTGTAATGGAAAATCTCCATAGCAATTGCTTTTCCTCTACAAGAAACATGTTCCCTGTGATTTGGGGGGAAATGGGCCTGATTTATACCCTAAGAAATCTTTAGGTCCTATGAAACAAGTGTGGAGGAATTCAGCCTTATTTCTTTTTGGGCCTGTTCTGTGACATGGAGGCTGTTACTAGGCTCCCTTGAGCCCTCCTTTTCCAGGGCTGTTTACAAGGCACAAGGCAGATGAGTTGCAGGTACAGGACCAAGAAGAGGAAGGGTTTGTTCTTTTACAGTGTGGGGGATGGGAAAGGCACTCAAGGAGGCAGTAGATTTGGGTTTGAGGCTCAGCTCTGACCCTAGCCATGTGACCTTGGGCAAATTATTTCACCTTCCTTTAAAAAAAAGAGTGTAATAAGATACTCCATGCCCTGCCTACCTCACAGGTTGTTGGGTTGAAATAGAAAATAGATGGGAAGATGCCACATAAACTGGAAAAGGCTACAAAAATGGAAGGTGCTGTTGTTATCTCTGCTTCTTGGCTCCTGGCCCTGGAAATACTGGCTGGCAGGATTTGGCTTCAAGCCCTGCTTTGCTGGGAGATTTTTATTAATGGTTTACTTGGGTCCCAGATCAGAATGAGTCCATGGTGGGACTGGCTTCCTTAATTGTTGTCCCTAGCTCCGTGGAGCCAGAATCCACATTTCTCACTCCTTTTGGATGGTTCTGGTTTCAGAGAGCAGGCAGAAGAGAGGATGCTGGTCCTCAAAGAGCAGGGAACAGGAATACCTCCCTTTTCTTTCCCTCCTTCCCCTTAGGTCCCCAGGGTGGGTGAGACAAACACTACCCATCAGCCTGGCTCATTTCCTCTTTCCTCTTCTTTGAGCCCTTCCCTCTATGGGCACCATGGCTGTTTCACCTGACTTTGGGAGGGGACAGTAACAACAACAATGAATTGCTATGAGGGTGGGAAATAGTTAAAAGGACAAAACTGGAGCATTTCCCAGGAAAATTATCAGTCCATGATAAGCAGCTCTTTCCTTCTCTTGCCTTTGATATTGTTTCTGTCGATAGCTTTTTTTATATCACCTTTATTTCCAAATATGACCTCCCTTATAACAAAGAACAAAAATGAATAAGAAAAAACGGTTTAGGAAAATCAACCAGTCATGTGCCATACCTAACAGTGTATGCGATATCCCATCCCAATAATCTCCTATCTCTGCAAAGAAGGGAACTAGGACACATTTTCTCAACTTTTCCCTGGGAATAAACTTGGTTCTTATAATTACACAGCATTCACTTTTATTTTTTTCAATAGCTCTCTTTCTGAGAAACATAGTTTTACTAAAGACTGGGAATAGAATCTTCAAAAGGAATGAATTGACTCGAGCCAGGTAACCTGTGGGAGCGGCAATTAGCTCTCGTTGTCAGCAGAAAGATCACCATCTATGACTGCTCCTACCATAGATGGATAATTAATATACTAGATAATGGAGAATGCAGAGAAGTGAGAAGATCATAGATTTTGAGTTGGAATGAACCTTAGAGGCTTTTTAGTCTATTTCCCTGAGATGAGAAAACTGAGGTTAAGTGACTTGTCCAAGGTCACACAGATAGTAAGTAGCAGGTTAAGCTTTGAACTTAGGTCCTCTGTCTTTAAATCCTTCATTCTTTCCTGCTAAACACACAGTTTCCCAATAGCAGGGGTTCTTAATCTTTTTTGTGTGTGTATGTTATGGGTCCTTTGGCAGCCTAGGGAAGCCTGTGGACCACTTCTTAGAATGTTTTTTAAATGAATAAAATTAAGAAGTATCTAGGATTACAAAGGAAACCAATTCTATTGAAATAGTTATAAAACTATTAAAAAAGTTCCTGGACATCAGATTAAAAACCTCTTCTTTATAGGAGATAAATAAGATTTACCCATACCATGCTATTAAACAAGTATTTATTGAGTGCCTACTATGTTCTCCCTTTTGTCTCTTTCTCTATATCTCAAAATACCTTGACATCCCTACCTCTCTCCTTTTTTATCTAGTCTCTAATAATGGGATGGCCCTCCCTCTTGCCAAGGCCAATTCCTCTATATGTGACCTTAATTCCAAGCTCTTCAATTTCCAACAGATTGACCTTTCACAGTTTTACTTCCTCTCTAATCTTCAGCCCCTTCCTATCTCTGATTCTTTCCCTATCATCTTCAAACATGCCTAAGTCTTGTCATATCGAAAAAAGCCAAACCCTTTTTTAGTCCCTACCATGTTCTCAAGTTATCCCCTCTCTTTTCTTTATGAAACCCCTAGGGAAGGTTGTCTTCTCTTTCTACCTTCCCTTCCACTCCTTTCATTCACTCCTCAGCCCTTTGCAATCTGGTTTCCATCCTCATAATAAACTGAAACTGCTCTCTCCAAGGTTTTCAACAATTTCCTTTTGTAAAAAAATTTTTTTTGCCTGTCTTTTTTTTTACATCACTTATATTTCCCACCATATTTTTCCCTTACCTCCTAGAGAGCCATTCTTTATAATAAAGCATGAGAAAAAGGAAGCAAGAAAAAGAAAGTTCAGCAAAATGAAACAATTTATCAAAAAGGTCTATTTTATGCAGTATCCCACACTCATGGTCCCCTGTTTCTACAAAGTAGTGGTGGAGGTTTCTTTTCATATACCTTCTTTGGGGCTAACCTTGATCATTATAATTCTATGATATTCAGTTTTGGTTGTTTTAAGGAATTACTTCTTAACAAATCTGATGGTTTGCTCCCCCCCCCCAGTCCTCTTACTTCTTCACCTCTCTGATGCATTTGACAATGCTGACCACCCTCTCTTCCTAAATTCTCTCTCCCCTGTGGGTTTTTATATATTCTCCCCTGGTTCTCCTTATATCTGTCTGAGAACTCTTTATTAGCCCCCTTTTCTGGTTTATCATCCAAGTTACACTGTCTTAACTGTGAGTGTGCCCCAAGGTTTTGTCGGGGTCCCTCTCCTCCCCTCCCCCATCTCCTCCTCTCTCACTCCACTCCTCCCCCTTTCCCTCTTCTGTTTCTCTGTATACCCACCTCCCCTTTAGCTCATCAGTTCCCATGGGTTTAATTATTATCTCTATCCTGGTCTTACCTGAGCTCCCCAGTGCCACATCATCAACTGCTTATTGGACTTACAGGGTGTCCCAGAGGCTTCTCAAACTCAGCTTGCCCAAAAGATAACCGATGATCTTTCCCCCTTAACCCAACCAACCTTTTATAAAACATCCCTATTTCTGTTGAGGCCTTCTCACTTGTCCTTACATAACAGCACCTTCACCTTCTGTTTCCATATCTTTTTCTTGTCCATGTCTAAAATAGATCCCCTCCGCTCCTACATCTCAGGGAATCCCTTACTTCTTTCAAAACTAGTTCAGACCCCACCTTCTAATGAAGACTCTCTTGATCTCCCCAACTACCAGTGTGCTCATTCTCCCTATATTAGAATGTAACATGTTTAATTTTCTTGTTTTTATTTTGTGTTTGTTCTCCATATACACTTATAGATGTACTTGGTGGCTCACCATATAGAACATAAGAATTTTGAGAATAGGGATTGTTTTATTTTTATTTGTATCCCTAGTACCTGGCACAGTGCTTGACTCATAGTAGGCACTTTATTAAAGTTGATTTTATTGCTTGCAAGACACTATGCTTGGTACTGGGAATAAAGAGAAGAGGCAGACAAGGCAAGGAATAAAGTGCTAAGTGAATAGTATGGAATAGCAGCATCCCAGGGTTTCAGAGAATAGTCAGTAAGGGATGGCTAGAGTGGTTAGGAAACAGTTCCTATCCCCCTTTACCCTGGCCAGCTAGGTGGCACAATAGGCTGAGTGCTGGATTTGGAGTCAGAAAGACCTGCAGTCAAATCCTGCCTTACGTACTTCCTAGCTTTGTGACCCTGGGCAAATCATCTAACCTCTTTGTGCCTCAGTTTCCTTCTTTGTGAAAAAAATGCCTTCTAAAGTTGTTGTGAGGATTTAATAGGAAAAAATAAGATATTATTTGTAAGATACTTAGCAAATCTTGAAGCATTGCATAAATGCTAGCTATTTTTCATTTGCAGCACCTTTATTTATGTTGTATACCATAAATTAATATTATATGTTATACATACACATTATATGTTATACATGTTCACATATATAAATGTTATCTCTAGCATGAGTTATTATTATTCTTATTTTAAAAATGAGAAAATGTTATTCTTAACACAGTGTTATTCCCTAAAAGATGTTATTCTTAGTACAAAGGAATGACTTTCTAATTGTAAAAATTTAGTCACTGTGGGAGATGAGTAAGGTAAAACGGTCCCCTAAAACACAGCAGATGAACAACTGTGTCCTCCTTGTGAGGACGATTATAATAACTCATATATCTATAGTTTGTTAAGGTTAACAAAGCAATCTCCTCCATCAGACCTATGAAGTAGGTGGGCCAAGTATTTTTTTTCTTTTTGGAGAACAATTGGAGTTGAGTGACTTGCCCAAGGTCACACAGCTAGTAAGTGTTAAGCGTCTGAAGCTGGATTTGAACTCACGTTCTCCTGATTCCAGGGTTGGTGCTCTATTCACTGCACCACCTAGCCACCCCTAGGCCAAGTATTTTAAATCTCCATTTCCCAGATAAATCAAGGTACAGAGTGTGTGAGCAATTTGCTCGGGGTCAAACAGCTAATTAGTGGGGTGGCTAGGTGGCACAGTGAATAGAGCCCCGGCCCTGAAGTCAGGACTCCCTGAACTCAAATCTGGCCTCAGACACTTAACATAAAAACTAGCCATGTGACCTTGGGCAAGTCACTTAACCCCAATTGCCCTCCAAAAGAGCAAAAAAAAAAAAGAGAAAAAAACAGCTAATAAGTATCAGAACCAAGATTCAAACTTGTGTCTTTTGCCTTGAGCTCCAGTGCTCCTTGCTCTACAACCATTTGCTTATTGTAGGTGGGTCCATTATGAGTCAGATTGGCTTTTGAAGCTTTTGAGAAGTTAGGGCAGTTAATGGCTCAGTGAGTAGAGTATAAGACCATAGTTCAAATTCAACCTTAAACACTTGTTAGCTGTGTGACCCTAGGTAAATCACTTAACTTCTCTTTGCCCCAGTTTCCTCATCTGTAAAATGGGGATAATAATAGTACCTTCTTCCCAGGGTTGTTGTGAGGATCCAATGTGATAATAATTATAAAACCCCCTAGCCAAAAGCCTGGCATATAGTAAGTCTCATATAAATGTTAGCTATTACTATTAGTAGTATTTTGAGAGAGATATCCTCAGAACCTGGGCTCTGCACATTTAGAGGTTATCTTCCGTTGAAAGTATTTGTAGCATATGATGCCCCCATACCTGGAACACATTCCCCATCACCTCCAATTCTTAAATTCCTTAGTTTCCTTCAAAGCTCAGTTCAAAAGCCATCTCTTACAGGAGGCTTTTTCTGGACCTCCTTTAAATGGGAGGGGCTAAAGCCTTGCCTCCAAAATGACCCTGCGTTTGCTTTCTATGTATTTTCTTAGATGTGTATGCATTATTTCTAATAATAATAATGATGATGATGATGAATTGCTAACATTTATATAGTACTTACTATATGACAAGCACTGTGCTAAGTATTTTACAGTTACTATCTTATTGAATCCTCACACTACCTCTGGTAAGTAGGTGCTATTATTGTCCCCATTTTACAGATGAGGAAACTGAGGCAAAGAGAAGTTAAGTGACCTGCTGAGAGTCACACAGATAGTAAGTGTACAAGACTGGATTTGAATTTAGGTCTTCTTGGTTATGGGTCTGGTGCTCTGTCTGTCCACTGTGCGGCCAATCTGCCCCATAATGATAATTAGCATTTATATAGCTTTAAGGTTTGTGTGCTTTACAACTCGCTTTATCATCACAACAATTCTGTGAAGTGGGTGCTATTCCTATCCTCATTTTACAGATGAGGAAACTGAGGCAGAGTTAAGGGATCTGTCCAAGGTCGCATAGCTAATAAGTAGAATGCAACCTCCTTGGAAAAGAGGGACGGGGATTGTTTTCTATTTGCCTTTGTATCCTTAGTGCCTTGTGCAGCGCCTGGCGTACAGTGGGGGTTTCATAAAATCTTGTTGATTGAAAGAGTGAGTTACGGTAGAGATGGTGAAACAAAGTGACTTTTGCAACTGGTGTTGAAAAAAAAGAGACTCGGTATTATATTTATGCAGTTTCTGGAGAAGCACCTTTCCTCATTCACCAAGATAAGGGGAAAGTGCTCTTTCTCGCCCACTTCCCTATATACACGCAAGGATACACATTGTCCTTTTGTGGCTTCTGTTTCCCTTGAAGACTACCCCTGGTACTGATTTAAGATGAGATTATCTTCATGACCCAAGGATGGGGTTAAAGGATGTCCGGTGCATGTTGCTCCATACCCTAAGGGCTAACCCTGGTTTTGTTGCTTATTTAGTCCTTGATGATGACTCCTCTGTGCAGACCCTTGAGAGAGCCCTCTGCAGGACTGACTGGACCTCAGCTGCAGGGAGATGCCCTCAGTCATGCAGAGATTAAATGTGAATAGTCTCACTAGCTCCCATGCACGTGGTTTCTGTGGCCCCATTTGGATTCATTCCGTTGGATTTCATTTTCAGAGAACACTTAATGATGAAAGATGGTGTGCGAGGTCTCCCGCCTGCCTGGAGGCCTGGCTTCTCTCTCTCTCTCCCAATCTTTGTCTGCCAGCACTAATATTTAGCAAATTAGATCAACTGAATCTCCTAATAGAATAAACAACTGGTTTGTGTGCAAAGGGGAAGGATAGCTGAACTGCATAGGTACCAGCAGCAGGGAAGAGCCCTAGAAGGAAGATTCTGAAGAATTCCCCCAAGGTCAAAGCCACTGTTAGAGGGCAAATCCCAGGTCCTATCCATGGTATTTCTGTAATAACAAGCATGTCTAGAAAGGGAGCTGTTGGGATTTCTGGGAGGGGACTCCAGGCAGCAGTGGAAGAGAAGTTCTAGAGGGTGTATGTCATAATAATCATGGGAGGTTCCAATTTCTAATAGTGCTTTACAATTATTTTTATTATTGTCCAGTCATTTGAGTCATGTCCAACTCATTGTGACCCCATTTGGGGTTTTCTTGGCAACCGGTAGAGTGGTTTGTCATTTTCTTCTCCAGCTCATTTTACAGATGAGGAAACTTAGGCAAACAGTATAAAGTGACTTGCCCAGGGCCACACAGCTAGTAAATGTCTGAGGCTATATTTTAATTCAGGAAGATGAATCTCCCTGATCCAGGCCTGACATTCTATCTACAGTGCCGCCTAGCTGCCCCATTCTTAACAAAAAGATCAGTAATAGAACAAATAATAATGTTCATTACCATGGCATCTTTAACTTTACAAAGAATTGTCCTCACAGTAAACCTTTGAAGTAGAGTGTAAGTATTGTTTCCTACCTCCATTTTGCCACTGAGGCTGAGGTCTGAATAACTCAATAACATTTCCTTGCTATACATATTGTTTTTCTCACAATATCCTTGTGAGACAAGTAGTTCAAATCTTATTATCCTCATTTTTCAGATGAGGAAATGGAGACCCAGAGGGGTAAAGTGCTGTGACCCAGGTCATTCATCTAATAAATGTCATAGTCAGGACTCAAGCCTACATCTTCTGATTCCCAAAAATGTGGTGTTCTTTCTGTCCTGCTACATTAGAGAACTGGGAGTGGGTAGGTATGGAGAATTCAGCAACGTCCATAATTGCAGACTTAACAAATTCCCAGGGATGCTGGGAGTTGGGAGAGCTTCTTGGAACAGCAGATGTTACTGCCTACCTTGGTGGTATGGTAGATAGAGCACTGGACAGGTAATCAGTTAAATCTGAGTTCAAATGTCACCTTAGACACTTAACTGTGCAACCCCTATTTGTGTGTGAACCCCTATTTACCTTAGTTCCTCATCTGTAAAAAAATTAGGGACAAACTAGAGAACGACATGACAAATCATTCAATTATCTTTACCAGAAAAAACAGGAGTTCATCAGGTCATGTAGAGTCAGACACAACTGAACACCACCACCACCAACCATGCCAGCATCCTCATCAACAACAAGCTCTCTCATTTCTCTTCCTATTCTCCCATCTCTGGGAAAGGTGTTTACTACAGACCATGACTGGCCCTCAGACAGATGGTGCAGTAGTAAGTCAGTCTTGGTGCCTTCAGCATCCCCCTTATCCACCCTTTTCTCTTCTATTCCCCATTTACCAGACACCTGATGCCATTATCCCCATAGTGTCCCCACCCTCTTCTACTATCACAACCTATTTGAGAAGAATCTGCTAAATTCATTCTGATTAAGGAATGAATGACTGATAGGGCTTAATGTGTGATCTTTCAGTTCCATTCCACACCAAAGTCTATGATAAGTTTTCTTACCCATTGTAAATGTTTATCTAATCTTTCTGCTGACATGTATTGGTCATGACTCCCCCTTTCCTCTCTTCTCTCTTCACCCCATATCAGTTTGCCCTAGATGCATCAATGGTTATTTGCTCAGGCCCCTGTAGGGTGGTTCTGCATTTCCAGTTTTCCAGGCAGCTAAGGGAAATTGAGGTACAGGAACTGGCAAGAATTGATTTGTTGCCCCAGCACTATTTTGACAGCAGGACTGGGAAGATTACTCAGACAACAGGATGCTCACATCAGTTCCGCTCCCTCTGTTCTTTCCTGATTTTTGGGTCTCCAGCCTGAGAAAACACTACGGGGTTAATGATATAACCTTGGCTTTTGCCCTTCAACTAGGAAAGAGGAGTCCTGGGCTTTTGCTGTTATTGCTGCAGCAGGTTGGGTGAGGCAGACCTGGCTACCTGCCCATAATAATGATTTGGTTCCCTGGCACCAGAATGAAATTAGCCTGGGACAAGATCTGGGAAGAGTTGCTGGCTCGGCACTGCTGACCTCTAAAAGTCTGATGACTAGTCCTCTTTGGGAAGGCTGGGACTTCCCAAAGCCCTAGCTACTCTGCAGGTCACCTATGGAGTAAAGGAAGTTCTATATTTATTGATCTGGATAAGCACTTTTGTATGATGTCTCTCATTTGCTTCTCAGAGCAGTCCTGTGAGTTTGGAGGGGATAGGGATTATCATTCCCATTTTTTCAGATGGGAAAACTGAGGCACAGAAAGGCTAAGCAATGTCCAAGGTTGTACAAGGTGTTAATGGCAGAGTTGGAACCAGAAACCAGCTCTCCTGCTTGCTAGTCCAGTGGTATCTTTTCCTGATTCCATGCTAATTATTTACAGTGTCAAAGATGTGAGCCAAGATATGCCTCAGTTTACTCATCTTCACAGGTTGTCATATGCCCCTTTGGCATTTGGGAGGCTCTTTAGATTCTTTGATGGGCTGCTGATATGGTATTAATAATTTTAGACTGAGGTTCTGCTGACTTCTCCTTTCAACAGAGGCCTGATTGTGGTGAGCAGCAACCTTAGTTATCTCATCGAACCCACTGCAGATGAACAGGGCCAGCATCTTGTTTACAGATCAGAGCATCTCAAGTTGCCTGCTGGGAGTTGTGGTTATGAGCATTCCCAACTCAATGCCACGGACTGGGTTCTGCAGTTCGCAAATCAAGACAAGAAGCATCAACGCAGGGTGAGTTCTCCACAGTGAAATTCGGGGTGTTACTCTTTAGAATGGAAATGTGCCTTGGCCTGCCTTAGGATCCTTACCTTAGAGTAGGTGGCCTTCCAGATACCAGCTAGAAAAGGAGGTGAGAAGAAATGGAAACAGAGAAGGAGGGAATACCTGTAATGTCCTTTCTCTCTTTTCCCTCTCTGAAACTCCAACTTGATTTATTGTACAGATAGAAATGTCTTATTCACCAAATGGGGGATTGAGGTGTTTGTTGATGGCTAAGCATGTTTAGATAGCCTTTCACAAGCATGTGGCCAATTATACTTCCTGCCTTAAATTGCAACATCTGTCTCAGGTTATAAATTCCCAGAGAGACTAAATCTGCCTTGCTTGCAATGTTGGACTATGCACATAATCATTGGAATACATACTTTTGGTGGTGGCAATTATCATAAAACTGGAAGTGAATGAATCTTTGAGGCCTTGTGGAGAAAGCTGAGTCTCAGAGAGGTTAGTTAAATGACTTCCCCATGGTCACATAGCTAGTATCAGAAGCAGGATTTGAATCCAGATCTTTATGGCTCCTAGTTCAGCACTTTGAACACTTGGGATCCAATTGCAACTTAAGGGGAATCCACAGCCTCTTCCATACTTCACAGCTGAGCTCTGTAGGCTTCATATGCTTACCAGACCTGCTGTGTGAATTCTGCCTCTTTCCTGTGATGCAACCCTTAAAAGAAAATAGTTTACATGTCCACAAGTTCCCCTTTCCCACTAGGGAATGCCTAAGGGCAACAGTACTAACAACTGGGTGGCAATTAGAGGTCTCAGAGGGAAAGGAGTTGGGAACCAAGAGCGTAAACAAGAAATTCTAGAGTCAGGAAAAAATTTGTGGGGTAACCAGGGGGCTAAATGGAGACAGAAACAGGAACTTGAAGCAAAGATCCAGATTTAGGACATGGGCATGGAGTCAGGAAGAACATGCTCTAAAAGGAGACATCGGTTGCATGGCTATCTGCGTCCTCCATGTTTCAGACATTACCCTTTTGGGGCAGTGATTGCTTTCCTGGATCCCTCCTCATCCCACAAGATCAGTGTTACTGTGGTTTTAACCTCTCTGGACCTCAGTTCCTTCATTTCCAAATAGAACAGATAATCTCTTGAGATCCTATGCACCCCCAGGAATTCTGATTCTGACCTTGAGAACATGATCAGCTGAAGAGACATATTGAGGTGGCCCTCAGACCCCTAGGGCAGCCTCACTGTGACCTCCAGTGAAAGTTAACCTTGCCTGACAGATGCAGAAGGTCCCTAGGTGGAAAGCTCCCAAGAATAGGAGCAGAGAACTATGGAATTAGAATGAAAAGGAACTTTAGAAGTTAAACATCTTTATTTTCCAAGATTAGGACCCGAGGCCCAGGGAAGTTAGATGGCTGCTTAATGTCACACATTTAAGTAGCTAAGATTGGAACCAAACACTCTTTTCATCTATTTGTGTGGAGTCCAGATTGCAAAGGTGCTGTTTTCTCCTTGGTGCTACTTATTTAATCGTGGTATGTTGGTGACAGTGGGGTTCATTCAGAGCTCATGCTTGTTCCTCTCTTTACCGTCTTATCTGATCAGAGAAATTAAGTCACTTCTTATATTCTCTCTGTCTCCGTCTCACTCATTTTTAAAGAAGGGGCATTTGAAGATGGGGAAAAATTTGTAAGTTGTATTTACTTTACTTTTAACACTCTTCCACTCAAGGGGAGTAGGCAGCCATAGTTCGGTGCCATGAACACTGCCTTTCCAGTCAGTGCTCTGCTACCCTGTGTGACCTCAGAGAAGACACTTAACCTCTCCAGACTTCCATGCCTTCATCTGTAAAATGAAGTGTTTGACTAGATGTTCTCAAAGGCTTCTTCCACCCCTAAATCTTATGGTCTCATTCATATCTGTGCCAATGTCTCAGAGCATTCCCCAACGGTAACCAAGGGGAAGGAGGAGATGGTAAGACACAACTACAGTGAGCACAGAGGCCTCAGACTCCATTGCCAAGCACTTCTTTTGAAATGATGCTAAGTTCTACCAAGACTCTAACCCATTTTCTGCCCTCTTTAGGTCAGGAGGGAAGATTTACAATCTATGAAGTATGTGGAGCTCTACCTGGTAGCAGATTATGCAGAGGTAAGAAGGAAAGGGACTCTGCTAATAATTTCTAGGTTGAATCTTTCCCATTGCTGCTAAACATAGGGAATAAAGTGGCTTTAACTTTTGTTTCTTTCATTGAGCATTCAAATCTTTTCTTCTAAGGGGTTTTTAAAAATCTTTTCCATCTAGAATATGGTGAAAAAAAATGAAGGAAAGTCTATAAATCTGTCTGTAGGTACACATAATAACTAGTCAATTATCCCAGATAGTACAGGCATAAAGAGTCTATCTTTATTTGAATTATCATAATAATTTCTAGTTTTATACAATGACACAACAAATTAAGAACTATTACCACTCTATGGTCAACTTCATATTAGAGTAGAATTGGATAAGAAGTGAGTATGTCTTGATCCCTCCTCTATAGGAGTTTAATTCCTGAAAAACTCCAGAGATCTCATTACTCTCACCATTATTGATGGAAATGGAACCTAAGGAAGGAATCCTCAATTTTCTCAGTTCCATTGACCTTCTCCATTCTCTTTAGCCATAAAAGGCCATAGTAAAATCTAGACCTCAATATCTTATAATTTCACCACCTACAAGATCTGAAATTTTGAAATTACATCATGTGGACTCAAGGTCCTACCCTTCTTTTTCACTTTTTCATGTTCAGGAAGCCTGTTCTTTAACTTAGTTGTAATTTCTATTTCTTTGAACTGTCTCTACTCTTCCAGTCCATTTCTCCTGCTCTGACTTTAATTGGCTTCATTCCCAGCCTTGATCCCATGATCTAATGCTTTTGTTAAAAATTATTCTTAATATTCTTTAAAAAAATTTTGAGTTCCCAATTCTCTCCCTCCCTCTGGTTCCCTCACCACCCACTGAGAAGACAAGCAATATGGTATCAATTATATATGTGACATCATGCAAAAGATATTTCCATATTAGCCATACTCCAAAAGAAAAAAAGAAAGTGAAAAGATTCTACTTCAGTTTGCACTCAGAGTTCATCAGTTCTCTCTCTGGAGGTAGTTAGCATTTTTTAAAATCATAAATCCTTTGGAGTTGTCTTGGATCATTGTATTGCTGAGAATTGCTAAATCATTCATAGTTGATCATCATAAAGTATTGCTATTACTATATACAATATTTTCCTGGTTCTGCTTACTTCACTTTGCATCAGTTCATATAAGTCTCCCCAGGTTTTTCTGAAACCATTCTGCTTGTCATTTCTTATAACACAATTGTATTTCATCACAATAATGTACCACAATTTGTTGAGTCTATCTTCTACTTTAATGTGTTACTAGCTACTATCCTAGAATCCCTTGCTTCCCTGACCTTCCTTATTCCTGGATAACTTTCATCATACCATTTTTCTTCTGCTCCAGAACTGAATCTCTCGAGGGAATGAAATACACACTAAATAGGGTATCTCACCCTCCAGGAGAGAAGGGGGGAAGGGGATGAGAGGGGGGATGATGGAAGGGAGGGCAGGCTGGGGGGGGGAGGGAAGTTGGAAGCACCCACTTTTGAAAAGGGACAGGATCAAATTAGAGAATAGAACAAGTGAGAGGTGGGATAGGAGGGAGGGAAATATAGTCAGTATTTTACAATATATCTACTATGTTATTGTTTTGCATTAGCCACACATGCACAATCTATACTGAACTGCTTATCTTCCCAGTAAGGGTGGGTGACAAGGCAGGAAGGGAATGAATCTAGAATTCAAAGTTTTAAAATTAAATACTCAAATATATATATATATATATATATACATATATATATACACACACATATATATATATATATATACTATTATTAATACTATTTTACATGTAATTGGGAAATAAGATATACAGGCACTGGGGCCTAGAGATCCACTGGAAAAGTCAAAAGGGGTATGGGAGAAAATATGGGAGAGAGTAGATTGGAGGAGGGGATATCTTGTGGGACTGCGATTTTGGGGGGGTGGATGGGGAAAAACGGGGAGAAAATTTGTAACTCAAAATCTGGAGGAAATGAATGATATAAATCAGAAGTTAATAAAGCATTAAAAAAAAGAACTGAATCTTTCTGGAGACAGTCACAAAATTTAGCAGATCTCATGGCATACGACCTTGGCCTGGCCCTTGCTTCTGCTTATTGACATTCTTTTTACTCTATTATTTTCCATTCTCTATCTTATACTCTGTTGTGATTATTACATATCATTTTTCCTCTCTTGCCTCCTTATTTCAAGCACATGATCTAATCTCCTGCTTCACTGAGAAAGCTGAGACCATCCAAGGGAGAGATGTTTTGGCTCCTTTCCAGGACTCCTCAGACCTCTCAGCATTATCACCCATTCCCCCACCTTCCCTTTATCCACACAAGAGAAGGCATACATATTACTATAGAACTAATATCTGAACCTGTACTTGTGATCCTATTCCCTCCTGCCTCTTCCAAGACCTTGCTCTGACATCCCCTCTTTCTCAGGCATCTTTAGTCTTTCTCTCGACATCATTCCTGCTCTACCAATAAACATGGGCCCCAATCTTTAAAAGTACTTCCTTTGACCCTTCAATTTAGCTACTGTTTGATTTCTTTTCTTCCAATCACTGTTAATCTTCTTTAATAAGTTGCCTCCTTTCCTTACTACCCACTCTCTTTTCAACCCTTTGTAAGGACTTCTGCCTCCATCAACCTTTTTTCAAAGGTCATCAGTGACCTGTTAATCCCCAAATTTAGTGACCATTTTGGGATCAGAATCATGTATATTTAGAAATGGGAGGGAGCATAGAGGTCTTTGAGTTCTATCTCCTCATTTTACAGAGGAGGAAACTGAGGCACAGAAAAGTTTGGGGACTTACCCAAGACCGTGTTGTAATAAGTGCCTGAAGAGGAATTCAGACCCAGATCTTCATGACTCCAGGTCCTGAACTCTATCTCCCATGTCATGCTCCCTTATTCCCCTTGATCTCTCTCCAGCCTTTGACGTAATATTGACCACCCTGTCCGATTGGATCTTCACTCTTCTCTCTACTTCAGAGAAGCCATTCTCTCCTGGTTCTCCTCCTATTTCATTAGAAATCCTCTGTTTCCATTGGCTCTTCATCCTCTTCCTGACCCATTAATATAGGTGTTCCTCAAGTATTTGCCTTTGGCCTTCTCTTTTTTCTCTCTTGGCAGTTTTATTCACCCTTACCTGCCACTTCCATACAGATGGCTACCAAGCTGTATTTCAAGACCCGACTTAGCTACAGATGGGCATCTCCACATGTCCATGGGACATATCCACCTAAGTGTCACAAGAACACCACAGACACGAGGGTGCTTATTTTATTTCCCTTGTTCCTCTTTCTAACTTCATTATTTGGTGAATAGTGGTATGTATAGTATATAATGGTAAAGCTGAATAGCTTTTGAGTCTGTCCCTTCTTCACTATTCCAATGCTATGACCCTGGCTTTTTATCACCTGTCTGGACTGTTGCAGTGACCCCCTGACAGATTTTTCTGACACTTCTCTCACACCTTTTTTCACACTGATGCCAGAATAATCTTTCTTGTCCATTGGTCTGATTATATTGTTCCTTTGCTCAAAAATTTTCAGGAACTCCCAGTTGCCTCTTGTGTAAAGTTCATCCTCCTTAGCCTGGTTGTCACCCTATTTTCTAGGCTTTGTGTCCTTAAAATCACTTAACCTGTATGGGTTTTCTCATTTGTAAAATGAAGAGTAATATCTATTACTTAGTATTGCTTAAAAATTTCCAAAACAAATAGTATCATTTTATTCTCACAGCAAGTCTTGGAGGCAAATGTTATTATCACCCTCATTTTACAAATTTATAACCACCCTCAGGTTACGTAGCCAATGAGTGTTTGAGAGTGCAATTGAACTCAGATCTTTCTGAGTGTAGGTCCAACACTCTATCCTCTGTGCCACCTAGCTGCCTAAAAGGAAGGGGTTGGGCTCAGTGATCTCTAATGTCCCTTCCAGTTTGAAATACTATGATTCTTTGAATCATAGTCCTCCTTCTGCCTCTTACTCTGATCAATCCCTATTTATCCTTTAAGGACCATTTCAAATGCCACCCCCTCCATGAAGTCTTCCCTGATTCCTCCTCTCCTTCACTATTTCCCATTCCTCATGGGGAAAAACTTTACTTCTTAGCTCTCAAATGGCACTTTGTTTCACAATTCTGATGTCTTTATTAAATGATATTGTGTTGCTATTTTGTATCCTTTATAGATTCTAAGCTCCATAAGGGCAGAAATGTATATGTATCTTAAATAAACTTTGTATTTTCCCCAGTTCCCCAACCACAGCGTTTTATACACAGTATGTCTTTAATAAAGTTTTGTTGAATTGAAGACAAATTATAATGAAGTAACTCTGTAGTACTATATACCAAACAAAGAATCTAGCCAATAAGAAGAAGCCTGACATCTTCAAGCTCAACCTTGCCAAGAGTCATATTTTGGCAGACCCTCTATTTTCAATTTATATTGAAATTTGAAACAATTTGATACTGGCTTTTTTTCTCCCTCCTCCTGCTCTGCCTGTCCTTTTAAAAATGTTTTATTGATGCGTTTTCTTTTTTAGATCATTGTCATTTCCCCATAATTCCCCAATAGAACACTTCCTTTTAATAATTATCTACCCATTAGTCACGTCTGAAATTATATGTCTCATTCTCTGTTGCCCACTGCCTTTCTTCTGAGAAACATGCTTCATCCTCCGTTCTCTAAAGTCCTAGTTGGTTACTGTTTTGGTAGGGATTTCTCTAACTCCTAATTTTTCCTCTAATAAGGTTTAGATTATAAAAACAGTACTATTATTTTTTTTTAAAGCAATCGGGATTAAGTAACTTGCGCATGGTTATATGGCCAGTTATTGTTGTGTGGGTGCCAAATATCTGAGGCTGGAACTGATCCCGGGTCTCCTGACTCTGGGGCTGGCGCACTTACTCACTGCTCCACCTGGCCACCCCAAAACAGTATTGTTATGCCTTAAAAGAAAATAACTCCCCAAATAACAGAATATTATAGCCCTGCTTAGTTTCCATAGACACTGGATTTTATGAAGGACTTTTCATTTAACCTGGTATATGGTTCCTCTGGTTGCAGAAATGTTGACTTGAAGAAATGAGATGACTGCCCAGTCTTCTGGTCTCTTTCTTTGCTGATCTGGTCTAGTTTGCATCCTGGGTACCTGGAAGGGGCGAGAGGGAGGGAGATATTTTGATTTTATTCCTAACCTGGGGGTAGGTCAGGAGCAGTAGCAAGGGGCAGTAGCGTTCGAGTTTTGCTTCAGCTGAGAAATGTGTCAGATAACACCATCTTAGCTCTTGGCTCCTTCCTTTTCAGAAGCTTAGAATCCTCACAGGGCAGCTAGGTGGTACAATGGATAGAGTTTGGAGTCTGGAGTCAGGAAGATTCATCTCCCTGAGTTCAGATCTGGCCTCAGACACTTACTAGTTGTGTGACCCTGGGCGACTCACTTCACCCTGTTTGCCTTAGCCTCCTCATCTATAAAATGAGTTGTAGAAGGAAATGGCAAAATACTTCAGTATCTTTAGAGAAAACCCCAAACAGGATCATAAAGAGTTGGACACAACTGATCAACAACAAGAATCCCCACAGTGCTCTGGGCCCAGTCTTGCTTTCTCAGCAGTGGCCATTCCTTCAGCAGCATAGAAGCCTCTAAGGCTTTTGGGGTGTGTTTCTTCCTCCTTGGCCACACTTCAGGAGACTATCTTTTGATACTACTTTCTCTGGTGCAAAAATTGTTAGTTATGGCTCTGCAGCATCATTCCAGACACTAAATCAGCCCTGGAAATAGCAACCCTAGGATTTCTGTGAGCAACTTCAGACCATGCAGCTCCATATCCGATTTAACTATCCCCAGGGGAGAGCCCTCCAACACCAGCAATGACATCATTCTTAAGAATCAAGCTCCCAGCATGGAAATGATTCCATGCAGCAACATTTGATAGGAGGGTATTCACATTTCTCTGGGCCCTACCCAACCCTTCGTTCCCTTTGGCAGCTCTGAATGATTCATGGAAAGGGGGGTGTCAAAGGCTAAGCTTTTCTTCTTTCTTTTTAAACTGAGATTCTTGAGCTAGGTATCTTCAGCCACATTTGATTTTTCTCATCTTCCCCTGGCAGAATTATATTTCTGATTAATTAATTACTTAGCCTTGAGGAAAGGAGAAGGACAAAGGAAGGTCTGCCTCATTCATGATTAACAACCTGGTACTGAAACCAAACAGGGTCCTTAGGGTTGTGAATTGAGTATGATATACTGCCTCAGGAGAGACAGTCCTTAGGGAAAATCTGGTGACTCATTCCTTCTCTCTTCCTTTGTCTCCTCAGTGATATGACTTAGGGTTTCCCATCCCACCATTCTTCAGGGGAGAAAGAGAGAAACAGAGAGAGAGACAGAGACAGACAGAGGGAGAGAGACAGAGAGAGAGAAAGACAAACAGAGACAGACACAGATAGAGAGAGAAAGGCATTGTCAGGGAATTGACATAGTCATCAAAGATTATTTGTTCAAAGATATGGTAAACATCAATCAATAAATGCCTACTGTGTGCCAGATACGATACAAAGTGCTGGGGATTCAAAGAAAAATATGAAAGAATTCTTCCTCACAAGAAGCTTACCTTCTATCAGGGGAAACTAGATAGAGAGATAGATGGACAGATAGAGACATCAATATCTATATCTATATAAGTATATAAAGAGATATCTACATAGGTATACATGTGTGTGCATGCATGCATGCAAGACACATGTATGCACATATATACATAAATATACATGCATACTGAATAAATGCACAATAAATACAAGATAATTGCATACAAGGTAGTGTGGTTAGGAAGGTCAAGAAAGGATGTTCGTAGAAGATGGTTCCTGAGCTTCATTTGGAAGGCGATGAAGGACCTGTGGAGCCTGAGGTGAGAAGGGATGGGGTGGGGAGAAATGCCCAGAGCAAAGGCCTGAGAATGGATCTAGCCTAGAGTGATGGCAGGACACGGAAATGCCCTGAGCTGTCTCCCTCCAATGCTGCCCTTGCTATAGTACTCTCTGTGCCAGGATTGCACAGTGGAGAGTCAGAAGTGTGAGTGAGCAGGTACCAGGCATACAGGGACAGTAAAGAAACTGCTCCTACTCTCGAGGACGTATAGTCTTCTGTAGATAAAGAGATGAGATTCTTTTCTATTGTTACTCAACAATAACACTGTTTTTGAAGAGGCTGACCTGGAATAGAGTCCCCCTCATATTCAGTTCCATACCATAATTGTTGGTGTTGTTGAGTTGTTTGCAATTCTGTCCGACTCTTCATGACCCCATTTGGGGTTTTCTTGACAAAGATACTGGAGTGGTTTGCCATTTCCTTCTCCATCTCATTTGACAGATGAGGAAACTGAGGCAAACAAGGTTAAATGACTTGCCCAGGGTCACATAGCTAATAAGTGTTTGAGGTCAGATTTGAACTCAGGTCTTCCTGTCCCGGCTGGTGCTCTACCCACTACACTACCTGGGGCAGCTAGGTGGTGCAGTGGATAGAGCACCAGGCCTGAAGTTAGGAAGACCTCTGTTCAAATCTGGCTCTGGGCACTAGCTATGTGATCCTGGGCAAGTCACTTAACCTGTTTGCCTCAGTTTCCTCCTCTGTAAAATGAACTGGAGAAGAAAAATGATAAACCACTCTAGTATCTTTGCAAAAAACAAAACAAAACAAACAGCCCCAAATGAAGTCCCTAAGAGTCAGACACAACCGAAATGATTCAACAACAACAAAAAACTGTTAGGGACCTATAGTTTCATTTTTCTAAGCACCTCCTTCTACCAATTCATGCAGTTCCCTACAACTCACACTCCTCTTAGGGAGTTGTCTGGGGCACCAAGATGTTATGTGACTTGTCCAGGGTCATGCAACTGCACAGCAAATAGAAAAGTGCCCTTGAAAACATGATGATCTAAGTATAAATCCCATCTTGGATGTACATTGGCTACGTGACCCTGAGCAAGTCACTTAAAGTCTCAGTGTCCTAGGCAACTCATTAGAGTCATCTTTAAAGATGTCTTAATGAGAGACAGAGAGAGAGAGAAAGAGACAGACAGAGACAGAGAGAGTGAGAGAGACACACACACACACACAGAGGGGAGGGGGGAGAGCTCTCCTGAATTGGCAAAGGGATTCTCCTTACCTGGGAGTTCCCTATGCCAATGAAATCATCAGTCTACTCTTTTTCCTTATTTCATTCATGTTAGTTTCCATTGTTCACAATGTCTGGCACATAGTGGGAACTTAATAAATCCTTTCTGATTGATTATTGAAGCCCTGGGATTCTTGTAGATCTTTGAGAGGTGAGCTAAAGTTGGAAGTCCCCTTCTAGCCTATCATTTTACTAATCCTTTTGATGCCTTCTGTTCATAATGTTTATCTCTTGGGATAGATGTTTATTGGGGAAATGAAGAAGAAGAAGGAATAGGGGGAGGGGATATTGTGTTTTGGGTTGGAACAACCGATGTAGTCCTTCTCACACAGAAATCAAGTCCTAAGGATTGCTTACTAAGCTGCTCTCATTACTTGAGAAAATAAGGCTGAATGGGAGAAAATCCCACCTGCCAAGGCACAAAGTACTTGATGACACTAGCTCAAGGGGAATATTCTTCTCTGAGATTTCATAGACCTTGTCTGTGTCTCTCATCTGGCACTATGTAGAATCACAGGATTTCAAGGCTGGAAGGGATCAGAGAGGCCCTTTATCCCAAACCTTACCTGACTGAATACCTTGTCTACAATCTGCCCAACAAATAGTAATACGCTTTCTGCTTGAACATCTCTTTTGGGGCTCCCACTCACTTTAGGCAGCCTATGCCCTGCCTCCCTAGACAACCCATTCCGTTTTGAGATAGCTCTAATTGTAACAAAATGACTTCCTTCAATAAACTTAAATTTATGCCTGCACCTTCCCCCTATTGCTGCTCATCATATCTGTCACTCAGAGCAAGTGCCCCTTCCATGTGCTAATGCTTCAAATACTTCAGTCCAATTCAACAAACATTTAGTAAAATACCAACTGTGTGCAAGACTCCATGTTTAGTGTGGAGAATAAGAAGACAAAAATGAAAAAGAACCATAGCTTCCTTCAAGGAGACCACATTCTACTGCAGCACAGCTATCATTTCCCCATCTGATCCTTGCCCCCTAGTCTTCTTTTGCCAAAATGTCCTCAGTCCTTTAAACCAAATCTAACCATAATTCCCTTTTGGAGAATGAAGTGATCATTAAGAGAAACCAAGAAGTTATTAGCTGTTTTGCTTTTGGGAGAGAGACAGAGACAAAGAGAGAAACAGAGGCAGACAGACAGACAAACAGAGATGGAGGGAGAGAGAGAGAAACAGAGAGACAGAGAGAGACAGAGAGAGAGAGAGAGAGAGAGAGAGAGAGAGAGAGAGAGAGAGAGAGAGAGAGAGAGAG
>NW_027186372.1:26001282-26005292 GCF_028583685.1 Petaurus breviceps papuanus
GAGAGAGAGAGAGAGAGAGAGAGAGAGAGAGAGAGAGAGAGAGAGAGTCTGAAAAAAAGGAGAGAGGGAGGGGGAAAGAGAGAACCGGCAGATGTCTGAATAATTGAGGTCCCCTGTCACTGCTATATCATGACTGTTGCCAAGATGTCTTAATACATTTCCTCTTTTTGTCCAGGTCATCTGTAGTATATTCCACTTACAATATTGCTTCTATTCCTGCCTATATTGATCTTCACTCAAATATTCTTTATCACATTTCCCCCTCTAGTCCTTGGACTTCTTCCCATGAGTCTGTCTTCTTTTTTAAAATTTTGTTCTTTTTTTATCATGAACTTAACAGACATGAACATTTTAATATGCAAAGAACAGAAAAGAGAGAATTATATATGCAACTGAACTTTTATTAATACAATTTGCAAAGTGCCTGTTGAATTTAACTGCTCCACTTGTCTGTATTCCCTTCTCAACGTGCCTCCGTCCTCATATGGTTGTTTTGGGTTTTGGTTTTTTTTTGAGATTTGTCACCTTATGTCACCCAAGCTAGAAGTGCAACATCCATTCATGGGACTGATTTCGCAAATGATCAGCACCAGAGCTCTAAACTGCTCCATTTTTTCATATCTGGGTTCCGCTGCCCTTCCTCAAGCAACCTGTTGACCTTCTGCTTCTATGGGGCTCACCAAATTGGTGCTGAACTTAGTGTGGACGCCTGATTGGTTTAGCCCACTGCTGCTCAAAAATCCCTGAACTCAAGAGATTCACGAGCCTCAGCCTCCTCAGCAGCAGAGACTACGAGCAAATCCTTATCACTATCAATGCACTTGTCTACCATAACTCTCCCCTTCTCAAAATAAAAGCCAGGGTCCTCTAGTAACAAATATAATCAAGATGGTGGAGCTCAGATGGCAGAGTAAAAGCAAGAACTTGTCTGAGCTCCTTCTCCAACCACCTCCAATACCTGTAAAATATGACTCTAAACAAACTTTAGAGCTACAGAACCCACAAAGTGACAGAGAGAAACAAATCTCCTGCTAAAGGCAGCCTGAAAGGCCAACAGGAAGGGTCTGTCACACCGTGCTGGGAGCTGAAAGCAGTCCTGCGTGAGCAGTGCTGGCTCGGGCCTGGGGTGGTGCTGACCAGTGGCACAGACCGGTCAGAGCAGACTTCAGGAGAGTGAATCACCAAAGATAAAGTAAAAGGTCATTGTGGAACTCTGTTAGAACTAGGTGACAAAGAGCATGGTCTGGCCCCTCCCCCTGGGGTGAGAGATGGTGGAGGCTCAGTGGCTGCAGCTGCTGCCCTGTGGCTGCCTCCAGGGCTCCTGTCCTGTAGATCATAAAGGCACCAAGCGACCATTCAGAGGGTAATGCCTCTTGCTTTGACCTTCTTGGATCTGGGTCACAGTCTTGGGTGGTGGTCCTGAGGTGTGTGGCCAGTGCAGAGTTTGTGGTGGCTGTAGAGAGGGCACCTTCCTCAGACCTATGACAACAGCTGTGAAAACTCCAGCAATTTGGGACACAGTTCTCTCCACTCTGGAAGCAGAGCTCTACCATGGCAAAGAGCTCAAAAGTCAAGTCATTGACTGGCAAGATGAGCAAGCAGAGGAAGTGAAATCAGACCACAGAATCCTTTTTTGGAGGACAAAAAGGATCAAAAAATGGAACCAGAATTCAACAAAGTCAAAACTCCTGCATCAAAAGCCTCCAAGAAGGGGCGGCCAAGTAGCACAGCGAGTAAGAGCACCGGCTCCAGTGTCAGACTGACCTGGAGATCGAATCCCGGGCTCAGACACTTAGCACCCACCCAGAAATAACTGGCTGTGTAACCTTCAGCAAGTTACTTAACCCCGATTGCTTTAAAAAAAAAGCCTCCAAGAAAAATATGAATTGGTTATAGCTATTGGAAGAACTCAAGAAGGATTTTGAAAATCAAGTAAGAGAAGTGGAGGAAAAATTAGGAAGAGAAATGAGAATGATGCAAGAAAATCATGAAAAGTGAGTCAACAGCCTGGTAAAAGAGACCCCAAAATATTGAAGAAAATAACACCTTAAAAATAAACTAACTCAAATGGCAAAAGAGACCCAAAAAGCCAATGAGAAGAAGAATGCCTTAAAAAGCTGAATTGCCCAGATGGAAAAGGAATTTCAAAAACTCATGGAAGAGAATAATCCTTTCAAAATTAGATTGCAGCAAATGGAAACTAATGACTTTATGAGAAATCAAGATACTATAAGACAGATCTAAACAAATGAAAAAATAGAAGGCAATGTGAAATATCTCATTGGAAAAACCACTGACCTGGATAGATCCAGGAGAGATAAAAGAGAGAGCAGATTGGGGGAAGGGGTATTCAGTAGATTTGCTATCTTGGGTTGGGGGTAGGGGAAAGATGGGGAGAAAATTTGTAACTCAAAATCTTGTGTAAATGAATGTTGAAAACTAAAAATAAATAATATGATTTTCTTAAATATATATATATATATATATATATATGTATGTATAATCAAGCCAACATATCCACATATTGGCCATATCTGAAATTTTTTGTCTCATGCTATCTAAGTCATCATTTCTCTGCCAAGTGTAAAGCATGACTCATCCTCAATTCTTCTAGAATCATGAAGAGTCTAGTATGTCTTTTTAATATAGAATTATACTTCATATATCTTCAGGATGTTATTTATTTATTTCCTCCCTTTTAAATATAGTATACCCATCTAGAGACATTTGGGTCTGGAGAACCAGTCTGGGTCTCATTCCATCAGGTATAAAGGAACCTGAGATATCAAATTTCTCTTCTTTGGTTAGGATCTGTAGGTTACCTTACTTGTTATTCATACTTTGTGAATTTGTATTTAGATATCTGAGGTCATGTGTCTTCACTTCTTCATTTCTTAAATTTTTCCTCCACTGAATTTCTGGGTGTCTCTACTAATATTCCTCTTCATAAACTCTAGTTATTTTCTATGGTATGTAGCCTGTATGTAGGCAGGTTTTTTTTTTCTCAGTTTAAAGTCTCTTTGATTAAGTTGGTCAAAGTACATTCAAATATTGATGCTGTTTTTTAAACCATACCTGGCTAGGACTCCATCATTTCTATATCTGAAGTTATAATCTAGATATCCAAAATATGCTCTCTGACACCATCTCCTTCACCAGCTGTTCAATTCCTGATTCTGCCTTTCTCTTCTTAAATATGGCCTTTAATCGACAACAGGGATGAAAAATACCACCTGTGCCCCCAAAGTAATTTTTTTGCTGATGACTTCTTAATATGTAACAATGCTTTCATATTATTTCTGGAAATATTATTTGTGCCCACATGCATCACCCAAAGTAGGTAGTAATCATCAAGTTTGACTAACTTTAGGAGGTCCTTTGTCTTATAGTAAATACATGGTCCAAAAAATAGCAGACCTCTGTTGTTAAAATGAACTTCCTTGCCTTGAAATTGCTTGTGTATGTGTCATCCCTCTAAATAATTTATAAGCATCCATGAGGTGGAGATCATGTGGTACATTGTTCATAATCTCCATAGCACTTAGCTCAGTACCCTGCCCAGAGACAGTTTGGGATGTAGTGAATAGAATCCAGGCTGCTTAGGTTTGAATCCTGGGTCTACAACTTACTAACTGTGACTCCAGGCAAGTCATTTAAATTCTCTAGTCCTGAGTTTCCTCATATGTAAAAGGAGAATAACAGCACCTGTACTCCTTATCTTAAGGGGTTATTGTCATCAAATTCTTTACAAAACTTCAAATGTTGTATTAATTTGAACTACTACTATGATGATGACTCCTTCTCCTCCTCCTCCTTCTCCTTTCTCTCTCTCTCTCTCTCTCTTTCTTTCTCTCTCTCTCTTCCTTCCTTCCTTCCTTCCTTTCTTTCTTTCTTTCTTTCTTTCTTTCTTTCTTTCTTTCTTTCTTTCTTTCTTTCTTTCTTTCTTTCTTTCTTTCTTTCTTTTTCTTCTTCTTCTTCTTCTTCTTCTTCTTCTTCTTCTTCTTCTTCTT
>NW_027186372.1:26005302-26014858 GCF_028583685.1 Petaurus breviceps papuanus
TCTTCTTCTTCTTCTTCTTCTTCTTCTTCTTCTTCTTCTTCTTCTTCCTCTTCCTCCTCCTCCTCCTTCTCCTCCTCCTCCACCACCACCACCACCACCATTGTTGTTGTTTAGTTATTTTCAGTTGTGTTCATTCTTTGTGACTCCATTGGAGTTTTCTTGGCAAAGATACTAGAGTGGTTTCCCTTTTCTGTCTCCAGAGGCAATCAGGGTTAAGTGACTTGCCCAAGGTCACATAGCTAATAAGTGTTTGAGACTAGATTTGAGCTCAGGTCTTCTTGATTCTAGGCCTGGTCCTCTATCTACTGCACCACATAGCTGCCCTCCTCTTCCTTCTCCTTTACCTTCTCCTTCTCCTCTTCCTCCTCCTCCTCCTCATATAGAAGCCCCTGAGGAAATTTCCTCTACCACTGTAAAAGGTCTGAAACTTATAGGCCTAGGCTCTTTCTTGGAAGCAGTAAGAGGCTGTGACTTGACTAGCATCATGTAGTTAGTCAGTGTCAGAAGCAGGAATCACTGAGTCACAGAATGTGGGAGCTGGGGAGAGTCCTCAGCGTCCATCAGATCCATTATAGCATGTGATCATTCTCTCCTTGGAGGCTTCCAAAGGGGGGGAACTCACCCCCCTGAGAGACAGCCTATTCTACTTGTGGACAGTTCTAATTATTAGGACAGTTTTTCTGACATCACACCTAAATTGGTTCCTGGTTTTTCCTCTGGGGCCAAACAGGATAAGTCTAATCCCTTTTCCATATGGTAGCCCAACATATATATATACTTGAAGACAGCTATCATGTCACCTCTGAATCTTCCCCTCTCAAGGCTAAATATGACTAATTCCTTCAACCAAATCTCATATGATTTGGTCTCAAAGCCTTCACCATGCTGGTTGCCTTCCTCTGGACATTCTTCAGTTTATCAATGTCATTGTTAACCTCTTGTGGTGTCCAGAATTCAACACAGTCCTTCTTGACTTCAAAGTCAGTTTTCTACCCACTATGCTCCACTCACTCTGAAACTTTCAATATTATTATATGTTATTTCCTTGAATGGTTATATTTGGGGAGATCTTCTTAGCAACATGGAAGTGATGACCCTAGCCATGGATAGTCTTGAGAATGGCAAGATTTAATGTATTTTTTCCTGCTCTGAGTTCTAGTGTAAGTTTGATGAACTTGTCACAGTTTGATAAATGACAGAGCCTATAAGGTCCTAAGTTGTTCATGGGTATAAGTGGGAAAAAGGGGACAGACATTTTAAGCCTATTTCTGAGGAATCACCTGACTTCTTATTTGTTCCTTTTAGTTTCAGAAGAACCGTCAAGACCAAGTTGCCACCAAACACAAACTCATGGAGATCGCTAATTATGTTGATAAGGTGAGATCAGGTGTGTAGAATGGATTGTTAAACAGACAGCATATGTGAATTTTAGAAAAGGAGGCTGTAGTCACTGTGAGTCATCATGTCTTCATTAAGAGCAAACTGTGATCGAGCTACCAGCTGAGTAATAAATCAGAGAAATATGATATACAAGGCATTTCACAAAATATTGCATGTTTTAATGGACAAGATGGAGACATTCAGGTTAGAAAATAAAATAGATAGGTTTAAAACTGACTGATAGACACACAAAAGTGATGATGAATGGATCAGTGTCAACATGGAGGTTTATGAAGTGCCCTCCACTGTGATCCACTGACCCTGTCTTGCTCAATATTTTTTTGCTCAATATTTTTTAACAATGACATAGATGGAGTCACAGAGAGCAGATTATCAAATCTTCAGATGATACAAATCAAAGAGAGTTAACTAGTACTTTGAACAGTAAAATTTCAATTAAAAATATCCTGATGGGCTAAAATATGATTTTATTTTATTATAATTTTTTTAAAGCAATCGGGGTTAAGTAACTTGCTCAAGGTTACATGGCCAGTTATTTCTGGGTGTGGTGCTGAGTATCTGAGCCCAGGATTCGATCTCCAAGTCATCCAGACACTGAAGCTGATGCTCTTACTCGCTGTGCTACCTGGCTGCCCCTAAAATATGATTTTAATTAACAATATATGTAATAAGATTAAATTTAATATGGATAAGTGCAAAGTCCTAAGCTTGGCTTCCTAAAACCATAGGCCTATGTCCTTTTTTTTGTTCTGTACATTATGCTTGCCTAATTGGTTATCAACTTTTTTGGCTACTGCATAGCAGTATTTATTCCTATTGAGTTTCAGTCCATGAAAACCCCCAGCTTTTTTTTTTTCACATGCAATCTAACTTCATCTGGATTATTGTATACACTTATGAGCAATACATTTAAAGAAAGGCCTTGACAAGTTGGAGTATGCCACTAAACCTACTGAAGACCTGGAGATATTTAGATTAGAGAAGAAAAAGCTTGGGATCAGGAGCTAGGAAGCTGATAACTGAGCCATCAAGTCATTTGTTTTTCTTAACGCTAGAATGTAGAACTAGAGGCAACGGGTGGAAGGTAGAGAGAGATAGATTTCAGCTCCATATATTAGGGAGAGGCACTGAACCAGTGATTTCATTGGTATAGGGGGACTGCCAGGTGAAGGAAATTTCCTCTACTAATGTAGGTAAGCACCTTCCCTTCAATTTATAGTCAAATTATAAAGATTCGCATGGAGCAGAGGTGTCAAACATATATGGCCCATGACATTAAAATGCAATTGGGAAATATTTAGCAAAATTTTAAAAATACATGTAGAGTTCTTCATTTTAGTATCAAGAACAGGACAGATAGTGTTAACAGGTGATTTTCTAAGTTGGTATGTGACTGGCAGGGATCCTTATGTACAGTCTAGGGGTCCTCCTTTCCATTTCAGTTTGACACAATTGTCCTAGATCATTGAAAGTGTAAGTGACTTGTCCAGGGCCAATATGTGTCAGTGATGAGAACCAAGGTCTTCTTGATTCCAAAGCCAGCTGTTTATCCACTATACCACACACTCTCTCCACTTAATATAAGGAAAAAAATCAACATGCAAATTATTTAAAAATAGATTTTGCCTCAGGAAGAAGAGAGTTTCCTATTACTGGAGGTCTTTAAGTGGAGACCAGATGACCACTTGTCAGGGATATTGTAGGAGGAAGTTTGAGCGTCTGAGGTACTTTGCAACTCAGAGATTTTGCTGGGCCTAAAGTCAGGAAGACACATTTTCCTGAGTTCAAATCTGGCCTCAGACATTTCCTGACTATGTGACCCTGGGCAAGTCACTTAACTCTGCCTCAATTTCCTCATCTTTCAAATGAGCTGGAGCAGGAAATGGCAAACCACTCCAGTATCTTTGCCAAGAAAACCCCAAATGGGGTTATGAAGCATTGGACATGACTGAAACTACTGAACAACATCAAGAAGATTTTAGTAGTTTATTATGTATAATCCTATGGCAGAGAACAAGATAATCTGGCAACACAAAGTCCTTTCCCAGTAGAATTTTAAAGTTTTTAAAATTATAGGGTCTTAGAACTAGAAAGGAACTCAGAAGTGACTGAGATCAATGCCATGCCTAGGCGAGGAATCTCTTCTGCACCATCCCTGGCAAGTTGCAATCCAGTGTCTACTTGAACACCTCCAGAGATGGCAAATCATTCCTTCCTGAGCTGGCTGTTCCATTTAAAGAGAGTTCTCATTGTCCGGAGGTTTTATATTGTTTAGAACCAAAAATCCCCCTTTAATTTCCACCAGTGATCTGATTTCTGGGCCCAAGTAGAACTAGTCTGTTCTCTCTTAATGACAGCTCTTTAGATATTTGAAGATGGTGCTTTTATCACTCTAAAAGTTTAAATATCTTTACATGGCATATTTTCCAGTTCTATTTATTCCTCTGGTTGATCCCTCTAGTTTTGTTTTGCTTGTCAATGTCCCTCCTGAAAAATGAAACACCCAAAATTAAACACCAGACTCGGGGAGGCAGGATGACCAGGGCAAAGCACAGCAGGACAATCATCTCCATCACTTATTTTTTTTTGCTGAACTTAACCAACACCAAATAAAATGAGCATTTCCCTCTATGAAGCAGAACAGAAAAAGGGACTTGAATATGAGGATGTAGTTCTCTATTACAGGCATCTGATTTTTTCTTTTAAGTATATAATAAATTCAACATGTCACTTTCAAAGCTGTCCTGCTGGTCTGTGTTTCCTTACTTCCCTCATTTTGAGCACTAGAATTCTACTCATGTGCCTTAATATGGCATTGGTCTTTGAGGCCTCTCACTGAGCTTACAGTCAGATAAACCCTGCTTTTTTTCGACATAGCTGCTGTCCTGGCTTATCTCCCTCATTCTGTTACATTCACAGCTGATTTAAAAAATAATTGACCCCAGTGTGGGACTTTACTTTTCTCCCAATTAAATGACTTATGCATGAGTGGCACCCACCCCTACTCCCTCTGATGGGCTTTAGAGAGGAAAGGGGACCTGAAAGGAAGAAAGCTATGATTCTGTTACAAGCTTGGACAGGGCATTATTCTAGCACCTCTGTTCTTCCCTCAGTCTATTTTATGATACTATTGGGACAATTCCCAAACCTAAACAAAAACAACATCTGGAAAAAATGAGAAAACTTGGTTTCCCTGGGGCCACTGGAGGAGGCAAATTCTGCTTTTCATTTAATACCCATTGTTCTTGGGCTTCAGCAGGTGGGAAGTTTGGCTGTCTTTTAGAGTTACCAGATTGTTATTGTTTTTGTTCAGTTATTTTTCAGTCGTGTCTGATTCTCTGTGACCCTATTTGGAGTTGGCAGAGATCTTGGCAGAGATACAAGAGTGGTTAGCTATTTCCTTCTCCAGTTTATTTGACAGATGAGGAAACTGAGGCAAACAAGGTTGAATGATTTGCCCAGGGTCAAACAGCTAATGAATCTCTCAGACCAGATTTGAACTTCCCATCATGACCCAGTGAGTAAGGGTGATAGTCAAGAAATAAATAATAGAGTTAAGATTCCAACCCCATTTCTCTTATTGCAGAGTTCTTTCCACTCTGCTATTTTGCCTCTACTTAACCTCTCTGATTCTTAGTTGTCATGTCTTTCAGACAAACAAGATGGTCTCTGAAGACCTTTTTAGTTGTTATTCCAGATGTGCTTGTCTTCGTTCTGTCAGCAACTTTTCATCTCTTTGTCTCTTTTTCTCTGTCTAAAGAAGAGACTAATATCTGTTTCTTTTTGCTCTAAGAAATGCTGAGAAAACCCATGTGATCACTGATGCTTTGACTAATCAGGAGGGAAAAGATGATGTGAATCCAAAGCAATGTTATTTTAAAAGGTAGTAAAGAGATACCAAGGGCAGTTAGGTGGTGCAGTGGATAGAACGCCAGTCCTGGGGTCAGGAAGACTTATTTTCTTGTTTCCAAATCTGGTCCAAGACACTTACTAGCTGTGTGATCCTGGACAAGTCACTTAATCCTGTTTACCTCAGTTTCCTCATCTGCCAAATGAACTGGAGAACAAAATGGCAAACCACTCCAGTATCTTTGCCAAGAAAATCCCAAATCGAGTCACAAAGAGTCAGACACAACTGAACAATAAGAAGATACCAATTTGTTTTTCCCCCTTATACTTTCAGTTTTATCGCTCCCTGAACATACGCATTGCCCTCGTGGGCTTGGAGGTTTGGACGCATGGAAATATGTGTGAAGTCTCAGAGAATCCTTATTCTACTCTCTGGTCCTTTCTCAGTTGGAGACGCAAGCTGCTTGTACAGAAGAACCATGACAATGCCCAGTTGATCACGTATGTGGCTTACTCCTGAGCTAAGATATGCTTTCTTCCCTCTACGAAGAGAACAGTACCCACCACTGTTGGTGGTGAAGTAGAAAGAGTTCAGAGTTTGGAGGCACAAGACCTGGGTTCTATTTCCAGCTCTACTACTACTTACTAGCTGTTTGATCTTAGGCAAGTTGCTTAACTTGTCTGAGCCTACATTTCCTCTTCTATACAATGGGGATAATAATACTACTTCCTAGAAGCATTGTGAGAACCGAAAGAGATCATGTAAAGCACTTTATAAACCATAATGGGCAATCATTTTTAAAAGAGTACATGATTCAGATGATGAATGCCTGTGAGACAAAGAATGAGCTGGGTTAGCTTGCATTGCAGATGCCCACTCTTACCATGAGTAAATATTTAACTGCTTGGGTTTTCTGAGAGATGTCCAAGGGAATGGCCTGGGTCCAGGCTGGGGGGGAGGTTGTGGTTTCCCCAAGGGGATGGACTAGGGCTCTGATGGGAACCCAAGTCAGGAACTGAGCTAGGTTCTGGGGTTACAAAGAAGGCACTATGGCAGGCTATAGTGGAGAGCCAGTCATTAGGATTGAAGGTGACTAGGATAGGGTTGGATCAGGGGAACAGGTACAGAGCTTCCAAAGGTTTAGGCTAGGTCAGGCAGCTAACTGAAGGGATGTAGGTATTCTTTTTTTGGGGGGGGGAGGCAAGGCAATTGAGGTTAAGTGACTTACCCAAGATCACACAGCTAGTATGTGTCAAGTGTCTGAGGCTGGATTTGAGCTTAGGTCCTTCTGACTCCAGGGCCAATACTCTATTTATTGTGCCACCTAGCTGCCCCCAATGTAGGCATTCTTTACAGGAATCCATAGGTGGTTGTTCACACAGAACCGAATCTGCAGAGATCATAAGTCAGGAAGATGCTTAGTTAATAGGCTGCACTTGAGACCAGGAGTTCTAAGAAGGTAGTTAAGGCAGAAGCAGGGCCAACATTGGAATTCAGAGGCCCCAACCAGGAATGTTCCCTGAAATGTGCATTGTGCTGACAGGGGTTTGCTCTCAAGAACTGCTCAGAAACTTTCCCCTTGACCTCTTGGCTTTAGGTGCTCTTTCCTGGTATTAAAGAGAGCTGGCCTGTGTGGTTTTGATGGGGCAGTAAGTTTGTTTCCTTTAGCCCAGGACCAAAATCTGCCTCCAAATCTATCTAGGAAGGTGGTGCTAAGTCCTCAGAACAAAAAGAGAAGTCCCAAACAAAGGATGGTCCCTTAAATGGTCCCTTTATCACTTAAAATGGTTGGTTGTTGTCTTTTGTACTCAAACAGGCCCAAAATGGTGTCATTACATTGCGGTCAAGGTACAGTGTCATTGCATCACTTCTTCTGACTTCTGTGTGAGCACTTGCCTCGTATGAGTTCTCTGTAAGATGATATTTTAGGCAAACAGATACTTAGCATTTGAACAAAGTGGCCAGCCCATTGGAGTTGTACTCTCCGCAGTAGAGTTTGAATGCTTGGCAGTTCAGTTCGAGAAAAGACCTGGGTGTCCAGTATCTTATCCTGCTGGGTGATCTTTTGAATCTTCCTAAGACAATTCAGACAGAAGTGATTCAGTTTCCTGACCTGGCACTGGTAGATTGTCCAGGTTTCATAGGCATACAACAATGAGTTCAGGATAACAAGTCTGTAGACCTCCCTTAAAATAGGAAGGTCCTAAGGAAGTGATGGATGCAGGTTCCTTTAATCCCTCACCTGATTCATAGACTATAAGCAAGATCCGTAAGGATATTGGCTATTTCATTTTGGTTATATCCCCATTGTGCAGCACAGTGTCTTGGAGAGAGCAGGCACTTCATAAATGCTTGTTAATTGGAATTTCTCAAAGTCTCCATTGCTGTCAGGTTCATCCCCTGGGGCTATTAGCAGGATATCCTGTGGTGGGGTGTTTGCCCATGGCTCTGAAATGATTAAGCACATACTGTTGGACAGTACAGGGGAGTACTAGATTTGCAGTCAGATGGCTTGAGTTAAAGTCCAGACTCCACTACTTATTACTTGACCAGATCACTTCCTATTTTTTGGCTTTGGGCTCCTCATCTATAAAATGAGGGTCTTGGACTCAATTCAGTCCAGTATTTATTCAGCATCTCCTGTGTGCAAGGCACTATGCTGAGGCCCTTTCTAGCTAGGAATCCTATGATCCTACGTGCCCAGCACTGTGCCAAGGAGCACAGAAGGAATACAAAACATAGTTCTTGCCTGTAAGAAGCGGGAGGACATGCCCAATTAGGGAGTGAAGCAAACCCCCCTGGGACAGAGAGCATACATTTATCACACAGTTGACTGTGTGGTCAGGAGTTTTATTTATGCAAAACTAATTGGCACAAGAGGTAGGAACCTGCTCCCTTGGGTTTCTTTGTCTCTAATTACTTGGGCTGAATGGCTTGGCGGGTCATTCACCCCATCATGGAAACATCTATGCTCATTGCCATGATGATCTCTGGGGACTTAGAACCCAAGGTCAGTTAACAGAGAAGAGCATTGAAGGCAACGTTACATGGTATGAGAGAGAAACCTTCCTGGGAATCTGTATTAGATCTCCACAGATAGACTCCAGGGGCATAGAGTAGAACAATCTCTCTCCTACCTATTCAGAATTGAAATTATATGAATCCAAGATATTTGCCAATCAGCCAATTCAAATAACAATTGATATATTTTAACATGGTGGCCAGCAGGGTGGAATCCACCCTGATGGAGGGTAAGGGGGCAGCCATTCAATGGGGGATCACCTGAAATATTTTACCCAGCTCTTGAAAACTCTTTGAAGTAAGCTGGCATCATGGGTATGTGGTCATCCTTCTGGCAATAAACAAGCATTTATTAAGTGCCTACTAGTTACTGTACTAGACTCTGGGAACACAAGAAAGAAGGATGAAGCAATCTCTGTTCTCAAAGACCTTGTATTCAAATGAGGGAAACCACAATGCATTTATCAGTATTTCTGGAATAAATATAAAGAGAATAAGTATGAATAAATGCAAGGTGGTTAAATATGAAGTGGTTTTGGAGGGAGGGTGGGCACTCGGATTCGGGGATATCAGAAGACGTGTCAGATAGAAGGTGGTGATGGATCTGTGTATTGAAGGAAGAGAGGGATTATGTAAGGTGGAATTAGGAAAGAGTACATCGTAGACATGAGGCACAGCCAGTCCAAAGGCATGGAGCTGGGAGATGGAATCCCCTGCATGAGAAATAGAGAGAAGACCAGTTTGGCTGGATCACAGGCATACTCCAATCTTGGTCTATCCTTGGGTCTTCCCAAGCATCTCACACAGATTATGAAAATATTAGGACACTTGCAAGTAGTTTTGAATTTAATATGAAGAGGCAGAAGAAGACATGGCAGAAAAGCCTCATCAAGGACTAGTATGTATGGAAAAGGAGGTGAGCTAGCCTTGTAGAATAAGACAGGGGTAAAAGATGGATGGGTAGAAGTCTGTGTCTGTTATACTGGTTGAGTGCTTTGGAAAGGGTGCTGGATTTGGGGTCAGAGGACCTACGCATGACCTAGGCACCTTTGCTCGACCTCTCACTAATTTGGGCAATAATAATCACTTGATTAAACTGGGTGCGGATGGATTATTTGACCTCGAAGTTCTTTTCTAGCTCTAAAACTATGATATTATGTTCCCATGAAAGATTAAAGGAAGGAGAGGAAGGCCTCTGTCACATTGGGGAGATCTACTTCTTTTTGCCTGGGATGCTGATGGGGAAGCTTGGCCCCTGAAGGATATGAGTGTGAATCATCTTGG
>NW_027186372.1:26014868-26035877 GCF_028583685.1 Petaurus breviceps papuanus
CTATCTGGCTTACTTTGGAAGTGATCCTCTCAAGCCAAACTTCATTACCTTCTCTCTTTTTTTTTCAGAGGAATGTCTTTCCATGGTACTACAATTGGTCTGGCCCCCCTGATGGCCATGTGCTCTGTGTACCAGTCTGGAGGGGTCAACATGGTGAGTCCCATTCAATAAGCCAGGTAGTATAGAAGCTGATTAAATCGTTTCATGAACCAGGAAATCTACATTTCTTCAAACTGGCCTCTATTTTTCCTGTTGGATTGAGATAACTGGCTTCAGCCTCCCAACTCCCTTTCCTGCTTGGAACTACTGGTGCCAATCCCCGCTAGCACCTCATGTCTCAGGTCTCCCATGTAACTCTTCTCTACAGTACTTAATGAAAGAAAAGGAAAAGAAATAGGAAAGCAATTGCCACGTAAGCTAAAAGACTGGGCTCTGGTATGTATTCATCTGAACCATGAATCCAGGTCAATTAATTTAACATGAATTTCAGTTAGATGCTACTCCTGATGGGATAACATTATTCTCTGCCCCAGTCCAGTTCTTCAATCCCTTGTAGAAATATTCAGAACTTACTAGACTCTTGTGTATGTTCTAACCAAGGAGCTACAAGAACTGTTCTTATGCAATAGTGGTTTTGATAAATCCTCTAGGAAACCATTGTCCTCAACTGAGGTCTTCTTCATGAGATTGTGTCGGGGGTTCACTGTTAATCTTTCAGGGTGATGTCAAGGAAAACAGCTAGGACCTAGTACAACATATCCTATGGCAGGTACCCTGTCTCAGGTATAACACTGGTCATAGACCATGTGTTTGATCCAGTATAGAATATCATAAATTCATCCTCTTTAAATTATAAGGAAAAATGACTCCAAAATCACTCCATCATAGGTTCTCAAAGCACCTATTAAATGTCTATGTGTGTGTCAGTAAAAAAAGGCAGAGAACATCTTTAGAGGAGGCCAGGCTATCTATGGGTGATGGCCTAGAACTACTCACCTTGACTGAGCTCTCTCCTTGGCTAGGATCACTCAGAGAATGCTATTGGAGTCGCTGCCACCATGGCCCATGAGATGGGCCACAACTTTGGAATGAGCCATGACTCTGCGGACTGCTGCTCAGCGAGCGCTGCAGATGGGGGGTGCATCATGGCTGCTGCCACTGGGTGAGTCACACAGAACATTGAATGTCTGAGCTGGAAGGAACACTGGGACATGGAATGGTAGAACTAGCAGAGTCCTTAGAACTCAAAGTGATAGAGCTAGAAATACAAAGAATATTAGAATTGTAAAGGACCTTAGAACACAGAATGACAGTACTGGAAGGGACACTAAAACACAGAACATGGAAGGTTAGAACTGGAAGGGACCTTAGAACATAGAATGTAACCTTAAAACAGAATCTTAGAGTTAGAAGAGCCCTGAGAACATAGAATATAAACAGAATGAGATAGGACCTTAAAACTGAGCATGTTAGAGCTAGGAAGGACCTTAGCACTTAGAACGCAGAATGTTAGAGCTTGGGATCTTGGAAACCATCCCTAATTTTATAAATGAGAAAACTGAGAGCAGTTTGGCTAAGGTAACACAGCTAGTCAGTGGCAGGACTTAGACTTAGACCCAGCCTCCTAACTAAGAAGCCTGTAAGGATGGAAGCTGGGAGTAGGCAAGTAGGACAGTGGCCAGCATTCCTCAGTGTATCTTAAAGACTCCTGTAAGTTCTTTGTTAGAACTCTGGGCAGAGGGATCTCAAAAGTCATTGTGGAGTTCTGGGACTTGTGGCCGGAAGTTGAAATGTGCATAATAATATAATGTAATTATATACAGCCTTTTCCCACCTCTGATCTCATTCCCTCCCCCTCCCCATTCTCTTAACTTTACATATGAGAAGAATGAGACAGGTGTAGGATCCAAGGCCCCAGAGCTCTTTAAGTAGAAGAGTCACTACATGAATCCGTGTAGCCTGATTCCAAGTCTGGTGTCTTTTTTACAATGCTATGCTGTGGCCTAGAACGCAGGTGACCTTGGTTCCCATCTTGGCTCTCTCCCTGTGTCCCTGCTTCTCCTGGCCTAGGGTCATCTTTACAAAGGACAATCATAGCGCCCGTCCTTCCTGTTATAAGGTGCCAATGAGAAAATAAATGTGACAGCACTATGAAAACTACAAAAAACCCCATAAAACTACAAAAACTGAGTGTCAGCATTATTGTGACCTTATCATGATATGGTGATTTGGGGTGTTTGCCAACATCAACCAGGGTATGAAGTAGCGTCAGGAGATCAGGTTCTATCAGGAACACTGCTGTGTCCCTCAGAGAAAGAGCAAGGGAGAAGCATTTACAGCCGCATAGGGGAAGGACTGAGGGAGGCTTAATTTCATGGAGGGAGCGAGTGTCAGCCATGCTTGTTTGCTCCCCTCTGAAATTCACTTCAGTAGAGCGTCTTTTGGGCCTGGCAATATAAATATTTTTTAATGTTTATCACTATCATTAGTATTTCCTTTTGGCATCAGTAGCCAGCAGCACCCTATCCCCTAGAGCTCCTTTTCCCCCAAACAGAAGCTATTCCTTGTAATAAATAAAAGCAGTCAAGCAAAGCCAAGCTGCATGTCGGCTGGGTCTGAAAATCATTGTGTCATTGTCTGTCTTCTGGAATTGTGATTGATCTTTGCTTCGATTAGAATTTGGAGGTCTGGGGCAGCTAGGTGACAAAGTGAATAGAACACTGGCCCTAGAGTCAGGAGGACCTGAGTTAAATCTGGCCTCAGATGCTTGATACTTACTAGCGGTGTGACCTTGGACAAGTCACTTAAATCCAATTGCATTGCCTTCTCCTCTCCAAAAAAAATAATTTGGAGGTCTTTTCCAGTTGTTTTCCTTGACAGAATTATAGTCACTGTGTGAATTGTTTACCTAATTTTGCTCCCTTCATGATAATCCATCATTGACAGCTCATGCTTTATGTTTTGGTACCTCTCCTTCCCTCCCATCCCCTGAAAGCACTACATAGGCACATATTTTCACTGATTTATCCACACCCTCTTAATCACCACCCACTGATTTATCCACACCCTTACCTATTTATGAGGTAACTGGCTGACTAGAGTTAGAGGTATGCTCTATGACCATGTAACAGAACAGAAGAGTCTGGTATGGCCGTTGAATTGAGCCCATGATGTTGGCCTCATTGGTATGGTCTAGTTGACTTAAAGCATTCTTCTTTATTTTTTTGCTTTTTGGAGGGCAATTGGGGTTAAATGACTTGCCCAAGGTCACACAGCTAGTTTTTGTGTTACGTGTCTGAGGTCAGATTTGAACTCAGGTCCTCCTGACTCCAGGGCTGGTGCTCTACTCACTGCACCACCTAGCCACCCCCGACTTAAAGCATTCTTAAATAGTTAAAAACAAAACAAAACAACTACAGTGGTTTCCAGTTGCCTTCCTCCTCAATAAAGTTCAGACTTTTATGTCTTATTTTCGGAGCCACTCATAGTCTGCTTCCCCTCCAATCCCCCACCTGATGGTTCTGAACCCTCTCACTCATGTCCCTTCCCTCTATGGACTCTGCGTTCCTAGCAAACTGGACTATGTCGCTTCCCCACAATGAACACTGCCTTTGCCACCAGGCCTTTGCTTATACTATTCCTTTTCCATCTATGCTGGTGGAATCCCTGCACTTGTTTTAAGTTAAAGCCCAACTTAAACACTATCTTTTCTAGCTGGGTAGCACAATGGATAGAGCCCTGTTCCTAAGACAGGAAGATCTCAGTTAAAATCTAGTCCCAAACACTTACTAACTATGTGATCCTAGGCAAGTCACTTAACTTCTGTCTGTCTGTTTCCTCAACTGTAAAACGAAGATCATAATAGCACCAACCTTCCAGAATTGTTGTGAGGATCAAATGAGATATTTATGATGGGCTTACCTGGCATATACACATACCGTAATTAGTGTGTGTTCACTCTGAGGCACCACTTCACACCTATCAGATTGGCTAATATGACAGAAAGGGAAAATGCAAATGTTCAAGGGGACGTGGAAAAATTGGGGCACTAATTCATTGTTGGTGGAGTTGTGAACTGATCCTGCCATTCTGGAAAGCAATTTGGAACTATGCCTAATGGACTGTAAAACTGTGTATACCATTTGATCTAGCAATACCACTACTAGGTCTATTTCCCAAAGAGATGAAAGAAAAAGGGGAAAAGACCTATTTGCACAAGGTTATTTATGGCAGTTCTTTTTGTGGTGACAAAGAATTAGAAATCAAAGAGATTACCATTATTGGGGAATGGCTGAACAAGTTGTGGTGTATGATATTGTGATGGAATACTGTCATGCTATAAGAAACAACTAACAGGATGGTTTCAGAAAAAAAATAACTGCCTGGGAAGACATATAAATTAATGCAAAGTGAAGTGAGCAGAATTGTACAGAGTAATAGCAATATTGTATGATGATCAACAGGGAATGACTTTGCTATTCTGATCAATACAATGATTGAACACAGTTCCGAAGGATTTATGATGAAAAATGATATCCACCTCCAGAGAAATAATTGATGGAGTCTGAATGTGGATTGAAGCATATTTTTTCACTTTCTTTATTTTCCTTGTTTTTTTATAATGTGACTAACATGAAAATATGTTTTGCATGACTTCACATATATAATTGATATCACATTTCTTGCTTAGATGGGGGAAGGGTGGGAAGGAGGGAAAGAATTTGAAACTCAATAAAAAAAAAGAATGTTAAAGAAAATAATGAATTTAAAATAAAACAAATAAATGCTTGTTCCCTTCCCCCTTTCCAAGAAACCTTTCCTGATCCCTCTTTTCTATAATGATTTCCTCCCTCTGACCTCACATAAACCCTTTGTTTTAATATCTCTCTCTAACATACTTATTTTGTAATGCTGAATATTATGACTCTATGTGTTTATGTTTTTATTCCCTCATTAGACTGTCAGGGCCCTGACAACAGGAACTAAAGCCTATGTAATAATAATAATTATTAATAATAGCTCAAATTTGTACAGGACTTTAATGTTTACAAGGTGTTTTATATGCAGCATCTCATTTGATCTTTACAAAGACCCCTTTAGATAGGTGCTATTATTACTTCTATTTTACTGATGAAGAAAACGAGACTCAGAGAGGTTAAATAAATAGCTTAGGGTCACAAAGTTAATGAATATCTAAGGCAGGATTCAAGTCCATGCCTTCCTGACTCCAGATCCAGTCACTGTCTACTGGGCTATCTTGCCTTTCCTTTAAACTCTCTATCTCCTTCAGCAGCAGAATGGAAATTTTCTCATAGTAGGTACTTCCTAAATATTTCTTGAATGAATGAATTGGTGAATAAACTTCTGGGAACTCTTTTCTTTTTGACTTGTTCATCAGTTCTAAGGGGAGAGCAACCTCCTTAAAAGGCTTACAACTGCTGAGACACACAAAAATCTGTAACTTCCATGCATAATACTGATATTGCTGACTCTGATTTTCAGATACCTTCTCTGGTGCTATATGAAGCAAAGATGAGGCTAGGAACACCATGCTGTTGTAGTCAGATGTTCTAGTGTGGATCTGAGGTCTCAGTGATTTGGAGGTTCCCTCCAGCAGTACAGATCATAGGCGATCAATTAGTACCCACCCTGTGCTAGTCTTGGCTTTATTCTCCCCTAAGTTTGACAGAGGGGTTCCATCCAATATGCCAAAGACCTCCTCACTTTCTCATGATGTGGCCAAGAAAGCAATATAACACAGGGACTGTCTATAGATTATCCCCCAATCATCATAAGATGGAAAATCAAACCTAAACCAGCCCAAAGGGATGTAGGAAGCTTAAAATATGAGTGCAGAATTCTTAGATGGACTCATACAAACAGACTTATGCCACATATTCTCTGCCATGCTGCTGCCTCAGCTGGTGGGTTCATGCCAGCTTTGTGTTCCTTCCTCTACTAGGCACCCCTTTCCCAAGGTGTTCAACCGGTGCAACAGAAAGGAGCTAGACAGGTACCTACAGTCAGGAGGTGGCATGTGTCTTTCCAACATGCCAGATACCAGGACACTGTATGGTGGCCAGAGGTGTGGAAATGGGTACCTGGAAGATGGCGAAGAGTGTGATTGTGGTGAGGAAGAGGTAAGGCCTTGGTGCTGGAGGGAAAGAGAAAGGGAATGTGGTCATGAGGGGAGAAACAAGGACTTTTGAGACTGTTTAAAACTCAAGGGGAAAAAAAGGATACTACATTTGATTATTGAGTAACCCCAAAGGTCATGTAGAAACAACCTGGTTTAGTAAAAAGACCATTGAATTTGGAGTCAAAGAACCAGACAGCCAAGCTCTGTGAATTACTATCTCTATAACCTTGGAACAGTCTCTTCCCTACTTCCAGCCCTTGGCCTCAATTTCCTCATCTGTAAAATGAGGGACAGTCTAATACAGTAGACAAAACGCTAGAGTGCTGAATATGACCTCATCGGGCCTCAGTTCGAATCTCTGCTCTGTCACTCAGTGCTTGTATGATCTTGGGCAAGTCACTTCTCTCCTTCTCGCCCTCATCTGTAAAATGTGGGGGGAGGGTGTTGGACTGGGGAAGCATAAATTTCCTTCCTGTGAAGAAGTTGGACTGGATGATCTCTAGTATCTTCCAACTATAAATATTGTGATCCTAAAGATAGGGAATGAGAGCCAACAGGAGACTTGGTCATCTTTTCATGTCTGAGCTCAGAGATTCTCTAGATAAGTCCTTCTCTGAACTACCACCCTGCCTTTCCCCTACTGAATCCCCTAGCCTCCAGCATAATTAGGATGAGGAAGCTCCAAATGTCAACTGAGAGTTTTATCAACTTGCTCTCTACATCTTATACATGAGAAGTTCACATCTGATTAGTAAATTAGACCCACTGAGGCCAGGGGGAAGGAGAGATCTACCACAGGCGATCTGCGGACTCACAACATTTTAGGGGTGGAAGGGGCTAGTTTGGCTGGGGTCAATTTTAGTAAGAAGGGAGGTTTCTGGAACAGAAAACAGTAGACCAATTGAGCTATGTCTAGGTGCTGCAGTCCCTGGGCAGTTATTGTGGCCTATGAGTGGATTTAAAGGGGCCCTGACAGGTGTGGACTTCTGGGGCCACATTTTCTGGAGTCTGTGACACATGGATGGAAGAGTGGGGATATGGAAGGGAGGTAAATGGATTTCTGTGTCCCTCTCTGCCCTCATCACCTCTTCCTATCAGCCCTGTAAACATCTCCTGACTCCTGCTCTCTCCTCTAGGAATGCCACAATCCCTGCTGCAATGCTTCTAATTGTACTCTGAAACCAGGGGCGGAGTGTGCACATGGCTCCTGCTGCCAGCAGTGCAAGGTGAGGAGATGGGGCTACTATAGAGAGGGGCAATGGCTCCATGGCCATCTTCCACTGAGGGAGAGAGAATGCATCAGTTGGAAGGGAATGCCAGTGAGCACTGAGTTCATTGCCTTATCTCTAGGTCAGTCTGAGCTCTAACCATCCCAGGGAGTTTCCTTCACATTCTTTAAAACTATAAAATGTGGGGGCGGCTAGGTGGCACAGTGAATAGAGCACTGGCCCTGGAGTCAGGAGGACCAGAGTTCAAATACGGTCTCAGACACTTAACACACACACATACACACACACACAAGCTAGCCATGTGACCTTGGGCAAGTCACTTAACTCCAATTGCCCTCCAAAAAGCAAAAAAATCCCAAACAACCCAAAACTATAAAATATATGGGCTCAGCTTTCTTTGGGAAGCTGGTGGAAGACTTGATTTATCTTCCCAGGAGGAACTATTTTACCTGCCCTCGTGGTGAACATAGAACCCTGAGCAGTGTCCCCCAAGGAAGACGAATGTATGCGTGTGTATATCTATGTGTATGTGTATGTATATACATATATGTGTGTATGTATATACATATACGTGTATATGTATGCATATATGTATTGTATGTGTGTGTATATAAAAAATGGGGCAGAATGCTCGCTGGGGCTTGAGACTTAGTGAACATTGATTGCTAACTACCTGTTGATAAAGATCCTTATCTACCCTAATGCATCTCTGCTCTTTTTCCAAAGTGCGACTGAGGTTTCATTTATAAAGTTAGTTCACAGCCAGTAGCTCCCCAACTCACATCATTATCACCTGTCACATTCAGAGCTCAGGTTTGACAGCATAATGGCCTTTGTCCTCTTCTCTCCAGAGAAGAAAGTATACGCTGCTTTCGTTTGGCCAGAAAGTTGCAGAGAAGGGCATAGCTTTCCCTTGTTTTTTCCAGAGTAGCTCCCAAGATACCATGGATGTCTCCAGGATGGGCCTGGGCCTCCTCAGGTGTATGGAGGTGGGGTTCAACAGAAGGTGTGGGACTCTGACTGATGATGGAGGAATAGGGAGGGGGAGAGATGGGCGCCTGCTCTGCCTAGTACTCCTGGCCACCAGACTGCCACTGGAATCCCAGTAGGGATAAGTCAGGAAGGAGAGTGTATAGGGGCAAAGTGATGTGGGAATAAATACACTGCTGCCTCAGTGCTGTGCACACTCATTCCTACAGTGCATTGCACAAGTGTTCAGTGTCTATCCTTTTCTAAGTTCTCCAGACAACACCTACCCAGTAAGCTGAGGTTCTTCTCCTAAGTCTTTTACTCTTTAATGGATATTTATGCAACACTTGGAGTGTCTATGACTTCTTCTATTTGGTACTTAACTGTCCCATCTCCTTTTTCGGTCTGTCCTTGATGATATTTGTCCCTCCATTGCCCCTTGAATCACCTACAATCTTGATTGTATGAGGTCATGGGTTTCTAGAATCAACAGCCCTGTCATATCACCAGAAGAATATTGGGATTAAAAATGGAAAATCAGAAAAATGTAAAGAAATGTAAAGTGGATGCTGATGACAGGGCCCTTGTGACATGAAAGATAATTCACTTATTGATTTATCCCCTCTTTCCATATGACTCAGCTGTTACCTCCAGGCACTCTGTGCCGTGAGCAGTCCCGGCAGTGTGACCTTCCAGAGTTCTGTACTGGCAAGTCACCTCATTGCCCTACCAACTTCTACCAGATGGATGGCACCCCATGCGAAGGCGGGCAGGCTTACTGTTACAATGGCATGTGCCTTACCTACCAGGAGCAGTGCCAACAACTCTGGGGTCCTGGTAAGGGTTTCCCCTGAAGACATACACCTCCCTTCCCAAAAGGCTGACTCTTTTCCTTTAAATGCCAGGGGTAACATAGCATCTAAGTGCTAAGGGAACATCACAATTCATATGTATGGTACCTTAAGATTTAGGAAACTCCAATCCTTACAACAAACCTGTAGGTAAGTAGTACAGAGGATTTGGAAGTCTTATATAAACTTATTTGTCAAAAGTAAAAAAAAAACAACAAAATAAAATAAGGGTTCTGGAGACAGTGATATGGTGAAGTGAACCTGGAATCAGGAAGAGCTGAATTAAAATCTGCCCTCAGACACTATTAACTGTGTGACCCTGAGCCAGTCACTTAACCTTGCCTCAGTTTCCTCATCTGTGAAATGGGGATAGAAATAGCACCTACCTCTCAGAGTTATTGTGAGGATCAAATGGGATATCTGTTAAACATTTTGTAAGACCTTAAAGTGTTATATCAATGCTAGCTACTGTTTTTATTATAAGAATAGTACAGAGGGGAGAGAACAGAACATAGATTCTGGTAACCTCCCAATACAAACTTAGTGGTGGTAGAGTTTTGTAGAAGACCCTTTCTGAGCTCTCTAGAAGGAGGTTGCCTGCTAAATGTGTTTTTTTTTCTCTTCCCAGGAGCTCGCCCTGCCCCTGACCTCTGCTTTGAGAAGGTGAATGTAGCTGGAGACCCTTTTGGGAACTGTGGGAAGGACATGAATGGAGAACACAAGAAGTGTGCCATGAGGTGATGACTGGGGATAGGACTGACAAAAAGGTCTTTCTAGTCAGCATGCCCAGCCTAGCCCTGACCCCAGGGAAGCTGGCGGCCTCTGTAAGCTCCAGAGGGACCACAGCACCGATGGACGCTGGCCAGCTGCTTGCTTCCCGTTGCTTACACTCGCAGGCCTCTCTTTCTAAACCAGGGCCTGGCAACAGAAGGGAGATGAATCACTGCTAATCTCTTCTCATAATTGGAAAAGCAAATAAACAACGTACAAAACTGTGCTATCAGTCAGCCTAGCTTTCCTTCTTCCCTTAAAGGGGGAGTTTGTCTTGGCCGATTCTCCTGCCCCACTGATACCACCATCACCATCAATAGGAGGCACATCCACTGTCAGGGTACCCATGTATATCAGGGTCTGAAGGAAGAGGAAGAAATGCTAGTAGACCTAGGGCTAGTGATTACAGGAACCAAGGTGATGATGCTTTGACTTTGCTCTGAATAGCCCCTCTCAAGAGAAGGATACTTTGCTCCCCAGCAGGGGGACCTTTCGATAGGGCCAATCTTACTGATCATGGTGAGGGAGGAAGGCTGCTTTGTGGCAACTCCATGCTCCTCCCTGAATTCCACTGTCTTTTTTCTTCATTGGGTTTAGAGATGCCAAGTGTGGGAAGATCCAGTGTCAGAGTTCAGAGGCCAGGCCCCTGGAGTCTAATGCAGTGCCTATTGATACCACCATCACCATGAATGGGAAGAAAATCCGCTGCCGGGGCACCCACGTATACCGAGGTCCAGAGGAAGAGGGAGACATGCTGGATCCAGGGCTAGTGATGACAGGAACCAAGTGTGGCTATAACCATGTAAGTGCCCTTGCCTTGCAGCAGTGGAGAGTGGGTTTCGGGAAGTCTGGGTATATCAGGGATGAGCCTCAGTCTGTCACAGAGTATCGGGGCCAAGGTGGAGAGCAGGGATAAAGTCACCATATAAATCCACCTAACCCCCAAATGCAAGACCTGCCACTGGAAACATGGAGATAGAGGGATTAGACTTCATGCACTTGATATCAGAGAGAAGCTCTAAGGACAAATGAGTGAAGAGTGGTACAAGATAGATCTCACTTCCTAGCACTTGGAGCTGTCCCCTATTCCTGCTGGAATAGGATGACTGAGGGTAATGAAGTCTGTGTCACTCATTACCCTGAAGGCCAAGATAGCAATCCCTCACGACCTTATTGCAAGGAGGGGGGGGGGGGGGGAGTAGGGAAAATGGCTTCTTATTTCTGGTATGAAATATCATTAGATGATGGATATTCCAGTTCTATGGCATTGAACGATGTTGCCAGGGCTTTTTGGATTATTCTATTTCCTACCAATTGCCCTATTGTTTCTGTTCATTTAGAGCTGACCCCAGCCACCACCATGACAGTACATTTGTATCACAGTTTATGTCTCTGAAAGACCTTTCATGTACAGTGGTCCAAGCAGCCATCACTTAGCTTCATTTTACAGGTGAACTGCCTTATGCACTTACATACTCTCACCAGCGTGTCACCACTTGGCACTAGTTCTGTTTACCGCTGAGGAACCTTGCTTGTTGCTTCGTGTGTGGAGACCACTGGAGGCTCAGAACTGTACTATTTGGATAGATACTATCTGTAAGGACTATCACCACAGCTCTCGGCATACTAATAGTGCTTTGTGGAGATAACCTGCCTCTGCCTTTGCCCTTGACCACCCTCTTCCTCCAATACACTCACAGCTTAATACTCATTCATTCACTCTGAAAGTGGAATAAGCTGTTGTAGCGGCAAGCACCCCAGCGTCCCCAGGGTGTCTGCCAATACAGGTTCTTGGATCTGCTTTGTTAAAGGAAAGCAACTCAAAATGGGTTAACAAGCTTACTTTAATCAGTCAAACATATATCATTTACCTCATTCAGGGGAAAAAGTTCAGCACCCCGAACTTCAAAGTATACAGGCAGAATTATCAAGACAGAAACAGATCAAGTAGACAGCTTTCCAAACTGTCCAGCCATTACATCCATACCAAATCAACATCTGGGTTTTTCAAAGCTGGGGGGCTCTCAACAACGGCTTCCCAGAATCCATATCAAATCACAGAACACTTCTCAAAGTGAGCCCCAAAACAAAGCTACACATCAGGGCTTATATAGCCTTCTCCTGGCTCAGAGAATGTAATAACCTTCTGGACCCACTGGCCAATCAAGAAGTATCTACTGAAAAACAAGCCTCCCACCCCAGGCTCCAGGTGCACTCTAGCCTAGGAGCAGGGAAGATCTTACAAATTTACATTCCCATTACAGCTGTAAGGGTCCACACATGGAAGTCTTTTTTCTCTCATTCTTCTCCCTAGTGTTGTAAATCCTCTCCCGTCATGTACTTAATACCTAACCCACATTCCATTCTCTGTGGCTTGTATTTCCCTGATCCGGAACCACAATACAGATACCCAGGGGTAGAATCTTGCAGCAATGTGCTTGCTGAGTCAGGTTCACTAGCATCATCTTTTATGGCCTAAGGGATGACTGATGACTGCTGATAGCCTTGTGGACACTGAGCATGGCCCTCTGCCGTCTCCTGAGGGAATCTTACAATGAAGAGATGGAATCTCAGAGAGGTGCAGCGGCTTCAGTCTTGATAAAGACAAGGCTTAGAAGCCACGGTTCCTGATTTCCGGTTTATGGATGACTCAGTTCCTTCTTCTCACAGATTTGCTTCGAGGGACAATGCAGGAACACCTCCTTTTTTGAAACTGAAGGTTGTGGGAAGAAGTGCCACGGCAATGGGGTAGGTCTTGGCAGACGTCCCTGTGACTTGTCTTCGATTTGTTTTCATGGGGATGGTGGGTGGTGGGGAGGCTGGGGGGGGGGGCGGGCATTGTTCTCTGTGGGAAACAAGGTTCTCCCCTGAGGCATGGGTTTGAGAGACTCTCATGCCTCCTGTCTTCCCACCACAGGTCTGTAACAACAAACAGAATTGTCATTGCTTCCAAGGGTGGGCGCCACCTTTCTGCAACACAGTGGGCCATGGAGGCAGCATCGACAGCGGGCCCATGCCCCCCCAGAGTGAGTGAGACTCCCTCATCTTTGTCATTGCCTGCGTTCTAGGACAGCGAATGGAACAAGTGGGGAGGGAGGAGTGGAAGGCCTCGGACAGCTCGTGGCAGTACTGATATTATGCTCCCTTATTTTTCTCAGGCGCTTCTTGCCTTAAGAGGACTTTTTTTCCAGCTTGGTTTCTTCATTTTCTCCCTGGCAGGTGTTGGCCCTGTGGTAGCTGGAGTGTTGGCCGCCATCTTGTTGCTGGGTATCATCCTTCTAGCACTCTATTACTGCAAAAGGCGCAGGCTAAGCCTGCTCAAGCCCTCAGCTCTCCCTTCCCAATGGAGACAACCCTTCAGGTGAGATGAATGTCTTGAGCTCTCTGCTCATACAGCCACTACCCTAAGGTAGATCTACATCACCACACTCCTGGGCTAGTATAATACCTACCCCCTAGCTGATTTCCCTGTCTTGATTCTCTCACCTTCTAATGATGCGTCCTTTAGAAGTCTGACATTATAGCTGGACTTTTTGGGGTCATTTAACCTCTTCTGGATTTTAGAGGTTGGAGATAAACCAGTTCTGGATAATGGGCTAGAGCTGGCAGGAATCTAGACCAGGTAGAATTGTGATGAACAGTTCTGGTGCCTGGAGCTGGCAGCATAGAGCAAACCCTGCGGGGAACCACATGAAAGGTTCCCTCAGATCACCAGTCTGCAAGGACGTCTTGGCATTTTGCATAGCCATGCCAAGCCAGTTCACCCACATCATCTTTTATAGCCCGGGAAATCATTAGTGATTGCAGAGTTGTGGGTATGCTGTATTTCCCATCAATGGCTATCAGCCTTTCCCTGGGGTCATATCAGAGGTATAATAAGTTCTGTTCCAGGTCCTCTTCTCTTCTCTCTCTATACTGTTTCACATGGTGATCTCATCAGCTCCCATAGATTTAATTACCCTCTCTATGCTAATGATTTTCAAATCTACACTTCCTGTCCTAACTTCTCTGCTGACCTTCAACCTCAAATCACTAACTGCTTTTTAGACATCTTGAATTGAATGTCTAGTAGATATCTTAAATTCAGCCTGTCCAAAACTGAACCCATTATCCTTTCCTCTAAATCCCTCCCCATCCCCCATGCCACACATACCTTTCTTATAAGTAGAGAGAGGATCACCATCCTCCCAGTCCCTCAGACTTGCAAATTAGGCATCATCCCAGATTTCTCATTATCTCTCACCTTCCCATAACCAGTGTGTTGCCAAGACCTGTTCATTTCATCTCTCTGATATGCCTTCTTCTCTCTGCTGACATTACCATCACTCTAGCTCAGGCCTTCATCACCTCACACCTGGACCACTGTAATAGTCTGCCCGCTTAAGTCTCTTCCCACTCTGATCTGTCTTCCATTTAGCACTAAAGTAATTTTCCTTAAGTTTGGGTTCAAACATGTTACCCCCCCTACTTAACTTAACTTAATTCCATGGTCCCCAAGTTGCCCCCAGGATCAAATAAAAATGTTCTGTTTGGCATTCAAAGCCCTTTATAACCTAGCCTCCTCCAAACTTTCCAAGTGTTCTCCTACTTTACTCCCCAACATGTACTCTTTGATCCTATGGCCCTGGCCTCCTGACTCTTCCATGAACAAGATGGTGCCTCTTGACTCCAGGCATTTTCTCTGGTTGTCTCCCATGCCTAGAATGCTCTCCCTTCTCAACTCTGCTTACTGACTAACCTAGGTTCCTTTGAGTCCCAGCAAAAATCCCATCTTCTAAAGGGAACCTTCTTCAACCCCTCTAAAGTCTAGTACCTTCCCTCTGTTAATTATTTCTTATTTATCCTGCATCTAGTTTGTTTATGTGTACACACACACACACACACACACACACACACACTCACACATTTGCTTGTTGTATCCCTCATTAGATTATAAACTCCCTGAGGACAAGGTCTGTTTCTTGCCTTTTTGTGTCCCTGGCACTTAGCACAGTACCTGGCACCTGGGAGGTGGTTAATAAATGTATATTGATTGATTGATAATTACAGTTTTACATAATTTCTTTTCCCTTTTAACCATGAACAATAATAATTAATGCAAAATTTTCTGATGCAGAGGCTTTGATTGAAAAGTTAAATTAAATTAAATTTTATACCTGTGTACCCAAGTCCAGGCTTTCTGCTAGATTCAGTCTTGAGGGAAGAAAAGTATTGCGGGGAAGGTGAAAGCCCCAAAGAAATTTGTGATGCTTTCCATCTTCGGAGGGCCAGGCCCATGTATCTTTCTTAGGCCAGACTATGGAGAAGGGACTGGAGGTTGGTGGGGTGGGTATTAGGAACCATGCAGAGGGGAACAGAAGCTCCTTCTTTTTGATTAGGGTACAAAGGAATGTAGGGGAGGGGAAAATCTAGACACACTGATTGCAACTTGGAACCTGAAGGGACAAGATTGTCTTTGATAGTATCTGTGGTTACATGCTTCCATCTTTTTCTCGTTTCCAGTTGCCCCTTCAAGGTGACTCAGAATGGTGGGACTGGTCATGCCAACCCAACTTTCAAGTTACAGACACCCCAGGGAAAGAGAAAGGTAGGTCCTTTGTATGCTTGGGAAACCTTCATCTTCTCCCCATTTCTGCACCCTCCCAGGACCATCTATATTGTATATATGCAGAATTTCCCCTTTGCTTTTCTCTAGAGTTCTTGGGGAGGAAGTAGGAGGGGTTACAAATAGTTCTATGAACAAATTTTACTTAATTGGCCTAAAAGTTATGCCTAGTTATGGCATTCTTGGAAAAGACATATTTGGAAAGACAAGAAGTTATCTGAGCGTCTCTAGTTGATCAGGAAATTCTAGAGTTAGAAGCATCTTCCAGAATTCATCTTGCCCATCATCCTACCTCTGGTCCTCCATCCCAATGGGATATATAGGAAGGCAACTAATATGTAGGTCATTCAGGCACGGGATATGGATATCTTATCAATGTTCTGTGTTTTACCTCCTATGTAGGTCACCAACACACCTGAAGTTCCACGCAAGCCATCACAACCTCCCCCCAGACCACCTCCAGACTACATGCGTGGTGGGTCTCCACCTCCCCCTCTCTCAGTACACCTCAGCAGGGACATCAGGAACTCCCCAGGGGCCATGACCCAAGTGGAGAGAAAAGAGTCTGCGAGAAGGCCTCCCCCAAGCCGGCCAGTGCCTCCAGCTCCTAATTATACTGCTACCCAGGTAAGAGTTTGCCCACCTTACAGTGTGAGACCTGGAAGGGATCTGAACAACCTTCTAATTTTATAGATGAGCAGCCTAAGACTTGGAAAGCACAAGTAACTTGCCTAAAGTCATACAGTTAAATGTAGGCTGCAACATAGATGTTTACGCAGATAGCATCGGCACACCATAATCTCAGCAGCTCCCTCCCCCATCACCACCAACTGCAAAGGACTTGGAACAAAGAACCTATGGATTAAAAAAGTGCCTGTTTCATCAGATTGTGCTAGTGATGCCCTCTAATGAGAGGACTGTCTAATGAGGAAAATCAGGCAGGGATACCAAGGTTTCTAAGGAAGTGGCTGCTGCTGCCCTGAAGCTAGTCTTTCCACCTTTCCTTCTGGGCTTCATTGTTTATTTCTTCCCCTTTCCCAAGACAAAACTACTCGGTCATATTCCTGTTGCCTCAGTCACCTAGGGTTTCTTGGTCCAGGTTGTACAGGCTGGGATTTACAGACAGTTCTAAGCTAGGGGAAGACATGGAAAAAGAAGGGAAAGAAGTAACAAAGGAAAGACAACATGAGAAAGAAGAAAGGAGGGAAATGGTGAGAAGAGAAAGGAGAAAGCAGAGTGGGGATAAGAAGTTGGGAGAAGAGAGGAAAAAAAGAAGCAGAAAAATCATGGAAGAGAAATAGATGAGTAAGGAGGAAGATAAAGAAAGGAAAAAAGAAACTGAAGAGAGAAATTGTAAGCCTATCATTCCTAGAAACCCATACAATCATTTCTTGATGAGGTAAGAGCCAAGGTCACCCCATGTTGCCCTCTGGCCCTGAGCACCAGGTCAAGGGGGTGGAAGAGAAAGGCAGAGTAAAAGGAGTTCAGATGTACAGTGATGTCTCTGGACGACAGGAAGAAACAAACAAGCAACTTCAGCAGCCATCTCCTGCTCCCAGTTGACAAGGCTCCTAGCAGGAAGAAGGAGCAAACAAAACCAGGAAGGGACCATGAATCCGTGTCAAATAAATATCCCTAGTGCCCAAGCACAGAGATCGTTTCCCTTCACATCAGGGGTGTTTACTGAGACAGAGACTCTGAGCACAGCTGGGTTAGATGTCCTTGGGCAGGCTTCCAGTCAAGATGGTAGAGTGAGAAGTTATGAGGAAGTCAACGTCCTCACATTCCCTAAAAAAAAGAAACGCCAAAATGTGGGGGTGGTCGTTTTAAAAAAACCAAACCACATGATAATAAAAATTTACCACAGAAGAAATGAAGGACCAGCACAATAAGTAAACACAATACCACAAAACACCACAGAGCAACTAAAACTAATTAAAATCTCAGAGACAAAAGAAACAATACAAGATATCCTGACATCCTTCAAAGGGTAAATGCCACTATTAATTTAATGAGGAATTTCCATGTTAAGAAAATTGCCAGGGGTGGCCAGGTGGCTCAGCGAGTAAGAGCACCGGCTCCAGTGTCAGAACGACCTGGAGATCGAATCCCGGGCTCAGACACTCAGCACCCACCCAGAAACACCTGGCCGTGTCACCTTGAGCAAGTTACTTAACCCCAATTGCTTAGGGGTGGCCAGGTGGCTCAGCGAGTAAGAGCACTGGCACCGGCTCCCGTGTTGGGATGACCTGGAGATCGAATCCCGGGCTCAGACACTCAGCACCACACCCAGAAATAACTGGCCGTGTCACCTTGAGCAAGTTACTTAACCCCGATTGCTTAAAAAAAAAAAATTGCCAGAACAAATTAAAAAGAATTTATAGAAATTTTTAAGTGAGAGGAAGTGAAGCTAGAATGAAAAGATACTTTTAAAAATCAGGAGAATATGATGAAAGAAAATATGATGAATTTAGAGAATATAATAGAAAAACCTGAAAAGATCCTTATAGAAGCCGTTGACTTTAGACACATAATGGTGGAAAACAGGCACATAGGCAGCATATACAAGTAGAAAAACAAGCTAAGAAGAGAACTCACATATTGAGAAAACTGATAAATATTCAAATACAAGTGATAAGTCTGGAGGATAGGTTAAGGCATACCAATGTCAGGAGTTGCTGACATCCCAGAAAATGTCAAAAAACAAAAATATAAAAGAATCTTAAAACTATATTCCAGGAAATTATTCAGGAAAGCTTTCCAGAATGGAGACAAGTGACAATAGACAAATGTAAAGAACCTACTGGTCCCCCTACTTGGAAAAAACTTATGAGTCAACTTTCCTAGACATATTATAAATGCTAAAACAAGGAAAGAATCCCATAAGAACTGCAGTAAGACAAAAAAGGACATATTCCGAATTACAGGGACAGTAGCTTTCCCAAGAAAGGATGATCAAATTGGAATGTAATATATACACAGATTCATGCTTTTCTTAATAGTGAGTGACGGGTATGTAGCACTTTAGGAGGCTGACACAGGGCTCAGGGAATAGAGCGCTGCACCTAGAATCACATTTGTTGTTATTCAGGTGTATTAATCCTGTCTGGCTCCTTGTGACCCTGGGACCGTACTGTCCCTGGGGTTTTCTTGGCAAAGATTCTGGAGTGGTTTGCCATTTCCTCCTCCAGCTCATTTTACAGATGAGGAAATTCAGGCAAACAGGGTTAAGTGACTTGGCCAGGGTCACACAGGTAGTGTCTGAAGCCAGATTTGAACTCAGGTCTTCCTGACTCCAGGCATAGTGTCTCTATCCACTGAACCACCTAGGTACTGAGTTTAAATCTGACCTCAGACACTTACTAGCTGTGTGACCCTGGCCAGATCACTTAACCTCTGTTTGCCTCAATCGACTGGAGAAGAAAACGGCAAAACACTCCAGGATTTTTGCCAAGAAAACCTCATGGACAGTATTGGCTTGATGTGGTCACAAAGAGTAGTACACAACTGAACAACCGAACAACAAATGTAGCATTAACGTTTGCAAAATACTTTCCAAACTTTACTATGTAATGTGAGTCTCATAACACCCCCACGGAGCAGATACTATTAGTATTATACCCATTTTACACATGAGAAAACTGAGGGATAGAAAGTAAAAAAAAAAGGGGGGGTGGCTAGGTGGCGCAGTGAATAGAGCACTGGCCTTGAAGTCAGGAGGACCTGAGTTCAAATCCAGCCTTGGACACAACACTTATTTAGCCGTGTGACCTTGGGCAAGTCACAACCCCAATTACCCACCAAAGAGCAAAAAATAAATAAATAAACAGTTATTTAAAAAAAGTTAAAAGAAAATACTTATTCATGCTCACCCTGCTAAATGTTAGAAGGGATCTGAAACCAGCTCTTCCTAGCTCCAAGTCTGACACTGTATCCACTATCTCATATGCATGGGCTAGAAATCTAGAATTATCTATCCAGCCAAATTTAGTATACTGTTTGAAAGAAAGAGATGGATAAATGGTAAATTTTTGGATTTTGAACAATTCACAAAACTATATGCATTTCAAAAACGTTATAAAGGCAGCCAGGTAATTGAGTCAGAAAGGCAAGGACTTAAAATAACACTTCTCACATCAAGATAAACTATTTCACAAATAATTGTGAAAACCTTTACCAGCTACTGACTAAATTAAAATTCAAAGTATTCAGCAAACATAAGAGGAAAAAATGTTGGAAAGATATACACATCCCCCCCCACAAGTATACATAGAAAGTAAATAAAAATACATCCTAAGTAAGAAAGAAGAGATTGGTAAGAAAAGCAGAAATTCTCTACATTATATTTATAGATTAGAATTTAACAGAGTTAGTTGTAAATAATGATCATATAATTAAAAGATAAAAGCCATTTGGGTTTTGGTTAAGTAATCTATTACATAATGTCAAGTGAATGAGAAAACTGTAAAATTGAATGAAAGCCACAAGGTACTGGATATAAAAATCCAGGGAATACAATGAAAGGAACACACAGAGACAAACTTGGTCACGTTGAATGTTCATATCAGTTAGTAGAAAAACTCAGCCAGATGAGTCTATGCTTAAATATCTTAGAAAAGAAGCATAATAATATACCAGCAGAAAATAGAAGAGGAAATAATGCAAACAAGTACTAAAGTTAATATAATTGAAAATAATTAAGCAATTGAAATGACAGATAATACCAACAACATATCGATAAAGAATAGGTATATCAATAAAAAAAAGATAATCCCTAATTTCCAAAATTAGAAATGAGAAAGCAGAGATTATAAGACCAAAACAAATCAAAATGATGAACAGAGACTACTATGCAAAATGTTATGCTAATAAATTTGAAAAACTAAAAGACATTGATGTTTATGTGCCAAGATATGCTATTAAAATTATCCCTGCCAAAGTAGAAAATCTATTCTCTTGTAGAAGGAGAAATCAAACTTCACAGAACAAATCCCCTTAATAAAAGGATTTGTCCTGTAAAACTTGGCCTCAGTCAAAAGGCCGTACTCAAGGACCTAGAAGGCCATATCAGGCCTTGAGGCTGCAGGTTTCCCACTCTGACCCTTATTACCCAAGAGATGGAGAACCAAGATTAATCATGCAGATGGTGCCACCAGGCTGTGCCATATGTTTTGCAGCTTCTAGAAGACATTCTCAGTATTCTTTTGTTTATTTGATCAAACCATCTATCACTACCGTTTTCTCTTACTACTAAGACTGATCTCCATTTATCACCAAAGCACCTATATAATCTGGCAAAAGTACCCATGGAGTCCACCTCTCTTCTCTCTTCACAGCGGGAAAGACACATGAGAGAGCTCACCCCTTCCTTGTGCGTGGTAATGCCTTTCTCTAACATTTCTTCTTCTTCTTCTTCTTCTTCTTCTTCTTCTTCTTCTTCTTCTT
>NW_027186372.1:26035887-26041491 GCF_028583685.1 Petaurus breviceps papuanus
CTTCTTCTTCTTCTTCTTCTTCTTCTTCTTCTTCTTCTTCTTCTTCTGCTTCTTCTGCTTCTTCTTCTTCTGCTTCTGCTTTGGAAGGCATAACAATTGGGGTTAAGTGACTTGCCCAAGATCACATGGCTAGTAGCGTTAAATGTCTGAGGTTGGATTTGAACTCAGTTGCTCCTGACTCCAGGGCCGGTACTCTATTCACTGTGCCACCTAGCCACCCCTACCATTGCTTCTTAGTGTAGTTCTCTGAGTTTTACACTACCTTAGGCTTTTTGTGTTCATTGTTTCCTTTGGACCCTTTTAGGCAGGTAAATAAAGAGATTATGATCCCCATTTTACAGCTGAAGAAAATGAGAGCTACAGGGATTAAGTGACCTAGTGAGTTTAATAGCAGAGTTTCAGCTTTTACAAGCTTCAATGTCAACAAATACTTCATCAAAAAAGCATTTATTAGCTATTTACTATGACTAGGTGCCTACTTTCTGCAAAACACTTAAGAGCTTGGTAAGTTACAAAGACCTTGGGATGTCTTGAAGGCCAAGCAAGGACCCTGAAGACCTCATTTTGTATTCTTAGCCCTGAAAGTCTTCAATGGGTCCCTGTGCAATATTTCTAGTCTCCTGAGCCTCCTTCTCTTCACAGGCACCCTGTGCTCAGAGGAACATTTGGTAGGCTGGTTTACTTCCATGGAATTCTTTGTGTCCATGGATACTAAGATCCACCTTGGCTCCCTGCCTCTCGGACCCCTGACTCTATCCAGGGAATTCTTCTTTCCAGAGCTGTTTAGTAGGTTGAATGTGACTCTTAACACAGCCAAGCTGCTAAGAGTTGGGGAAGGCCTCTTGGACTAGTGCACTTATTCTTTGTCATGATCAGCACTCCTTTCATGGCAGGAGGAAAACAAGGAGGCCACATGCAGAGATATGGATGAAGATTCCTTCCTGCTAATGCTTCCCCTGAGACATTCATTTTGCATGGCAAGCAGCTGTTGGAGCAGAGTTTTTCCAACGATAGTTTGACATCTGCACACAGCTGTTCATTTCCTCACTCTGGACCCAAGTGACATCTCCCTTCCTATTTTGCTGATTGTTCAAGGGATCATTTTGGAAGGAATGGAGTAAAGTAGACAAAATTCTTCTCATTTGCAAGAACCACCTACCCATCCTTTCACTGGTTTTCAATAATCCATATAAGCCAGTTATATAAACCAGTCTCATGATGCAGGTTTTTCAGGTCTTGAGATTATCTTCAGACTTTTCCCACTGCTCATTCATATCCCTTCTGAGAATGGACAGGGAAAAAAGAAGTACAGATTTAAAAACTTAAACCTGTCAAGTTGATTTTTCTGGTTTAGAAAACAATAAAAAAAATTACGTTTTTCTAGACTTGCACTTAGTAGGAAATGCTGAATGAATGAAAGGTTGGTCAAGGGTTGGCAAGGTGGTTACCCCAGAAGTCAATAAGGTATTTCATTGACTTGTGAGGTAACTTCCATTTCCTGCACTCGATAGATCTCGTTGAGAGATGTCAGTCATTCTATCAAAAAATGGAAGAGAAAGTTGAAAAAAAAAAAACTAAATCAAAATTGTAGAATTTGAAAGCTGTGTTTCTCTCCAAAACTCCCATCCTACATTCCACTTTCACTACCATTCCTTTTCTCTCCCCTTGCTCATTGAGGCAGTGTGGGCTGATGGAAAGAACAAAGGGTTTGAGTCAGGAGGTTTGGGTTCTAGAAGCAGCTCTGCCTCTAAAAAGTCAGGAGATTTTAAGTAATATATCTATCTCTTAGTCTTCTCATCTGTCGAATGGGGATAATAGCTGCCCTATCTACTTCATGTAGATTTCCTGTGAGGATTTTCATGAGATCATATCTATGAACAGATCTTTAAAAATTTTTAAATGCTATATGAATTTATACTGGTATCATCAATCAATCAACCAATCAATCGTCATTATCATTGTTAGCTGGCTGGACACCTATCAGCCTTCCTGACTATTTCACATAAAATCCTGTTTCTTGATGTCCTAACCTAGTGTATCACCTTAGGCAAGTTACTTGACCTCTTAAGGTCTCTGTTTTTTCATCTGTATAATGGGTAGTGACAGGAGGGAGGGTTCCTGGCCTAGGTGATCTGTAGAGTCCCTTCCAACTTTAAAGTTCTGTGGATTCTCTAACCTCTTCAGTGGAGTCATCCTAGGATTCCAGCTCACTTCCCTGAAAATGAGAGGGTTGGGCTAGATCATCCCTAATCTTCTTCTAATCATCTAATCATCATCTTCTGGCTCTAAATCCCATGAGCTGAATGAACTTTTATCCTCCATGGTACTTCTATACCTTCCTAGCAGGCTGGTGATCCTGAGGAGACAAGTTTCACTTTCTGGTCTCTGCTATTGCCCTGTCTGTTTAGAGTCAGGCTGAAAGTCTCTTTACTTTCTCCTTAGGATTTCTCCAGACCCCGCCCACCCCAGAAGGCTCTGCCTGCCAATCCTGTGCCAGGTCGCAAGACACTCCCAAAGAATGGCGGCTCCTCTGCCCTGCTGCCCCCTGCGGCTGGAAGCAGCCCCCGGCACCTTCAGCCACTAGCGATTCCAGCTCCCAAGGTGTGTCTCCCAAGCATTTAGAACTGGAACAGGTATAAGTTGCCCCTGGGGTCCAGAAGAGGTGGGGATGAAAGAACAGACTCTTCTATGGCCTTCTGCAGTCCATGTTCCAGATGAGGCATTTGGTCAGTTCTTTTGTGGTTGGTGTGTTGCTGTGTTCCCTATTCTGGGTGGGGATGGGGGAGGTAATGAAGTCAGTTAATTAGCCCAGCTTTAGTTTCACACAAAATGCTGACAGATCCATGAACAGAGGGAAGATTGAACCCCTTGCTTAGCTCTTAGGCTGTAGGGATATGTTTTGTTGGTGCCTTGTTTTTTTTTCTGGAGAAGCAGGGCAAAGGGGGCTTTTCTTATCACTATGGCAACCGTGCCTACATATTGGCAATAAGAGTTATGGTTAAAAGTCCTGGGTTTGAATCCTAACTCTACCACTTATTAGCTCCGTAATTATGGGGCAGGTCAGTGTACCTCTGAGCCTCAGTGTCCTCATCTATTAAATGGGAGGGCCAATGTGAGGATGGCAGTTTGTACACTTTAAAGGATTTGAAATGTGAGAGTTTGTTATGGATGGACAGACTCATATTCATTGAGAGAAGTCACTCTCTTAGTGGTCATGTTTAGCAAACATCCAAGTACTTAAGTTTGTTTCTGTTTAGTGCATTGAACTAATTGTTTCCCCTGTTTTTTTCCAAAGTTCACAGATTTCAGAGCCCAGAGGGCTGGAGGAGTGACTAGCTCAAAAATCTAATCCCAACACTTGACTTGAAGAGTCCCAACCGGAATTCCCTTTTTCCATGAAGACCCTGGAAATCACAAAAAATATCGATGGCCTTATAATCAGGCCATCTCACGTAATTTACCTCCTCCCCCCACCTTCAACCTCATCACCTCCAATTCTTTGATACTTTGACCCAGAATCAGTATGCTCTAGCTTCTTTTGGAAGCCCAGAGCGACTTATTTCTAACAAAGTTTAAGTGTTGTTTTGTGCAATATATGATTTAGGGAAGGGGAGAGAGTAGGAGCCTGGGAAAGAAGATGAATGTTGGCTTAACCCGACTGTCAGCCACTCAGCATATCTACAGAGACTGGGTCATTTACCTTCCAGTGGTCACCTGAGCCTACGAAGAAGAAGAACTTGGGCTAACGAGGGATGCTGCATCTGTCTCCCAAGCCTGGAGAACCCATCCTGCGGCTTGTGGAGGAGGACCCATCCACCACGTCTTCCACGCCCTCTCTAAGAAGCTGGAACAAGAAGTGGTTCAGCTCCAGAAAGCCCTGGGACCCAGAGAAGAACCAGAGGAAAATCCCTGCAGCGATCAAGCTGTGCCTGGTCACAAGAGCCATCTTGGTTGGGATGCTTTTTGTTGATTCCTTGTTCATTTGTGATGCGTATCCTGTGGAGGTCTGAGTGCTTTTCCTTCCCTACTCCCCCTTCCACGTCCATTATTCATAGGAGTCATTTTTGACTCCAATAGGTACTACAGTTAGGTTAACCGCTCCATCTACAATAACATAGACAGCAGGGGGAGCACCATGCGTATGCCTCCTCTGAGCCATAATGGTAATGCCAAAGGTCATGAGTACCAAGAGATTGGGACTCTTATTCTCCTTGGTGCACATCAGGTACATTCCATTCTAGCACTAGCTACCCTGTTTGATCACTCCCCCCCCCCCACCTCCTTCTCCCTTAGGCCCTCGATATAATGATGTGTGGTGCTTTGGTGAATGGACAGTAACAAGCCCTGTCTTCCCAGGGATGTGGTGCATATAGCTATCCTCAGGGCTTACTAGTAATTCCCTAAAACTGCAGAGAGGGTCTTGCTTATAGATCTGTGTTTATCTTTGTGTTTGGGCTTTCTGGTTTTGGATCTCAGGATTGCTGACTGGAATAGGATTGGCAAGGTGGAGACATTAATGATGCCCTACCCCCTCCCCACAAACTTAGTTTATTTTTTATTTTGTTTCATGAAATCGGGGGTAAAGGCAGACATTTTGGTTTCCAATGTGAATCTAAAGAATTGCCATGTGACTTAGGTTAACTCTGACTACTACCTGGTTGGCCATCTTCTGTCTAATGTTCAGCCCTCTCTAGTCAAATATTCCAGAAAGATATTGAATCCTTGAATTTCCCAGCTCTGAAAATTATTCTCCCTAGCAAAAGACCCAGAAGAGTGTCCAGATCGCAAGTTCATTTGGAATGTTGCTGCAGCATTTCCCCTGCCAGCCAGCTCACTGCCCCCTTTATAAACGGTTCATCCTAAATGTCCCACTTCTTCATAGATCTGTGGGAGCTATCCCAGAAAAGAATATTTGTGTCTAGGAGAGAAAATGAAAAGAAAAATGGCTTCATTAGCTATTTGTACATTGGCAGAGATTCCAGTGGTTAAGCCAGCTGTTTTCTCTAGCCTTCTTGAAGCCTCTCTCCTAATCCCTAATTATAGGAGATGGACAGCTGAGATGTCTAGCTGATGGGAGAAGGGCAAGCCAACCATTTAATCTTAAAATCATTTCTCCCTGAAACAACATGGAAAGGAAACCAGTGATTTGATTTTTCAAAGACCTCTTTCTCCTTCCTACGCCCTGTCCCCACAAATGGGCATTGGGAACTGGAAATGGGTGAATTTTCTCTGGATCTCTGACCCATGTATTGTTTCTGCCTCTATTCCACAGACGCAGGTCAAGCTGATAGAATCTCAGGCTTGTAAAGAGATTTAGTCACTGCCCTCTTCCCTGATTCCCATTTCTTTACCATACCCAAGAAGCACTGCTCAGGATATAAGCCCAAGAAAATCCCAGGGAATATAAAATTCAGAAACCAACTGGAAAGGTACCCCAGCCCCTTTGAAAGCTGAAGAGCTATAGGCTGAGGCTTCACAAAAACAAAACCTTCCAAAGTAAACTTTCAGTATATGGGCGTGTGTATATGTGAGTGTGTGTGTGTGTGTGTGTGTGTGTGTGAGAGAGAGAGAGAGAGAGAGAGAGAGAGAGAGAGAGAGAGAGAG
>NW_027186372.1:26041591-26094887 GCF_028583685.1 Petaurus breviceps papuanus
GAGAGGGGGGGGGAGCATTTGCTTATTGGTATGTGTCGAGGCTATAGGGCATATGTGAAGTTTTCTTTTGATTTGGGAGATTTTACACAGAATATACAGATCCTTTTCTCCTTGATTCACTTATTAATTGTTTACAATTGATGATATTTGTGCATCTATGCAAAATACTTGAATAATACAAATCATTGTGCCTTTTTCCTTGTTTATATTTAATTAAAATGAATTATGGTTTGCCATTTGAAATGCTGCACGAGTTGTCTTGCAAATCCAGCCTATACCAAAATAATCCCAGAGCATCCCACTTCTGGGATCTGGACACTAGCAGCTGCTCAGATGTAGAGAGCTCCTGGTAGCATTTAAAAGGTTACATGCAAGCCACTTAAAGGCCATCAGAGTAGAACAAATGTTCCAGTGCAAAAGGAGGAAAGCCCAGACTTCCATTTTACCAGTAGAGGGGGCTGTTTTTCTGTACAGTATAGGACTAGTTCAGTTGTCTCCATTATAGCTTTGAAAGGCTGGGAAAAGTAGAAAATACCAATGAAGCCCCCAATGAAGGCCTGATCTTAACTCAAAAGGGTAAACTGCTTAAACATATAGAAGCAAAAGAGACCATGGACCAGGGGCATTAGTGTGAAAAGGAACCTCAGAGATCATTTAGTCCAGTGAGTTTCCAAGTGTGGTCCAAGGATGGCAAGGAGTTCCTGAGACTCTTTCAGGGAGACCAGGAGGCCAAAGCTATTTTCATAATGTTACTAAGACATTTTAATTTCTAATGTGGTAAATATTGATAGAAATAACTCACCCAAACAAAATCTCTTTTTGGGGTCTTGAATAATTTTTAAGAATATAAAGGGATCCTGAGACCAAACAGTTGAGAACCACTGATTTAGTCCAACACTCTCACTTTACACTGAGATAATGAGTCCCAGAAAGAGAAGGGACATATTTGAGGTCATAAAACAAATTGGTGGCACAGATGGAATTAGAAACAAGGACTTGCCAATTTTTTTCCCCCCACTACCTCTTAATGAAATCTATTTTAGAGTTGTCTACATTCAGGGTAATGGACCTTGGAATAGGCCTAATCTTAGAGGCCACCCTAGAGGACTGAACTATAGATGGCCTAAGGCTGGTTTAGAACAGAAAAATGAAGGGGAGGTGATGAATGTTCTCCAAATAATTATCTCAAAGTTGTAATAATAATAATAGCAGCTTACAATTATAAAGCACTTTAAGGTTTACAAAACATTTTCCATACGTTATCTCATTTAAGCCTTGCAAAAACCCTGTGAGGTAGGTGCCATTATTATCCTGATTTTAAACAGATTAAGAAACAGAGGCCTAGAGAGGTGGTGTGACTTTTCCAGGGTCACACTGCTAGTGTCAGAGGCAGGGTTTGAACCCCACTCTACCTGGTACCAGGTCCAATATGCTACCACATATACAGTACTACCCCTCAAGATAATATTGTGGTCAACTGAATATTATTTAAAGAAAGCCTTCTTCCCCCAACTGATAAGCAAAAATGGACCAGTTGGAATAGCGTGGAAAATCTTGACATACCCACTGACAGACTGTACAGGGGCAGCTAGTTGAGATCCCCTGCTTCTAAGATTCCTAAGGGCACGGGGATCAGTTAATCAGAGGTACAAAAGCTTTTGTCCTCTGCTTCCACAGGTACACTTTTAATCTCAGAGGGTGTGAGGTTCTTCTCAACTACAAAAAGTAAATACATTGCTTTGATTTAGCCCTTGACAGAAATCCATATTCATTAGAAACAGGGAAATTCAAGCTCTAGGGGGATGACCATAAACTCTCCCATAGGGACCATCAGATCTCTGAGAAACTGCTTTCATGTGCTTGGGACTTGGGTGTGTAAGTACACATCCCTGGGCAACTGACAATGGCTTTTACTCATGACATCATTTGAGCAATTAAGAAAGATGTCCTTCTTACTAATTTTTTGGAGCCAGATACGATAATTTACTTCCCCCACAGGTATCTGCACCAATTCCTCTGCTCTTGCAGCAGGGACAGAAGAAAGGGAGACAGGTAGGGGGGAATCAGGCAGTCTTCCCTGAGCCCAGCCCATTCATCTGAAGGTCCCTGGCACTACAGCTCAGCCAGGTTCCTGGTGCTGGCAGCTGCTCTGACAAGCTAGCACTCGGTTGGCTTGGGGGAAGGGAGCTGCAGCTGTTGGAGCTGTGTACTTATACTTGGGTGGCTGCCTTTGTAGGCAGCTCATTGGCAGGGCTTGGCCCTTGTGCAGCATTGAGAGGAAAGGAAGCAGCAGCCAGCATCAGGGAATTGGGTGCATCCTGCCAAGCTCTCAGTCTGTGTGCCTGCAAGGTCATCCAGATCCAAGGAACACTTTTGCTAACCAGGGAGCCAGGTCATTGAGACAACAGCAAAGGACAGACATGGGAGTCCTTCAGTCCAAAGTGCTTGGTTTGGACCCAAAGTAAACAGTATAAATCTGCTGGCTTCAGTAGACCTAGTATTGCTTCCTTCTAACCCTCACCTCTCATACGTGTTCCCTTCTCTCCCTATCTCGAAAACACCATGTCTTGTTTACTTCTCAAGGAAGAACAGGAACTAATAGACTGCCAGATTTCAACTCAGAAACCAAGATATTTTTTAAGAGCAAAGCAGCAGGGAACAGCTGTCATTCTTCCAAGGCAAGAAGATGAAATACAAGCGAGAGTAACACACGAGCTAATCCAGAATTTGGTAGTGACAAGTCTTTTGTTTGAATCTTGAGGTCATTGTGTGACCTCCCTGGTGACTGGTACCTCAGTATGCCAAAAGAGAGACAGACAGCAGATGTCAGCCACTGAGCTGTAAATCCAGGGATTAACTTGGCTCCTGGCTTTTCTTTTTTTCACTTTTACTTATTCCTTTTTAAAAACTTTTCTTTCAGGCCAGGCTTTTCCCTGAGTCACAATGTGACTTTCTCAGAACAAAGTCAAGGGGAGGTCCATCTTCCTTGAGATGTTGTTGTTTGTCTGTTTCAGAGAGGATCAATGACATCACAGGTGATGTCTTCACGTGCATGTTAGCTGGATTTAAGTGAGGCAGAGTCTCACAAAATCATCAGCCTCACTGTCTCTTCCAGAGTTATTGAGGTCCAGTGGCAGAACAAAAGTCAGGATGAGTGGCAATGGCCCGAGATGCAGTGGATGACCTTGGCGTCCTCAATGCCTGACCAAGCTCGAAGCACTCCACAGCACCTGCTTCAGCTGCCTTCATGGCCATTGGAACAAATTTCTCATCTTCCCATTCTGCTAGGGGAAGTCATCACTTGCTTGGAGTAGACATTCCCCTAACTGAGGCCTGTCAGTTACCCTCAACCTGGTTTAGACCTTTAGTGTTTACCTGTCGTCTCCCTTGGGTAACATTGGAATGAAGGGAGAAGGATCTGAAGATGGCCTAGAAAATATTAACTTTTATACTATAGTCCATGTTATTTCCATATGAACTTTGAGCAGTGAATCCTTCCTCATCCCACTCAGATAGAGCCTGTCTCAGTCCAAGATTGAGGAATGATGTAGCTTATATATCCTTGTGATGAAGGCCAGTACTGAGAACCTCTTGGTTTTACAACGCCCCACAGAATCAGCTGTACTCTAATACATTCAAAGGGTCAAGTTCTCTCCTCCACTTGCCAACATAGGCAACTGCCATTGGCATGGAAGGTAGAGGGTTAAAAAAAAGTCTTTCTAGAGGCCTGAAGGATTATGGGGAAAGGAGGGATAGATAGTGCACCAATACAAACCATGCAGTATGGCCATCGAGTCTTTGTGTTTCCAGGAAGTCAGGATCTGACCTGATCCTATACCATTGGAAATTACTTCCTCCTGGAAATATTAATGAGGTATAAAGCCACACTGTTAGGAAAAGGGCATCTTGCCTCTTGACGTAATATTTGAAATCACTAGATTGTTCTGGGGTTAGATGGGCTAATAGAATGTATCTTCTCATATATAAATTAAAAGCTTTAGGTGTGGATTGTGAAGACTTTGGGTTTCTCCTCTGGTGAGGGTGTGGGCAGTTCTATGTTGTCCACAAGGACACTTTTGTCTTCCAGCTTGATGATTGTGGGCTCAGGGGTGGGAGGTGGGACTGGGTTTTTGAGGGTATGGGGAAGGTTTGCCCAGGTAATGTTGAGGTCCTTAAAAGCATGGAGCAAGAACACTCCCAGGATAATCGTAATAAAACCTGAGATTGTGCCCAGGATGTCCACAACTGACATACTGTTCCATTCCTTGAAGAGGATAATGGAGGAGGTGATGACCGTACTAGTAAAGGTCACATAGTAGATGGGAAACACTAAAGAGGTGTTGAAGATATCCAGAGCCCTGTTGAGGAAGTTGACCTGTATGGGGATTGAAGTTGCCAGGATCAGCCCAAGGCAATACGTTAGAGGGTGCCGGAGAACTGGCTGTCCCTGGAAGAAGCCCTTGATGGCAATCCCTATGCCTTTGACAGCACATACGGAGAAGGCCCCCATCACGGAACAGATGATGATATAAATGAGGATGTTCTTCTGTCCATAGCGTGGGGCAATGATGAAGATGAAGATGAGAGAGCTGACCGCTAGGATCACAGCAAACACGATGAAACCTGCAGGGAGGAAGAAAAACAGCTTGAATCTCAACATTAGATCTTGGGAAAACAAATAAAGTGTATCACCAACCAAAGATGCTTTTAAGCCAGCCTTTCAAGTGGACTAAGGCACAACTGGGGAGCACTGGCCGAGAAAGACTCAGTCCTGGCAACACGTAGTTGTTTGGTGAGCATGCTTTCTACTCCGCTGCTGGTGCTAACTCTTACTCCCCACTCAGACTGAGACTTATAGCAGCCCTTCCTCGCCACTGGAATGCAATCAGTAAGAGAAAGGAAAGGGATCTCACTTTGCCTGGTTATTTGAATGCAAATCCAGTTTTGGCTCAGCAGCCAATCAAAAATCTGTGTCTTCACCATGTGGTCAGTGGGCCAGATAATAGTCCCAGGAAAACCTTGCATGCTTCAAAGCAGAAAGCAAGGAGCTCCATTATGAAGGCCCAAATAATTATGTGATCCCAGGACTAAGCCCTCCTTGATCAATTCTTCCCCCAAGCTCCACTCCCATACAAATACAAATATACACCAACAAGTACTCACCTAGCAAATTTTTCACTAGCCTACCCCAGTGACCCAGAAATTAGCACATCAAACAAGCAAAAGAAAATCAGAACAACCATTTCCTACATCCCCCAGCATTTCCCAGTTTTAGGGCAACTCTGTTATCCTCAGGGGCAGCTAGGTAGATCAGTGGATAGAGTACTGGGCCTAGAGTCAGGAAGACCTGAATATACATTCAGTCTCAGACACTCACTAGTTGTGTGACCCTGAGCAAGTCACTTAACTTTGCCTCAGTTTCCTCATCTGTAAAATGAGCTGGAGAAGGAAATGGCAAACCATTGCAGTAGTTTTGTCAAGAAAAGCCCCTAAGAGTTGGATATGACTGAATAACGAACAGCAACAATGGCTAATCTCACCTGTGTCCCTCAGCTTTGAAGCCATTTCATTCATCGACCTGATCTTCTCTTCTTCAGGGGCATGAATCACCATCACTGAACTGCCCGCTACAGAGATCATGCAGCCCAGCTTCCCCAACAGGTTCAGCCGCTCTCCCAGAAAGTAAGATGATAGCACAGCACTACAGAGAGAGACGGGAGGAAAAGGTGTCCGAATGCAGATTAGGGAATCTGATTCCTGCAAGGAGGCCTTGAAATATGGGAAACCTTAAGAGCAGGGCCAGTCTTCCAAAAGGAAAACTGTTTCGAATCATTGATCCTGCTTTAGAAATCTGAATTTGTCTGAGAAGAGTAATCACAGACGCTGGTGATTAGACAGAACCACTGTCACTTTCACCCATCAAGGCCGTCTTGCAAACACTGACAGCTCACTATTTATATCAACCATCTATGCTGGTCGATTTTACAATTTACTTGCCAGATTGCATTAGGAATAAAGGATTTGGGGCTGCAAACTAATCCAGGAGTTCTTGATCTGGGAGTTCCTGGATAGATTTCAGGGAGGGTTCATGAACTTATATGAAAAAAAGCTTACATTTTAATTTTTACTAACCTCTAACTGAAATTGATCTTTTCCTTCAATTATTAATAAATAGTGTTCTGGGAAGGGATCCATAGGCTTCACCAGATTGCCAAAGGGATCCGTGACACAAGCAAGTATGATCAGTCCAATACCTTAATTTTACAAGTGAAGAAATGAAGGCCCAGAGGTAAATGACTTGCTTAGTGCTGTCCATCCATGTCTTGTGACTCCAAAACCAAGGGTCTTTCCACTATTATCTATTGCAGAGTGCTAAACAGCACCCTTTCTGGGGAAATTGAGGCTAAGGCACATTCTTAGCAGGTAAAGTATGTCCAGCCTCACTTGGTGGTTCTGGAAAAGCCTCATTCAAATGCATGTAATAATGAGCCACAAATGGGAAAAGAGTAAACAAATTAGCAATGTATTTATTAATGACCTTATAAGCACGCTCAGTGCTCCCAGTGGGGTGACGACCGTTGCAGGAGCAAATATGTAGGCCCCAAAGTTGGCAGCTTCACCTAGACCCACTAGGAAATAAGAAGGGGGGAGGGGAGAGAAGAAGGGAAATAAGACATTAATGAAGCCACTGAGATCTGAAACTTTTCCTATTACTCCAGCTGCTTTAACAAGGTTCTCTGTGTATATCTTGTATGTACACAGTTGTTGGCATATCTCCCTCATCAGAATGTGATCTCCTTGAGGCCTGGGGCTGTATTTTTGCCTTTGTAACCCTAACATTTAGCACAGTGACCAGCACCTTTTAAGCATTTACTACATGCTTGTTGATTGACTCAAATACAGATTGCATCTCGAAGCAAAAGTTCACAGGCAAGCCTAGGAGGAAGAAATCTGATTGAGGACCCATGTGCTGTCTGTATTGAGGTAAGAGTCTGCATGAAGGTGACTTCCCCAGGTCTCAAGGAGCTCTGTCACCAAAACACCTTTAAAAGGTAAACTCTAGAGAAGGTTAATACCAATGGTGAAAAACCTCAGCTGTCTACAGACTGAGAGCTAGAAGAAAACTTAGGGGTCAGCTTGTCCAAATCCCTCATTTCACCAAAGAAAAATTGGGGCCTAGAGAATGGAAGTCACTCCGCCACCATACTGGTGTTAAATGGCAGAGCTGGGATTAAAACCCAAGACCTCTGGCTGCAAAACCAGTGCTCTCTGTACATCTCAATCCCAAGGTCTTTCCTTCTCTAAGAAGACATCTTTCCCATGAGAATTGGTAATAATTGCTCATATTTCTATAATGCTTCACAATTTACAAAGAACTTTCTTTTCCATAGTCCTATTATGTATACACCCAGATAGAGAAATAGAAAGATAGATAGATAGTACAGGCCAAGGTTCCTCACTCCTGGCACTATGGACGTTGTTATCCCTATTTTATGAAATAAGGAGAATAAGCAATGATATGTACAATTAATTTGGGTGGAGTGTGGATTCAAACCCAGGCCTTCTGACTCCGAGGCAACATCTGGCACTACACTGGGGACTTGTGTCCAGGAGCCGACAAACACCGGTCCTTATTTCTTGCTATTTGCATTTCCAGTTGACAATCCTCTGCAGGAGTATTTGAGGGTCTGGCCTAAGAGAGGCAATATGGTATGGTAAAAAAAAAAAAAGGCCTGGAGTATTTGAACACGAAGGACGTGTTTTAAAATCCCAGCTCTGCTCCGTGTCACCTCCACTGGTCCTCCTACTTTGCTGGCATAGGTTCTCATACCCTCACACCTGAACTACTACAATAACCTTCTGTGAGTTTCTCCCAACTCTGTTCAACTCCTAGATTGATTTTCCTAAAACACAAGTCCGACCATGTCACTCCCCTTATTCAATCAACTCCACTGGTTCCCTCTTACTTCTAGAATCAATCTAAAATCCTGTTTCACTTTTAAAGCTCTTTATAATTTTCCCCTTTTTTATCTTTCCAGTCTTCTTACTTCTTACTCTCCCCCCTCCCCCACACACCCATCATACTCTGGGATCCAGTGACACTGGTCTTCTTGTTATTCTTTACATGAGACATGCTATCATCTCCTGACTCCATGTATTTTCATTGGCTGTCTCCCATTCTTGGAACTTTCTTCCTCTTCATCTTGACTCCTTGATTCCCTGGACTCCTTCAAGTCTCAGTTAAGGGCCCATTTTTTTTTTCTTTTTTCAAAGAGTCTTTCCCAACCCTCCTGAACATCAGTGACTTCCCTCTTAGATTATCTCTAATTTTATATATATATATATATATATATATGCATACAAACATATGGGTATATGTGTATATAGACACACATGTGTATATGTGTGTACACACATACATATACACATGTGTGTACACACATACTATATATATATATATGTATATATATTTTGTGCAAAGTTGTTTGAATGTTTTCTCTCCCATACAGACTGTGAGCCATTTGAGAGCAGGAGCCTTTTTTTTGCCTTCCTTTTTTATCCCTCATGCTTAGCACAATGCCAGGCATATATAGTAGGTGCTTAATAAATGCCGGTTGACTTAATTTGACTTTTGTTGACTATCTGTATGAAGGATCAGAGTTTAGGAGACAGAAAGAGTGGGTTGGAAGCAGGGAAGACAAAAGAGATGTGTATTGTCTGGAAGTTTAGGCTAATTTAACTCAACCCTATGAAGAGATAAGGCTATTAATGGCATAGTAGAATCTTGAGAGATTCCAGTTTTGCTCTTTTACTACCAGCAGTGTTGTGTGGCAAGATGGCCTTTGGAAGGACTGTAGGGGATTGGACTAGATGACCTCTAAAAGTCTCTTCCAACTCTAGCATTCTGTCTCTCTGTTCTAAGGTTCCTTCAAGTTTCTATGTTTCATATTCTAATTACCTTTATAGATCAAACATTCAACCAGAAGTAGCTCTCCAAACATTGGTGTAGTAATTTGTTTTGGGGTTAAAGATGATTCATGCAATCTGAACTCATCAAAATTGGTGGCAAGAAATTTATCTAAGGCAAATGATAACCAAAAACAGAAGTAAAATGGTTCCCCTAGGATTCCAGTTTGCTGGGTCTAGATGTAACAGGATGGAAATTGGCCCCTCTGTTCTCCCCATCACCTCCTTCCCATGATTAGTAATATAAATGACCCTACTTACTGGTGAGAAATCCGGCCCACCACATTTTATCTTTGAGGTAGCCAAAACCTCCATCCACTAGTAAAGGAAAGAAAAATAAAGTTAGAGGAGTAATAGAAGAGAGGGAACATATAAGGTTTCCAAAATTGATTCTTCAAAAGGGGGCCCAACTAAGTCAATATAATAATAATTTTTATTATAGAGGGACTTCTACCCCAAACACCAAAATAGAGATATTAAAGACCTCTGAAACAAAACTGTAAAAGCTGGATTTAATCCAAGAAACTTGCCCTATGACTCTGGGCTGGGAATGTCAACTTTGCCACCTCAAAGCCTTCATCTGAGATAACTTCTTTCCCAGGAAAAATGGGCATTTTGCTAGTAGTATGGGGATTAACCTGCTCTTTGGGTATTTTCTGGAGAGGAGAAAAGTGAAACAGTGGCAAGCTATCTGTTCCACTAACCCAAGGGTTTGTGGATGTTACATTGACATAAGACAAGAAGATTTGACCCTGGAAGCTACGCTGAAGGTCTGGCTGTTGGTTTACTTTGTTGGTTTTGTTCAATGGACAGAACTAGCTTGCTGGTAAGGCCTGAGGCCCAGTTCTCAAGCTGCCCAAACAACTACACATTTGGAGTGAATGTCATCCGTGATTCAATGCTCCAGCTCCCCATCCTTTCCTAGTAAGCAGTAGTCCTACCAGCTCGAGTGGCACCCTTGTCCACCAGCCGAATGAGGCCTTTCTTCTTAAGGATGACACTGCTGCCAATGAGGAAGCTGGAGAAGACAGCCAGGCCCACGCCAATGTAGAAGCCATAGTTCTTCTTGGCTCTCTCTTGCCAGCTGCTCAAGGTGATGTTGTTTGAGTTGTCAGGTTCGAAGTCACTGACGATCTGGCACAGGACTTGTTGGGAGGAGCAATACAGGGTGATCAGGGAACCTGCATGGATATTGAGAGAGAGAGAGGGAATTACTTTGAAATTACCTACCTAAGAATACTGGAATTAAATCCATCAGTATCAGATCTCAAACTGCACTACAAAGCAATAATCATTTGGTGCTGGTAAAAAAAAAAAATTGGGGCAGTTAGGTGGCTCAGTGAATAGAGTGCCTGCCCTGGAGTCAGGAGGACCTGAGTTCAAATCTAGCTTCAAATACTTAACACTTACTAGCCATGTGACCTTGGGCAAGTCACTTAACCCCAATTGCCCTGCCTTCACCCCTCCAAAAAGCCAAAAAAAAAAGTTGATCAGTAGAACAGAATAGTCATACAATTTACAGAAACAAACACAGTGAGTGCATGGAGTTTGATAACTTCAAAGATCCCAGTTATTGCAGGTAAGGACTCATTATTTGACCAAGGCTTGGAAAGCTGGAAAGTAGTATCTCAGAAATTAGGAATAAACCAAGACAAATCCAAAATGGGTTCAACATAGGCAAATTAGAGAAGTAAGGAAGCAAATTGCCTTTTAGATCTATGGGTAAGGTAGGTATTCATAATCAAACCAGTAATGGGAGAGATCACAGGAAGTAAAATAAACCATTTGATTATGTAAAATTAAAAAGGTATTGTACCGGGAAATCTAATACAGTTAAAATGAGAAGGGAAACAAGTAACTGGCATATAAAATCCCTGCCCAAGTTTCTCTGATGAAGGTCTCTTATTCAAGCTATATATGTAATTGATTCAAATGCTTAGTATCTCTTAGTCTCCATTCCCCAATGGATAAATGGCAAGAGGCAGCAAATGTGCACTTTTCAAAGGAAGAAAAGCAAGTTATCAATAGCCATATGAAAAATGCTCCAGAGTCACTAATAATCAGAGAAATGCAAATTAAAGCAAAGTTGAAGTTCTGCCTCATTGCCATTATATTGTCAAAGATGGCCCATGAGAAAAATAACAAACATTGAAGGGACTGCATGAAAGCAGGCACAGAAATGAGCCTGTCATACTATAAAGCAAGTTGGAATTGTGTCAGTCAGTGAGTAAAAAAACATTTATTAAGCACCTACTATGAATCAGACACTGACCTAAACACTGGGGACAAACATCAAGGCAAAAGACAATCCCCGCTCTTGAGAAGTTTGCAGTCTGAGGGAGGCAACATACAAACACCTGTACAAACTATATATATACACAGGAAAAAGTGTAAATAGTCAGCAAAGGCACTAGAATTAAGAAGGATTGGAAGGGGGTAGGATTCCTATAGAAGGTAGGATTTTAACTGGATGATGGAAACCAAGTGAGTCAGGAGGCAGAGATGAAGGAGAGAGTTCCAGAGATGGGGGGCAACTTATGAAAATGCCTGGAGTCAGGAATTGGAACATCACATTCAAAGAACAGCAAGGAGGCCTGTGTTACTGGATTCCAATCTGGGGAAGTATGGTGGAAACTTAGGAAGGGGAAAGGTTATGAAGGGCTTTAAAAACCAAACAGAGGATTTTATATTTGATCCTGGAAGCAATAGGGAGCCACTGGAGTTTATTGAGTATGTGTGTACTCAATAAACCATGGTGCAATGGTCAGAGGACGTCATTAGAAGAACATTAAGAAGATCACTAACAGCTAAGTGGAGAATGGTTTGGAGTGGGGAGAGACTTGTGCCTGGCAGACCAGTCAACTATTCAGTATAGACCCTTTGATCCAACTATTCTACCACTGATTTGCCTATGGCCCAAAGAGATCAAAGAGAGAGGAAAAGGACATATATGAATGAAAATATTCATAACAGTATATTTCATAGTAGGCTATGGCTTACTGTTGGGCTATGGCTAAACAAATTATGGTAATTGAAGGTCACGGCATATTATTATGTCATAAATGATGAAACAGACAGTTTGGGAGAAACCTGAGAAACTTTGTATGAGTTGGTATAAAGTGAGCAGAACTAGGAGAAAATTTTATAAAATGGTAACAACCTTATGGGCAGCTGGGCACTGGGCTTGGAATCAGTCGTACTCATGGGTTCAAATCTGGCCTCATACACTTACTAGCTATATGACCCAGAGCAAATAATTTAACCCTGTTTGCCTCAGTTTCTTATCTGTAAAATGACCTGGAGAAGGAAACAGCAAACCACTATAGTATCTTCGCCAAGAAAACCACAAATAATGTCACTGAGTTGGACATGATTGAAATGACTCTACAACAACCTTATAGAGAAAAACAACTTGGAAAAACTTTAGAACTGTGATAAACACAATGAAAAACCATGAGTCCTAAAGAATGTTGATGAAATTTACCACTCATATTCTTAAAGAAAGGTGGCAAACTTAAAATTCAGAACTTTTAAGTCCAAAAATGCATTTCTGTAAATGGCTAATGTGGAAATTTGTTTTGCTGATTTAGCTATGTATTGAAGGATTTTTTTTTCTTTTTCAATTTGTTCAATGAAGGGAATGGGAGAGAAGATTAATAAATAATCCTTGCTACTTGAAGAATAAAAATAATAAAAGTATTGAAAAGAACGGTGGAATTGGTATCGTCAGTCATTCACCAGCCTTCTGACAAATGACTTTTCAAAAATGGGAAAAAAGAGAGATTTTAAAACCTTCAAACCAGGGGTCTTGATGATGATCTTCCAAATATAGCATATATTATTAAAAAGACTTTTGGTCAAGTCTTTGAAAAGGAAATTATAATCACTAAAAACAAGCATGGGTTCACTAAGGAAAATGGTGGTTGGAAGATTGAATTGTCCTCCATAAGCACTGCCTCAAAAGAAAAGGATGTATTTTCTTGTCTTCGACTCTGCTTCATGCCTACAGTACTCTATCTGTACCTCTTATTGGGCAGTTATCATATGTACCTTGTATTAATTATAGTTAGAAACAGGACTAATCAAAAAGAACACTGGGCCGATAATAAGCAGACCTGAATTCTAGTACTGACTTTATCCTTAATTCACGTAAGTAATTGACCTCTGCCTGCTGGGTCTCAGCTTCCTCTTCTGTCAGATGAGAAGATTGGTTCAAAAATTTCTAAGGACTCCTCCAGCTCTAAAATACCATTATTTTCATAAACTTTGAAAATGAATTATGTTCAAGGAAGATGGCAGAGTAGGTCAGAAAACGTTCAGCTCTCCAAATTTTCTTCCAAAAGATGGAACATCACCTCAGAGTGAAAGTAGAATAACAGAAATAAACAGGAATCAGGGTGGGACAGTTGTCCTCCTAAGACAACGTGTGAAGACTCCAGGAAAGACCTCACCTTCAGGGGTGGAAGTTTGACCAGAGGGAAGCACAAACACCTCCAGGCCAACTCCATTAAATCAATGAACTACAAGCTCTGAGGGAAGCTGGCTTGGAAAGCCGACTCAGCCTCAGCAACTTTCACCTTATGAATAGCGTTGGGGGGGGTCAGATGGCTTGGGGGAGAAGGTTGAAGGGCTTTCCACCTTCAAAGCATGTCAAGCAAAGCTGTGCTGACCAGACATGCTCTAGGCTGTGGCTACAGGGAGAAAGAGTTGGCAACACACCTGGTGAGTGCTGTAAAAGAGTGGCTTTTTAATGCCAGGGCAGAGAGGGCAGTTGAATTTTACAGCCACCAGAGGGGCCCTAGTGAGCAAGACATCATGGACAGTGTGGCTGGGGTCCTGGCTGTGGCCTGAGGCCTAAGAGTACCCAAGGTTGGGCCTTGGACAGAGCCCAGAAAATAAATGTAAGAAGGACCTGACATTTGGGGCATCATTCCCCACACCCTGGGACTAGAACTTGATTATTATAATAGCTGCTAAAAATAAAACAAAGTAAAAATAAAAATGAGTAAGAAAATGAGAAAGAACCCAACTATAGATAGCTACTATGGGGATGGAGATCTGGATTCATATTCAGAAGAAGATAGTGGAGCTAAAAAAGCCACTCCAAAAACAATGAGAAATGTCAAATGGTCACAAGCCCCAAAAGAGTTCTTGGAAGAACTTAAAAGGAACTTTAAAAACCAAATAAGAGAGATCAAGGGGAAATTAGGGGAAAAAAATTAGAACAATTCAAGAAAATCAAGAAAATTATGATGAGTCAACCAACTAGAAATAATCAGAAACTTAAGGAAGAAAATTAATTCCTTGAAAACTAGAATTGGGCAAGGGGAAGCTAATGGCGTTATAAGACACCAAGAAATAATACAACAAAACCAAAAATGAAAAAAAAAAGAAGAGAGTACAAAACATCTCAATAGAAAAATAACTAATCTGGAGAACAGATCAAAGAGAGATAATATAAGAATGCAGGACTACCTGAAAGATATGATAAAAAAAATAATCTTTTTTTTTTTAAAACAATCAGGGTTAAGTAACTTGCTCAAGGTTACACAGCCAGTTATTTCTGGGTGTGGTGCTGAATATCTGAGCCCGGATTTGATCCAGGTCATCCCGACACTGGAGCCTGTGCTCTTACTCGCTGAGCCACCTGGCCACCCCTAAGCAATTGGGGTTAAGTAACTTGCTCAAGGTTACACGGCCAGGTGTTTCTGGGTGGGTGCTAAGTGTCTGAGCCCGGGATTCGATGTCCAGGTCTTCTCAACACTGGAGCCGGTGCTCTTACTCACTGTGCTACCTGGCCGCCCCCCCAAAAAGAATCTTGATACAATATTGCAAGAAATTAAGGACCATTTATCTGAAGTTCTAGAACGAGAAAGTAAAGTCGAAATTAAAAAACCCTACTGATCACCATCTGACAGAGATCCCAGGAGGAAAACTTACAGAAAAATCATAGCCAAGTTTCAAAGCTCCCAGGTTAAGGAGAAAATACTGAAAGCAAAAAGAAAAAAAAAACAATTTAAATATTGTGGAGCTACAATCAGGTTTACACAAAACCTAACAACTTCTATGTTGAAGGACCATAGGTTTTGGAACACTATATTTCATAGAGCAAAAGAGCTGCGGTTACAACATGACCAAGGGTAACAACCTAGCAAAATTAAGTATGATCCTGAATGGGGAAAAAATGAATACTTGACAAATTGAGAGAGTTTTAGGAATTTATGACAAAAAGAGCAGAACCTAATGGAAAATTTGACATATAAGATCCAGGAGAAATATAAGGTAAATGTTAAAGACCAATTATAAGGGACTCAATAAGATCAATCTGTTTACTTCTAATATGTGAACATGTAGTACTCTTATGACTGTCATCATTATTTGGGTAGCTTGAAAGAAAGGCTTGGGCTGTGTATAACGGAGTGAGCCTAAAAAATAAAACTGTGTAGGGAGAGATAAAAAAGGAGCAATTATCTCATACAAATGAGGCATGAAAGGAAGAATTGATACAGAAGAAATAAGTAGGGGGAGGGGCTACTGGTGCTAGAAATTCTCATCAGAAAATGGATTAAAGAGGTTACAACATATACATTTAGAACGGTATAAAAGTCTTCTATGTTTAGAAAGAAATAAAAGGGCTAGGGATAGGATAAGAGAGAGACTTTTAGAAGAAGATTAAAAATTTGGAGGGGGAGAGGATAAAGGAGAAACTCTTAGAGGCAGATCAAGGTGGAGGGTGGGGGGAGAGGATAAGGGAGGAACTCTTGGGGGGATGAATAGATCAAGGAATAGGAGGGCCAGGTGGCAGGTAGAAGTAAATTAGAAGAGTGATTTGGGGTAGAGTAAATAGTATGAGAAAGATAGGGAGGGAAAATAGAAAGGACATAAAAATACTATAAGTAATTATAGCTTAGAGTTGTGAATGGGATAAATTTACTATAAAATAGAAATGGGAGAGCAGAATGGATTAAAAATCTGAATTCAATAATATGCTGCTTTCAGGAAACACAATAAAAGAGAGATATACACAGAGATAAAATAGAGGGCAGGAGTAGAATTTATTTTGTAAAAAATTCTGGGCTAGTAATTATGATCTCAAAGTTAAATCTAAAATAGATTTAGTAACTACACTATTTGTCACCAATATTATTCAATATTGTTTTAGACCATTTAAAATAATTAGACAGTATAAAATATCTGAGAGTATAACTGTCAAGACAGACACAGGAACTACATGAATATAAATGTAAAACATTTTTTATATGAATAAAGCCAAATTTAATAATGTTTATTGTTCATGGGTAGGTAGAGCCAATATAATTTTTAATGGCAGTTTTACCTAACTAATCTATTTATTCAATGCCATCCCAATTAAATTACTAAAAATTATTTTAATGAGTTAGAAAAATAATACCACAATTCATTTGGAAGAACAAAAGGTCAAGAACTTCAAAGAAACTAAGGGGGAAAATGTAAGAGAAGTTTCAGCAGTACCAGACCTTAAACTATATTATAAGGCAAGAGCATTGTTAAAGTATAAAATAGATAATTTGGATTATTTTAAATTAAAATTTTCTTGTATAAATAAAAGCAATGTTGGTTGGTTCTTGGCCTCCTTTCCTGAAGATGACCAAAATGACATCACTATGTTAGAGTCAAGTTTCAATGTGTTTGGCCGTGGCTGATCAGACCAATATGAGCTCAGAATGCTCTACCACAGGTTGGGCACAAATAACCCATGTGAATATTTAGGGTGGATTCTCTAAATTTGCACATTATGTGTTTCATTTGATCTGATTCAATCCTGCTTTGCTCATAAAGCATAGCACCTTCTCTGATGTGTGCATGCCAGCCCTGCCCATGGTGTCTCCCATGTCACACAATCAATTCCAAAGTTCTTAAAAGAGAGACCTTGAGAGTATCCTTATATCCCTTCTTCTGACCACCATGTGAACACTTGCCTTGTGTGAGTTCTCCATAAAATAGTCTTTTTGGCAAGTGTACATTTTACATTCAAACAACGTGGCCAGCCCATCGGAGTTGTACTCTGAAGCAGAGTTTGAGTGCTTGGCAGTTTAGTTTGAGTAAGGACCTCAGTGTCTGGTACCTTATCCTGTCTGGTAGTTATTCTTCCTGAGACAGTTCAAATGCAAGCGACTCAGTTTCCTGTCATGGCACTAGTATACTGTCCAAGTTTCACAGGCATACCACAATGAGGTTAGCATTTAATTCCATCAAAAGTAAAGTACAAGCAAAGCTTAGAAATTTTCAGGATTCTTGGTTTAGTAAGAAGGTAGATGAAATTCAGAAAACCATTGTACCCAATAGAAGGAAAGCAGAAAATTGGGGAAAAAAAACTTTGATAGACAATCTTTTAGATAGGATATGATTATTTTAGAATACTGCTGTGGTATAAGAAATGTTGAGCTAGTTGGTTTAAGAAAAACATGGACTTAGACCTATGAAGAAAGATGCTATTCACTTCCAGAGAAAGAAATGACAGATAGAAATATGCATAGTACCATTTTACACATATGTTTATATGCATATGTGCATATATGTGTGTGTATTTCCAGGGTTCAAGTGGACAAACCCATTAGAGCAGGATAATACAGATGTTCTGGAGTTCTGTGGGGAACAGTATCGTTTCAAGTCTTTCGGGGTCATTACTTAGTGGGGTATAGGACCAGAGTTCTGTCATGGGAACAGATTCTATAATCTTTGATTCCCTTCATTTAATGCACTTAGGCACAGAAACATAGTGATTGTGAGAGTGTTGTCAAGGGTTTGATTGATTATTCCAAGCTGCATTGTAAGACTCTGACTCCCAAGCCAGAAGAGGTAGCTCTGAGAAATCTAAATTATTAATATAGTCATTACATGTATCAAATATATATATATATATATACATACACACATATACATACATATGCACACACACATATATATTACATACATATATATCTCCAAATTTAATTGTAGCTTTCTCTTGGGGGGGGTGTTGGGGAGGGAGGAAAAAAATAAGTAAAAAGTATGCAGCTGAAAACAAAAGAAAGCCTAGGATGAAGCAAAGAAAAGTTGGGTAGTTTTGAAAACAATGTGTAGCACTTATTACATAGGTTTTCTTGATATGGAAATGTACTGTTATATTGAATCCTCTCATGTTCAGCTGTGTACATGAAAATTTTTTTCTTTTCTATTTTTGTATTTAAGCTTAAAAGAATAAAAAGTACACACACACAAAGAAAATGAATTGTGTTCTCAATGTTCCAATGCTAAATACAGCTTCTCTAGAAAACTGATTACTGGAAAGGGAAGAAAAGTTCCAAATCCCACGATTTTAGGTTGATCAGTCTGACTCACTTGTGCAAAGTATAGGATATAAACAAGGTTAATTCGTGATCTTAATGCAAGGAGGTAAGTTCCATATTATGTGGGTCACTGACATTTGGTAGGATGGAACTCATGACTGGAATATGACTGTGGAAGAGTATATCTTATTGCAAAATAACAGAGTAAAGAGGCAGTGAAGTAGCATTATGTATCATAAGAAATACATGTGTGTGAGGAAATACATAGACTGGAGGGAGAAAGCATGTTGAAAATCAGCTCTCTGACAACAATGGATGGAAGAAGAGAGTTGTGGGAGTCTACTATAGCTTGGTTAGCCTGGAGGAAATGGATGACATATTAGAATAATAGATCACAACCTTCATACAGCAGCAGTGGGGGTGGGGTGAGGGAAAAGACTTCCACTATCTGCTGGAATTCTGGAATCATCACTTTGCTAAAAGCAGAGCACGTCACAAATTCTTGACTTCTCTTAGTAAGCACCTACTATGTACCAGACACGGTGTTAAGTGCAGAGGATACAAAGGCAAAACATAGGCCCTGCCCTCAAGGAGTTCATAGTCTAATGGGGGTGACCACATGTAAACAAGTATCTACAAATAAGCTTTGTACAGGATGAATTAGAGATAATCACTGGAGAGGAGGCACTAACATCAAGTGGATCAGGAGAGGCTTCTCAGAGAAGGGTTTTTAGCTGGAGCTTGAAAGAAGCCAGGGAGGCCAGGAAGTAGAGATGAGGAAGGAACAGCCATGGGGAAGAGCTAGTGAAAATGCCCATAATTGGGAGCTGGAATGTCATGAACAAGGAACAGCAAGGAGGCCAGTACCACTGAATCCCAGAGTATGTTGGAGAGGATGTAAGAAGTAAGAAGACGGGGAAAATGGGAGGCAGCCCGATTGTGAAGGGTTGTTTTTTTTTTTTTAAAGCAATTGGGGTTAAGTAACTTGCCCAAGGTTACACGGCCAGTTTTTGTGTGTGGGTTTTAAGTATCTGAGGCCGGAACCGATCCCAGGTCCTCCCAACTCTGGGGCCAGCACTCTTACTCACTGCGCCACCTGGCCGCCCCTAGCTGTGAAAGGTTTTGAATGCCAAACAGAGAATTTTATATTTGATACCAGAGGTTGATTGGATGGTGGTGGTTGTGACATTATCAGATAATTTAATTCCTTAAAAGGTGCGGGAAACAATGGGAGAAACTACTTTTTGAGGACCTGATTGTGGCTAATAAGACCAGATCAAGGGTTTAGAATGGGCTTGATCAATAAGGAAGAATGTTGCCATAGTAGAAATAAATGCAGAGGCGCTTGGCACAGTGTGCAGCGTTGGACTTGGAGTCAAGAAGGGCTAGGTTTGAATCCTATCTCAGATGCTTACTAGCTGTGTGACCTTAGACCAGTCACTTAACCTCTCTAGGCCTCACTTACCTCATGTTTAAGATGAGGAGGTTAGACCAGATGGCCCCCTCCAGAAATATATCTTTGAGCCCATGATCCTTAGTAGTTTGTGATAGGTAAGGATGGAAAAGCAGGCTATTACTGGGATGGGAATTGTTGATGCAAAAGAGTTTGTATTAAGGATCGCTTGTATCATGTGGTCTAAAATCTCACAGAGGAAGCTGGAACAAGAGGGATGATGTGTTCTTAATAATGACATTATGATGACAAAAACACAAATGGATCTAATGAAGAAGGAAAAAAAGAGAAACTGCCTAAAGTGACCAATGCGGATACCCAGGAAATTCACAAATGAACCAAGATTTTTAAAAGACATACACATGAAACAAAAGCAGATAGCCAAAGGGAAAAAAAAGACATTGGCCCCATGAGAAAAGTCCTGGGAAAGTTGAAGCTAGGAAGGTATTGGAGCCAATGATGAATTCTAGAGATAATAAAAAGGTCTTTAAAAAAAAGCTGCACTAGGGACAAAAGGAAGATCTGGGAAGGGATATGATGATCATTCAGGCTGAATGAATGTATGACAATGCGGAAGGTATAATGAATCAACTATATTTTGTTACTGTTTCTTTGACCTAGGAAAGCAATTCTGGGATTAGGTAAACTAAAAATTGTTGCTTTTCGGTTGCATACAATCATGTCTGACTCTCCATAACTCCATTTGGGATTTTTTTTTTTTGACAAAGATACTGGAGTGGTTTGCCATTTCCTTCTCCAGATCATTTTACAGATGAGGAAACTGAGGCAGAATTAAGTGACTTATCCAGGGTCACATAGCTAGGAAGTGTCTAAGGCCAGATTTGAACTCAGGAAGATGAGTCTTCTTGACTCTAGGCCCAGCACTCTATCTACTGCAGTGCCACCTAGCTGCTCATGTGTGGTTGTTGTCCGCTTTCTGAGAGGACCAAAATGACATCACTATGCTAGGGTCAAGTTTCAGTGTGTCTGACTGCAGCTGATCAGATCAATATGAACTGGGAATTCTCTACCACAGGTCGGGCACATATAGTCCTTGTGAAATTTTGGGGTGGATTCTCTAAATTTGCACACCATGTGATGTGTTTTATCTGAGCTACTTTGATTCTGCTTTGCTCATAGAGCACAGCACCTTCTTTGATGAGGGCATGCCATGCTGAGTGGTCCTGTGCCAGTGTCTCTCATGTCACACAATCAATCCCAAAGTTCTTAAGAGAGACCTTGAGAGTGTCCTTGCATCATTTCTTCTAACCATCATGTGAACACCTGCCCTATGAGAGTTCTCCAAAAAATAGTCTTTTTGGCAAGTGTACATTTTGTATTTGAACAACATGGCCAGTCTGTCAGAGTTGCACTCTCTGAAGGAGAGTTGAATGCTTGGCAGTTTAGTTAGAAAGGACCTCAATGTCTGTTACCTTATCCTGCCAAGTGATCTTCAGAATCTTCCTAAGACATTTCAAATGGAAGTGACTCCATTTCCTGGCATGACCCTGGTATACTGTCCGAGTTTCATAGGCATACAGCAATGAGTTCAGTACAATGGCTCTGTAGATCTTCACAGTCTGGTAGTCAGTCTAATACCTCTTCTCTCCCGTATTTTCCTTTGGAGCCTCTCAAACACTGAGCTAGGTCTGGCAATGCGTGTGTCAACCTCATTATCAATGTGTACATCCCTGGAAAGTACCCAAGGTGAGTGAACTTATCCACAACATTCAAAACATCCCCATTTGCTGTAGTCAATGGTTCCACATATGGATGATGTGGTGGTGGCTGATGGAACACCTGTTTTCTTGGTGTTAAATTATTAGGCAAAAATTAGCACAAGCAGCAGAGAATTGATCCACACTTTGCTGCATCTCAGCTTGAGAGGCTGCATTGAGTGCACAACCATCTGCAAACAGAAAATCATGCACCAACACTCCCTCCACTTTGGTCTTGGCTTGTAGCCTTTTTAAACGAAAGAATTTGCTATCTTTTTCACAACGAGTTTGCCACCAGAACACAATTCTTTTCTTTGTGCAGGTATTGTGAAAACCATCGCTAAGCCTCCACAAAAATGGGCAAGGAAAAGACCCGTATTAACAGTGTCATCATGGGACACGTAGACTCTGGCAAATCCACCATTGCTGGCCACCTCATCTACAAATGTGGTGGAATTGATAGGAGAACCATTGAGAAGTTGGAGAAGGAGGCTGCTGAGCTGGGAAAGGACTCCCTCGAATATACCTGGGTCTTGGATAAACTGAAGGCTGAGTGTGAGGGTGGTATCACTGTCGATATCTCCCAGCGGAAATTTGAGACAAGCATGTACTATGTGATCATTATTGATGCTCCAGGACACAGAGACTTCATCAAGAAGGCGATTACAGGCCCATCGCAGGCTGACTGTGCCGTCCTGATTGTTGCTGCTGGTGTTGGTGAATTTGAAGCTGGCATCTCAAGGAATGGGCAGACCTGTGAGCATGCCCTTCTGGCCTACACACTAGGTGTAACACAACTGATTGTTGATGTAAACAAAATGGATTCTACCCAGCCCTGCTACAGCCAGAAGAGATATGAGGAAATGGTCAAGGAAGTCAGTACCTAAGTTAAGAAAATTGGCTGCAACCCTGATACAGTAGCTTTTGTGCCAGTTTCAGGTTGGAATGGTGACAACAGCCAAGCACTAATATTCCTTGGTTCAAGGAATGGAAAGTCACTTGTAAGGATGGGAATGTTACTGGAACTACACTGCTGGAAGCTTTGGAAGCATCCTGCCACCAGCTCATCCAACTGACAAGCCCCTTTGTCTACCCTCCAAGATATCTACAAAATTGGCAGTATTATTACCGTACCTGTGGCAGAACTAAAAATGATGCTCTAAAACCAGGCATGGGGTTCTCTTTTGCCCTAGTCAATGTTACAACTGAAGTAAAGTCTGTGGAAATGCACCAGGAAGCTTTGAGGGAGGCTCTGACAGGGGATAGCGTTGGTTTCAATATCGAAAACGTTTCTATCAGAGATGTCCGCTGTGGTAATGTGGCTGGTGATGGCAAGAATGACCCACAGATGGAAGCAGCTGGCCTTGCTGCACAAGCCATTATCCTGAACAATCCAGGCTAAATCAGTGCTGGCTACCCGCCTCTGGATTGTCACACTGCTCACATTGCTTGCAAGCTTTCTGACCTGAAGGAGAAGATTGATCGTTGTTCTGGTAAGAAGCTAGAAGCTGGCCCTAAATTCCTGAAAGCTGGCGATGCTGCCACAGTTGCCATGGTTCCAGGTAGGCTCACGTGTGTGTATAGCTTCTCTGATTATCTTCCACCTGGGTTGTTTACTGTTCGTGATATGAGGCAGACTGCTGCACTTGGTGTCATCAAGGCAGTTGGACAAGAAGGTTGCTGGTGCTGGCAAAGCCACAAAATCTGCCCAGAAGGCTAAATGAATATTCTGTATAACAACTGCCACCCCAGTCTTACTCAGTGGTGGAAGAACGGTCTCAGAACTGTTTGTCTCAATTGGCCATTTAAGTTTAATAGTAAAAGACTGGTTAATGATCACAATGCATCATAAAAGCTTCAGCAGGAAAGAAATGTTTTTGTGGACCGTTTGTTTCATGGCAGTTTTAAGTTGTTTTTAAAATCAGTCATTTTAAGATGGAAACAACTTGATCAAAAATCTGTCACAGAATTTTGAGACCCTTAAAACAGTTTATGAGAAAAAAAAAAGAATGTACCATCAGTGAGGTAGCTGACTTTGATGCTGTGTTCATCCTCACTGAAGGTGTTTGACAATATGGCTGAAAACATCATGTTACAAAGCACGCGAGCAATACACAACCTTGTTCACTCCATTGGTGACTGGGAAAACATGAGAGCATTGTCCATCATCCAGAACCCGGGCAAGCGAGCCATCACGGGATTGACGTACGATGCCAAGGAACTTCTCCAGGCAACCACCTTTTGACATAATTTTCTGTAAGTCCTCATGACTGACCGTGTCAAAGGCCTTGGTCAGACCTACAAATGTTGTGCACAGACCTCTGTTCTGCTCCTGGCATTTCTCCTGGCAGGGCTGCTCTGAGGATGAAATGCCATAATATTTGTGAAGTGCTTAGTCCTTCAGTGCCTGGTATGCAGTAGGTGCCATTGCTCTTCCTGAGTTTCCAATGAAGCCAAGCAAGAAAGGAAGAGAAGGGGCAGCTAGGTGGTGCAGTGAATAGAGCACCAGCCCTTGAGTCAGGGGGACCTGAGTTCAAATCTGGTCTCAGACACAACACAAAAACTGGCCATGTGACTTTGGGCAAGTCACTTAACCCCAACTGCCTTCCAAAAAGAAAAAAGAAAAGAAAGAAAGAAAAGCAGAGAAGTTTTTCACATACAAAGGGCCTGGTTTGGGACCCAAGGTTGAATTTATGCCCGTGAAGTTGTGATAGTGAGGTTTTTTAACAGCAGGTCAAAGTTCAGTCTGAGACAGAGAAAAAACAATAATAAATATAATGGGAGCTTGGGGAACAGGACAAGTGGATGGGGGAGAGAGAGAGACAATGTTTGCTATGGGGCTTCAATAAACCTTTTATATAAAACTGTATTTGGAGTTGGAGAAAGGGAAAGGAATCAGAGTAATGCCATAGTCTAGCAGTATGGTCATCTTTATAAGGGGAAGGAAAGTAAATAAACATTTAAATATCTCTATCTACCTATCTATCTATCTATCTATCTAATCTATTCTAGGCACTAGGCTAAACAAGTTACAAATATTTATCTCATTTAATCCTCACAACAATACTGATAGGAAAATGCTATTATTATCCTGATTTTACAGATGAGAAAACTAAGGTTAATTAGTAGAGACTGAATGACTTGCAAGGGTCATGTTATCTGAGATGGGATTTGAACTCAGATCTTGATCTATCCACCTCTCAGATCTAGAACTCAGATCTATCAACACTCTATCCACCATGTCACCAGCTGCCTCTATATACAGTTTCCTCTTAGCCTTAGGTCTCATTCTTAAAAGTGTGATTTGGCAAATAGAAGGCTAATTTTAGAATCAGGATGATCAGGGTTCAAATCTTGCCTCTGATTCATACTGACCATGTGACTCTAGGCAAGTAATCTAAAGTTTCAGAGCCCAACACAACTTTCTAAGACCATAAGTTGTAGAATAGTTCATGATTTTGATTGGTAGAGGAATTTTCCTTGCCAGGAATCCCCTGCAAAGATGAAATGTCACATCTGGATAATCAAACCTCCCCCTTGGACAATTTATAGACAGCCAGTTCCCATCCTAAATAATTGGATTTCCTTACAGATTTAAGTTTCCCAGGCCTTGACTTTAACCTGTGGATTTGGAGGAAACTTCACAAGTCCTACATTTCAACCTCCCATCCTGACTAGGAACTTCTTTTCTAGGGCATAGGATAGGTATTGGCCGACAGGTTCAGATAGGGAAATGAGGTGGATATTCTCAAGGAACCAGAAGACAAGAATGGGCGTTAGGAAACAGGAATGGATGACAAAGGAGGATAGAAGGACACAGGCAGTGTCGCAGAAGTGACACAGGCAGAGGCATAAACTGCTGGATGATAGCCAACAGAGATGAGCACGGAGGACAAGATAAGGAACAGATTTGAGATTACATTGGATATGTTTGACAAGGATAGGAAAAAAGAGGCAAATACACAAGTAGAGGAGAGGGATAAATGGAGAGATGAGAGGGAATATAGGAGAGAGAGATACAGGTAGAGGAATGAGAATGAATGTAAGGGGATCGATGGCAATGGGGATGAATGATGGCGGACAGGTAAATAGCTATGAGGGAGAGGGCCACAGTAGAATAAGGTTGGATATTAGGGAGCAGGTACAGAATGATGAGGGTAGATTGGGGGATGTGTACAGACAGGGGAATGAGGATGAATGACAGGGAACAAACTTGTAAGGAGGAGGGACTTTGGGACATGGGAACAGACAGGGAGATAAGGATGGATGTCAATAATAATAACTAACATTCATCCCATACTTCAAAGTTTGCAAAGCACTTTATACATTATTTCATTTGATTCCCACAATAACCTTATGGGATAATGTTACTGTTATACAGATGAGGAAACTGAGGCTGAGAAAGGTTAAGTGACTTCACCAGGATCACACAGATATTAAGTAAATGAAGGATTCAAACTCAGGTCTTTTTATCTCTCAAGTCCAGTGTGTTAGAGGGATGATGATGGATGTCAGCATATAGGGTAATATAAGGAGATGAGGATGGAGGTCAGAGGACATGGATGGATAGGAATGAATGTGAAATTTATGGAACAGGAAGGAAAAAGATAGGGTGAGGCTGGGTGGGTGTAGGACAGTGAGGGATAAATAAGATAGATGCCAGACAATAATTCATGTGGGAACAAGGACAGACTGACAGGAAGAGAAGAGAACAAGCATGGGTGGGTATGAGGACATGCATCGATGTGTTCAGCTTGGCACAGCTGAGGCTGGGGGGTGAGGCTGATAGGAGATGAATTTTTGGGTTGATACAAGAAAGAACTTTCTAGCAATTGGAACTGTACAAGCACAACTTAGGCTTCCTTGGGAGGTAGTAGGTTCCTTGTCACTGGAGGTGTTCAAGCTGAAACTGGATTACCACTTGTTGGGAATGCTAAAGAGGGAATTCCTGCACCAAGCAAGAGGCAGAACTGGATCATCTCAGAGGACCCTTCCAATTCTGAGATGCTAGGATTCTCAAGGCCAAGCTAGTATTCACTTAGGTCACCCTGGATTCAGGATCTCAATCCATTTTGTTTGGATTTAATTGAAGACATTCTGGGGAAAAGAGAGCCTCTTCAAACCAATGTTCCACGAGGCACCAGGTTCCAGAAGGTGAACTTATTGGTGATTGGCATAGTCCCCTCCCATACTTTCCTATTCTCTCTAAAACATGCTAAGACTGATTCTGACTCTGTGGACATTAAATCTGGATCAAATTCTCAGAATCCCAAGAAAACTTTAGGAATTCCAGGCCAAATCCCATACCAAACTGCAATCTCCAGGCCAACCTTTCCAAGGACTCAAACTCCAGTATTAGCCAAGAGCCAGAAGATTACTTGGTAAGAACCCCTTGAGGTGCGGAATGGGAATGATGGCTCCATTGTTTTCCGCCATGTGAAATTTAGCTGCCATTTTGGTGGCAAGGTAGACATTTATAGAATCATAGTCACAATTTCTGAGCTGAAATGTTCTGAAGACCCTAGAATGTCAGTGTGGGGAAGAACAGTAGAGTTCATCTTGTCAAATCACCATTTTGCAGATAAGAAAGGCCCAGAGAGGTTGTGATTGAAAGTAAAAAGACCTGGGCTGGAATCTTTGTCATGTGCTTGTTCCTTGGCCTTGGGCAAATCACTGAATCATCAGAGTCTTCATTTTTTTCATGTATAAAATGAGGCAATAACACTCCCATTATCTACCTTACAGAGCTGTGGTGAGATTGACGTGAAAAGATGTGTGTGTGTGTGTGTGTGTATGTGTGTGTGTGTATATATATATATATATATATATATATATACATGTATATGTATAGCACTTTGAAAACCTCAAAGTTCTATGTAAATTTCAATTGTCATGAATTTGTTCAGTTGGACCCCATTTGGGGTTTTCTTGGCAAAGATACTGAAGTGGTTAGCCATTTCCTTCTCTATCTCATTTTACAGGTAAGGAAACTGAGGCAAACAGGCCTAAATAACTTTCCCTAGCTAGGAAGTGTCTGAGGTCAGATTTGAACTTGGAAAGAGGAGTCTCCCTGACTCCAGACTTGGTACTCTATCCACTGTGCCACCTAGCAACATAAATTTGACATCAGAAGACCTGAGTACAAGTCTGGTTCTCCCACTTACTTTATGTAAAACCTCTTAAGTAAATTGTGTCACCTCTCTGAGCTCCAGTTTCCTCTTGTAGATATATTATTTACAATACTTATCTTGAAGGGTTTTTGTAAGATTCAAGTGAACTAATATGTGAAAAGCTTGAAAACCTGAAGTTCAATCAACAAACAAATGTAAGTTTTTTTCATGTCTGATGGTGGATCTAGAACATGAACTCTGGTATTCTAATGCCTTGTCCAATGTTTTTTCTATGATACCATTACTTTTCCTCTTGAGCAGAATCTGAGGTCATCTTGTCCAACTCCTACTTGAAGCATTTTTGTTTGCCCTGAATCTGTGATAAGAAACTCCTTCCCTGTGAAGAAACTTCCTTTACCAAATTTAATCAACAACTGCTCTTAGAGTTGTTTGCAGGCAGTGAAAGATGAAGTGATTTATCCAGGGTCACACAGCCAGGAAAGTCTCAGGTGGTACTTAAATTCAGGCCTTCCTGAGTCCCAGACTGGTTCCCTTCCCAAACCCTGTCTCAGTTCCAGTCTCCATCTCTCATCAAACAAACTCTGAATTACTAACTCTCACCCCATCCTTCCAAGAGATAGAAATCTGGGGAGTTTCCAGAGTAGAGGAAGTGAGCAAGAGCCTAAGGGGGAGAGAGGACTCCGGGAAGCAAGCCCAGAAACTAAGGTGACCAGACTGGGATTCATAGGTAGCTAATCCAATTACCTCATGTGTTTCCAGTCCTTCCTCAAGTCTGTCTAGAGCCATTTAACCAAAAAGCTTTTTGTGGGATGGGATCGCCTAGGAAAAGGAGGTGTCTAGGCCTGACTAGGAATTCTGTTCCCTTTAAGAAGCAGTGAAAAGAAAAAAAAATACTTGGAGTCTCAGTAATCTATTAGATTAAATGCTTTTTCATTCATTAAGATCAATAATTTGACCCGATTCTCTCATAAGGACAAACGACCTGGGAGAGGGCTGAAGATAAAATGTAATTCTAAGAAGTTTCCACTTTCCTCCTTTATCAAGTGAGGGTCTGGATTAGATCAGAAATGTCAAACATATGGGCTACATGCTGTTCTGCTGTCTCCATTGGATTGTAAGCTCCTTGAGGGCAGGGTCTGTCTTTTACCTCTTTTTATATTCCCTGTGCTTAGCACAATGCCTGGCACAGAGTAAGTACTTAATAAATGTTTACTGATTAATTGTCCAAAATACTTCTGGGAAATACTTAACAAAAATAAAATACAATAAGTTAATATGTGGCCTGCAGGAATCCCTCTCTATGAATTCTAGAGAAGAATCCCTTCCAGCTCTGAGATTCTTCCCCCAGTGAAACCAAAAAGTGTGAAGGAAACAAGCATAGCACATTCCTATGGAAGGATTAAAGCAGCATCTAGATTCTGGGTTAACACATATGTCCAGGAGATCTTGGTTCTAAATCCTGGCTCTGTCCCTTTCTATCTGTGTTTCCTTGGGCAAGTCACTTACTTTCTTTGGGTCTCAGTTTCCTCATTTGTAATAACAAGGGGATTGGATTACATGACTCCTAAAGTCCCTTCTAAACTTTAAGTGACTGTGTCCTGAATATTAGCAAAAGTGACAGGAAATGGCCACAGCCAATGTTGGAGGGGTTACAGGAAGGTCAGTGCATTAATACATTGTTGGAGCTGTGAAGTAGTACAACCATTTTGGAAAGCTATTTGGAATTATGAAAATGAAGTGACTAAAATGTCTATTCCCTTTGAGCCAGAGAGTCTATTATTAGGTTTATACCCCAAGAAAGCCATCAGTAAGAAAAAAAATCTCCACACACTCCAAAATATTTATAGCAGCACTTTCTTTGTGATAGCTAAGAAATGGAAACAATTTAGATGCCCATCAATTGGCAAATGGCTAAACAAGTTATGGTACGTGGATGTAATGGAGTACATTACACTCTTTTTTTTTTTCCTTTTTGGAGGGGGGAGGGCAGAGCAATTGGGGTTAAGTGACTTGCCCAAGGTCACATGGCTAGTAAGTGTTAAAAGGCTGAGGCTGGATTTGAACTCTGGGCCAGTGCTATATTCACTGTGCCACCTAGCCGCCCCAGATTACACCCTTACTGTATAGTAAGAAATGATGTGTGTGACTGACAGAATCCTAATAAAGCTGTCCCTGGCCCCAATATTCTAACTTCCTTATGGGCCTCAAGGAAAAATAGGTATGTCCTAATTTAATTACACAATCTGGTTTTAACCACACCATAGGTCCCCAAACTCAATATAGCCACTGCCCCTAGCTAACCACTGCCCCAAGATTCAATTCACATATTTGAACCGGCGTATCCTTGCACTCAACCACAATCATGTCATCCATTTTAGTCCAAGACAGGAACACAATACCTAACTATCCATTTTGACCAGACAGGTCTACAATAGCTAGCCAATCAGAAAGCATCATGACCAGGATGTTTGACCCCCAAACCATATAAGGGATCCCTCACCATTTCCTAATTCCTTAACAACCCCCACCCTACCTTTTTAGTATTCATAATTTCTGTTGTGTAATCAGAAACATTTCACTATAAATTTGCCTGTGTTGTCTTATTAAGTAGCTGGCTCCTCTTGGAACGTAGCCCACTTCTGAATCAATCCTCAATAAATGCCTGTACTTGGGTTAGAGGTGGTTTGACTCTGAATCTTTGAGACAGTGCTACTACAACACACCATGAAGCCACAATATGATGAATACAGAGAAGTATGGTAAGATCTGTATGAACTGATGCAGAGCAAAGTAAGCAGAGCCAAGAAAACAATATGCACAGTAACACAGAAGTATAATTGGAAAGAACAATAGCGCATCAAAAAAATCCAAAGTAAATGTAATAAAATTATAAAGATCAAGTGGACCCTGAATAAAAGGATATAAGAAATCTCCAACCTACACCTTTGTGGAGGTGAGAGGTCTACAAGTGTTACACACTGCACATGTTTTCAGACTTTTTAAGGTATTAATCAATTGTGCTGACTTTTTTTTTTTGCCTTTCTAAACAAACCAAAGACAAACAAATCCCTACATGTCTTATGGGATAGCTCTCAGGGAGGGAAAGGGAGAGGGATACATGGGATAGATACTATGGTGATACAAGAAACAGAAAATATCAATAAAAAACTTATTTAAAAATCTAAGTGTATGATGAAGGCAAATGGGTATTTGATATAATCCATATTTTATAAACCAGAGGTGGATAAAGAGTGTTTTCCTCTCCCTTTGTTTCTCTCAGTGGGAAGCCCCATTTCTCCTTTTTTCTTTTTTCCCTGCCTAGTTTTAGGAAATCCAGTAGGATATAGTGGGTCTCAGATTTGGAGTCAGAAGACCTGAGTTCAAATTCTAGTTCAGGGAGAATTTTCCTTATCTGAAAAAAAGAAAGGCTAGGGTAAATAACGGCTAAGGTTGTTCCAAGCTTTAAATCTATTATCCCATGATCCTATGAAGCGATAGACCCCTTTACAATCCTAGACAAGGCCTGGAGTGGGAATTTGGGAGAATTGATCTTTAAGAGAAAAGACATTTAGAGGCAGCTGCTTTTCCATGGTGTGAATAGAGGTATAAGTACAATAAGGGATTCAGGAGGTTCAGGAGACCTGGTCTGGGCTTCCAGTTTTGCCACCAACAATTGTGGAAGGAGCACTGGTTCTGGAGTCAGAACTGGGTTCAACCCCTCTCTCTGATGCAACCATGAATCCTACCTGACATAGCACTGGCAGGTTGCTTACCCTTTTGTAAGCCTCAGTTTCCTCATTCTGTGAAATGAAAGATTTGAGCTCCATGACTGCCAAGTTCTGACCCAGTCACGTACTCCTGACACATTTAAACTCTAGGAACACATCTGTTAACCTCCAAGGCCAGAAATAAACTCTTCCGTTTGGTTTTTAAAGCCCTGTACAATCTGGCAGCTTCCTGCCTTTCTAGTCTTCCTATACTTTACTCCCCTCGGTGATGTACATGATGTACTCCTCACAGAGGACAATCCCTTCTCCTAAACCTATGCCTTTCATGAGCTCATTCCATGCCTGGAATGCTTTGCCTCTTGGCTTCTAGCAACACTTGACTCTTGTCGGACTTCTGTAGGAGGCCTTTCCCAGTACAACCTGCTACTGGCTTCCTTCTGAGATGACCTCCCATTTACACTGAATTCATCCTGTAAGTACTCAGTTGCTGGTATATTGTCTGCCTCTTTAGAAGGTGAACTCCTTGAAGGCAGGAATCGGGTTTTGGCCTCTCAGCGCTCCTCCAGTCTCCATAGCTTAATGAATGCTTATTGACTGACTAACTGATACTCCAAAATCCTAGGATCCGGGAGTTGGGCCCGGGTCTCCCGACACTGACCTCAGCGTTAGTTCTTTCTTCGTGACTTACTGGGTAGTGTGCGCTCAGGATCTATAAGACTCCTTCACCCAGATTCTAAGAAAGCCTGGCTGGGAAAATGCTAGTGCTGTGGGTGCGCTGAGGTAGAAAGAGCAGAGGTTTTTAAACCCATCCTTCTCCCTCCCTCCCCCCCCCCCCCAGGACCCCTAGATCCAGCACCCGGAGCTCTCCGGTCCCTCGCCCCCCTTTCTGGTCCAGATCCCAGGCGCACCGTTCGCACAGCTGCTGTTGCTTCCCAGCGTCTCCATGGGGCAGCTGCGGATCCGGCTCCGGCGGCAGTGGAGGCGGCCCGTGGTCCCCTCCCAGCCCGGCTCTCACCCCTGGTCCTAGGTTCGGGAGGAGCTGTCAGTATGTGATTCTTCTTTGGTGAGTGACAGCGCCCGACACGGGCCGGAGAGTGGATGGGGAGTGGCGGTGAGGCTGGGCGGGGCGGGAAGGGGACTGGGTCCCGGCTTCGGGGAGGATCCTCTTGGGCTGAATGGGGAGCAAGGGAGAGGAATCTTCCTAGGGAGGGAGGTCCTGTGGAAATCAACTTCAAGAATCCCGCCCGAGTTCTGTACTTGCTGGCATCACCAAATGGGACTTTGGTAAAACTTTGTAAAAAAACCCCAAAAAACAAAACAACTTACTTTAATGAGCAAGTGATCATTTAGAATCGGTGATTGTCCTCGAAAAGTATCCTGGCTCTCATTGTGACTCACCTTTTCCTCCCCTGGAGCCGGGATCTGCCTAATCACCCATTCCTTCTTTCTTCTTCTTTCTGCCTTGGTTCTTTGCTTCTGTGTGGCCACTCGTAGCTCACTCCTTTGAGGTCACTTTCTCCTCTCTTTAGAAGTTGTGCTTTGCCACGGGTGTAACCGGGATGAGGTCGTACAAGTAAGTCTACCAATTTAGGTTTTGGGCAGCTGTCCAGTTAATGAAACAAAAGAAAGCGTCTGAGCCCTAATTGCCAGAGAAACTAGAAAGACTCATCAGGTCCTGGAAAATGAGCTTGTTAAATGGGTGAGCTAGGTAGTGATGGTGTTGGAAAGAGAACTGGGTAGTAGGGGTCAAGATTCCTGAATCAGAGTCCCAGTGCTGACAGTAGCTCTCTGGGTCAAGCCCTTTCACTTACAGGAGTATGTTTCTTAAAGTATAAAAAGAGGATTGTACTAAGTGATCTTTTTCGTTCTGTCTAATTCGGACCATCTCTGATTTTTGTGGGAGCAGGTTAGGGTGAAGAGGCCCTCTGACCAGCTTTTGGAAGGCAGTCAGGCTTCTGCATTGAGTGGAATTCAATTCCATGAGTTCTTTTGCCTGATAGTACCTAACACTGATAAGGTTTAACTTAGATTTTTACATATTTTATCTCATTTGATGCTTACCACAACCCTTCCCTAGGTTTTACCGAGGAAAAGACTTAAAGAATTTTTGTGACTTGCCCAGGGGCACCCAGCTATCAAGTATGGGAAACAGGGTCTGAACACAAATTTTCTTGATTCAGGCTAGGAACCGCAGACCAAAGCACTCTATGGACCATACCACACTGTGTGGAATCTTTGATTCCAGTCTTACTTGGATCTTGGGTTTCTGATTGTAGATTTAAATGGCATCCATCCATGCCCATACTTAATGTGGTGGAGTCAAAAGTTAGGATACCGGGCTTTGTCCCTAATTTTTTGTGTGATCTTGGGTACACAGACCTCCTATACAGACCTCAGTTTACTCATCTGTAAAATGAGGGGGTTGGTCTAAATTATCTCCAAAGTCCTTTCCAGCTAGGGCATTCTAGGATTCTGTGACTCCAGACACAATTTGCCCCATTGAAGTGCTGGCTCCTTTTCTCCATTTGACCACAATGCCCTTTTCTCCAGCAACAATGTCCCTGTTAGGGTGGCAGAGTAGACCTTAGTATTGTCCTCCCCAATGGAGAACAACAGACCCCACTGTTGTTTGTCCAAGTCCAACTCAGCTCAGCTTTGTGGCTGTCCCTTTAAAGAGTCAGACCAGCCAATGTGAAAAGTGCCATACTCATATCTTTCCAGAGATTGATTCATTAAACACCAGCTCCATTAAGGATATTTTTGATTATTAGGAAAAACCCAAATATTTGAATTAAAGTTGTAGAATTTTCCAACTGGAAGGAGTAATTCAATTCCATTCAAGAAGCATTTATTAAGTGCTAAGACATCTAAAGTGCTTTACTAAAGTACCACTAAAAGTGCCTACTATGAATCAGGTTCTGCTAGGTACTTATTACAAAGACAAAAATGCATAGCTTACATACTCCTCAGGACAAGTACAAAGAAAAAGAAATATGAATAAGCATGTGTGTATGTATATATGTATATGTAAATATATGAAACAATAAATGCAAAGTAATGGGGGGAAGGGTTATAGCATTTGGAGGGATCAAGGAAAGGCCTTATGTAGTAGCTGATACTTGAACAGAGTTATGGATTCAGAGGCAGAGATGAGGAAGCCGAGCATCCCAGGCAAGGATGAAGGGAATGGAATGCCTAGTCAAGTCACTTCATTAGGCAGATGAGACAGCTCAGATACAGAAGAGATTAAGTGTACAATATTTAGTAAGTGATGGAGCCGGGACTTGAACACAGATTTCTAGACTCCCTGTACGGTTCTCTTTCCATTACACCATGGTGAGACATTTTGGTGTATAGGGAATCAGAGGAGCATATTATCTGTGTGATCTTGGGAAAGTCACTTCCCTAAACTACCTGGGCTGCAGTTTCTTCAACTATAAAATGGGGCAAAGTAGAGGTAGGACTAGATGACCTCTAAGGTCCTTCTAGCTCAGATCTATGATTTAGTGACTCTCAAATGACAGAGAATTCTATAACTGGTGTAGCAAAACTGATATTTAGTCTGTCAGATGGTTTTAGTCACATTAGATGTAGTTAGGTCTCCCTTGTAGCATTCCAATTCATTGCCCCATGTTTTGCACCTGTTTTTGTTGGAGATTGGGAAGGAGGGAGTAGTAATGACATGCCTTTATTGGGAACATTGCCCTTACTTTGTATCTTGGTATCATGGGAATTTGACTGGCTCCTTCTTTGGGTGTGAGACTCATACCATCCATTTAAAAGCTCCCATTGTCTTGAGAAACAATGATTGCAATGGAATGTACAAATAGATATTAAACTATGTGAATGAGGTTGGCTTGTCATGTTCAACTACTGAAGTTGACATAAAGGCAGGTTTAGTGACCCCAATGACTGATTTATTGGCCACTTAGCCTTCCCCCTCTGGAAGGTTGTCTTACACCCAGATTATCCTCTCTCTTGGGTACCTGAGGAGATCGGAGTAGTTATAGGACCATTTGGGGCAGCTTTGCACCTAGTTAATCCTTTCTATCTTCTCCTCAGTCTCCCTAAAGTCTACAGAGACTATAGTTTTCAAAAGTCAAATCAGAAAACTTGGTTTGACAAAGGAATTGTCTTTTGCAAATCTATATAAAGCATATTTCATTTTCTCAGATGCATGATTATTGAACATGAAAAATAATATATGTTTGTTGAATAAATGAATGAATGAATCCATCTTTATGGACAACATTGGGAGTTACATAGGGTAATTCTGCCTGGGACATATCACACTACATATGCACCCACAAGAACACGTATGAAATAAGATTATAGGAAACACTAAGAACAATCTGGAAGAGGATGGAAGTAAAAGAGAGGAGGAGTCTTTGCTTTAGTGACAGTGATGGAATTATAGGTTGAATATCTATGTATATATGTATGTTGTGAATATTTATATGTATATGTACATATGTATATATGTGTGTAACACACATACATATAAAACAACTTAGGTCGTCTCCTTCCCCACCCTTGTTAGGACCCACCTCATCATTTATTCATTTATTCAGCAAGCATTTGTTAAGCACCTACTGTGTATAGGTACCTATGTACTTATGGTAGGTACTGATGACACAGACACATGATCAGCCCATCTTTTCTTGCTGCTTTCTTATAGTTTCTTGATTACCTCTTTTACTCTTGTTTTTCTTTTGAGCTCCTCTCTGGTTATATGTTGTGGGATTCTCACACCTACCATGTACCTTGCCATTGCCCTCAATGTGATAGTAATTATTAATTCTTCAAAGATTGTTGTATTCTGTCTTAGCTGACCTATAGCAATGCTGGAGAATTAGAATAAAAAAGGTGGACCTTTGCTTTCATGGGAAAATTGAAAGCTTCATTGGATCAGCTTTGCAATTTCTCAAAGACAATTTATCACATTCTCTTCATTCTTTTCCATTTCCATTTCCATTTTGTTTTTCATATGAACTGTTTATTTCAGACAGACAGACAGACACACAATCTCTCTCTTTATATATGTAATATATAAACACACATGAATATAAACATATATACACATATACATACATATACATATGTATGGGGACATGCTTTATTGGTTGTCTATCCAAATGCATGTTGTAACCAGGGCACCAGGCATTTTTCAGTCATTTAATCTTACCTGTGTGGGATGGTCAGGCTAAATGCCTTTGGATTACAAATCTTGTCTAGAATATTCTACAATGTCCTGGGGTTGAGGAAATCACATGATGTCATCTACAAGTTGGAGCATCTGGGAGATCTCATCATTCACAGGAAATCTTTTTTCTACTTAGACTCTACTCTGTCATTCCTACATCCTAGTGTCAGGCACCTTTGTTGAGAATACATCTCCATTTTTTTATGATGTTAATAACCAGAAGGTAATTGAACCAGGTTATTTCTGTTGTTATATCTTTCAACGAATATTGAATGACTTTGATGTATGGATTTGAGATACTTTCTTGTAAAAGAGCCTATAAGATGACTTTATATTCTACCAAATGAATTGGGGGAGGGCAGTGATAAATAAATAATGAGCACACTGGGATCGGGTTTTTTTTTTGTTTGTTTTTTTGGAGGGCAGTTGGGGTTAAGTGACTTGCTTAAGGTCAAATGGCTAGTTTTTGTGTTAAGTGTCTGAGTCTGGATTTGAACTCAGGTTCTCCTGACTCCAGGAGCAGTGCTCTATTTACTGTGCCACCTAGTCGCCCCTGTGGGATTAGTATTTTTTTAACTTCTTTCAATTCATTGTGAAATGGTTTAAAATGTGGTCCATTGTTGAATTTTGTTGATTGTTCCTTATTAATAACTTTATCAAAGATGCCCTACATTAGTGCATAAATGATTTGTATAAATATCTTATATAGTTGGGAGAGTAGGCATATAATGTTGACAGTTGATAGTAATTGATATTCTCTCACAAAATTTTAATTAGGTCCAATTTTTCCCATGCTTTTTGTAACTTCTCCTTTAGATACCTTAGCCTTGGAACACAAAATTATACTTGCCAGTCTAGTACAAAACTTCCCCTGTGATGCATTCACAAGCAAATTCTGTCAAACATTTAAAGAACAATTAATCCCAATACTATATAAACTATCTTGAAAATAGGATTTACATATATATATATATACATATATATATATATAACTAAATTCCTTTTATGTCACAAATATTTGTGCTGATACCTACACCAAGAAGAGTGAAAACAGGAAAAAAAAACTATAGACCAGTTTCCCTAATGAACACTAATGCAAAAATTTTAAATAAAATACTAGCAAGGAGATTGCAATAATATATCACAAGATCATACACTGTGACCAGGTCGATTTTGTCCTAGGAATGTGGGATGGTTCAGTATTAGAAATATCAGAATAATTGACCATATCAATAACAAAACCAACAGAAATTATATGATTATCTGAACTGATGCAGAAAAAGCCTTTGACAAAATCAAACACCCATTCCTATTAAAAACACTAAAGAAGGGGTGGCTAGGTGGCATAGTGAATAGAGCACTGGCCATGGAGTCAGGAATACCTGAGTTCAAATCCAGCCTCAGACACTTAACACAAAAACTAGTCATGTGACCTTGGGCAAGTCACTTAATCCCAATTGCCCTTCAAAAAAAAAAGGCAAAAAAACCCCACTAGAGAATGTAGGAATAAATGGAGTTTAACTTAAAATGGTAAGTAGTATCTAAAATCATCTGCAAGCATTATCTGTAATTGGGATAAGCTAGAAACCTTCCCAATGCAATCAGGGGTGAAGCAGGGATGTCCATTATCACCACTGTTATTCAATATTGTGCTGGAAATGCCAGCTATAGCAACAAAAGAGGAAAAAGAAATTGAAGGAATTAGAATGGGCAATGAGGAAACAAAACTATCATTCTTTGCATATGATATGATGGTTCACTTAGAGATTCCTAGAGAATCAACTAAAAAACTAATTGAAATAATTAACAACTGTAACAAATTTATAGGATACAAAATAAACTCACATAAAATATTAGCATTTCTATATATTACCAACAAAGTCCAACAACAAGAAATAGAAAGAGAAATTCCATTTAAAATAACTGTAGACAACATAAAATACTTGGGAGTCTACCTGCTAAGACAAACCCAGGAACTATAGAACACAATTGTAAAATACTTTTCACACAAATAAAGTCATATTTAAACAAATGGAAAAAGATTAATTGATCATTGGTAGGTTGAGCCAATATAATAAAAATGACAATGCTACCTAAATTTATCTGCTTATTCAGTGACGTACCACTCAAACTACCAAACAATTATTCTGTATAGCTAAGAAAAATAATAATAAAATTCATATGGAATAACAAAAGATCAAGAATATCAAGGGAATCAATGAAAAAAAATGTGAAGGAAGGTGGTCTAGCTATTCCAGATTTCAAACTGTATTATAAAGTGCCAATAATTAAAACAATATGGTACTGGCTAAGAAATAGAGTGGTATATCAATGTAACAGACTAAGTACACAAAATATTTTAGTAAATGAACATAGAAATCTGGTGTGTGATAAACCCAAAGATCCAGCTTTGGGGACAAAAAGCTAATTATTTGACAACTACTGGGAACACTGGAAAACAGTGTGTTAGAAACTAGATAATAGACCAGCATTTCACACTATATACCAACATAAGGTCAAAATGTGTAATTCATGTGCTCTCCTAATTAGACAGCATTACAAAATGCAAAATGGATAATTTTGATTATATACAATTTAAAAGTTTTTGTGCAAACAAAACTAACGCAACCAAAATTAGAGAAAAGGCAGAAACTAGGAAAAAATCATAGCAGGCATCTCTGATAAAGGCCTCATTTCTCAAATATATAGAGAATCCAAGTCAAATATAAGAATATAAGTCATTCCCCAACTGATAAATGGTCAAAGGAAATGAACAGGAAGTATTCAGAAAAAAGAAATCAAAGCTCTCTATAGTCATATGAAAAAATGCTCCAAAACATTATTGATTAGACAAATGTAAATTAAAATAACTCTGAGGTACTACCTCACACCTATCAGATCGGCAAATATGACAAAAAAGAAAAATGATAAATGATGAAGGTAATATGGGAAAACTGGGCCACTAAAGCACTGTTGGTGGCATTGTGAATTGATCCAGTCATTCTGAAGAGCAATTTAGAACTATGCCCAAAGGGCTATAAAACTGTACAATATAAATGTACTATAAAACCTTTGGTCCAGCAATACCGCTGCTAGCCCTATATCCCCCCCAATTTTTTTTTAAAGGGAAAAGGTACTACTTGTAAAAAATATTTATAGCAGCTCTTTTTTATGGCGACTAAGAATTGGAAATAGAAGGGATGCCCATCAATTGGGGAATGGCTGAACAAGTTGTGGTATATGATTTTAATGGATTATTGTTGTGCTATAAGAAATGACAAGCAGGATGATTTCAGAAAAACCTGGAAAGACTTAGATGAACTAATACAAAGTGAATTGAGCAGAACCAGGAGACCATTGTACATAGTAATGACAATGTTGTATGATGAAGAATTCTGAATGACTTAGCTATTCTTAGTAATACAATTATCCAAGACAATCCTATATTGTCAGAATACAAACTGAAGCATGCTGTTTTTCATTTCCTTCCTTCCTTCCTTCCTTCCTTCCTTCCTTCCTTCCTTCCTTCCTTCCTTCCTTCCTTCCTTCCTTCCTTCCTTCTCCTCCTCCTCCTCCTTCTTCTTCCTTCCTTCCTTCCTTCCTTCCTTTTGATCAAGTCTTCCTGCAAAAAATGACTAATATGGAAATTTGCACTCTATATTAGATTATTTATCATCTCAGGGAAGGGGGAGGGGAGGGAAGGAGGGATAGAATTTGGAACTCAAAACTTTAAAAAAAAAGTTAAAAATTGTTTTTACATGTAATTGAGGAAAAAATAGAATATTTTTTTTTAAAAAGCCCTTCACTTCCTCTATGGATCTTAAAGTCCTATTCTAAGAGACATTCCTTTATATTCTGGATGGAATGTTGCTAAAGGATAATGAGGCACGAGTGGGAAATATTTTATGAATAAACCTGTGGCTCAATCCACAATTCTTCTATACTTTCTGGGGAACTTGGAGAGGTGAAAAAATCCATGGAAGGGTGGTTTCTGGTCAATCAGCAGGCATTTATTCAAACACATGTGTACCAGTAAGAAGCAGCTGCCCTTGCCTTTTGGTTTTCATCTACTTAGTCTTTCCTGTAGATGATCAGTCCAAATGCATTTGTGATTACAGATCCTTTCTGTAACCTCTGGGAGGTTCCATTCTATGAGAGTAGGTCATATGCATGTTTATATTTATAAGAATATGCAAAACTCATGTAAAGCAAATACAAGGTAACTAACTGCTTGTGGGGGTGGGGAAAACACTAGCAGCTGGGTCTAACTATAAAGGGCCTCAGACCAAAAGTAGTGTGTGAGCTGAGTCTTTTTTTTTCACTTTAAAAAAGAGTATTTAGTATTTTATTTTTCCTCAGTTACATGTCAAAATAATTTTTAACATTAATTTTTAAAGCTTTGAATTCCAAATTCTCTTTATTCCTCCCTCCCCAACCCTCTTTGTTGAGAAGACAAACAATTTGATATAGGTCATACATGTGTAGTCCTGCAAAACATTTCCATAATAGTCATGTTGTAAAAGAAAACACAGACAAAAAAAAACAACCCTCAAGAAAAATAAAGTAAAAACAGTGTGCCTCATTCTGTATTCAAACACCATCAGTTCTTTCTCTGGGGATGGATAGCATTTTTCATCCTCAATCCTTCAGAGTTGTTTTGGATCATTGTATTGCTGAGAATAGCTAAGTCATTCACAGCTGATCATTTGATGATATTGCTGCTACTTTGTACATAGTACATTTCACTTTGCATCAGCTCGTGTTAAGTCTTTCCAGGTTTTTCTAAAAGCATTCTGCTCATCATTTCTCATAGCACAATAGTATTCCATCCTAATCCATTTCATAATCCATCACAATTCCATTATAAATACTGCAATTCTTTTTAGTCATTCCCCAGTTGATGGGGCTCCCTTTGATTTCCAATTCTTTGCCACCACAAAAAGAGCTGTTACAAATATTTTTGTACAAGTAGATCCTCTACCCCCCCCCACCTTTTAATATCTTTGGGATACAAGCCTAACAGTGTTATTGGTGGATCAAAGGGTATGCACAGTTTTATAGCCCATTGGGCCTAGTTCCAAATTGCTCTACAGAATGGTTGAATCAGTTCACAACTCTACCAACAGTGCTTTAATGCCTCATTTTTCCCATAACTCCTCCAACACTCATCGTTTTCCTTTTCTGTCCTATTAGTCAATCTATTATGTGAGACAGTACTTCAAAATTGTTTTAATTTGCATTTCTCTAAGCAATAGTGAGTTAGAACATTTTTATATGGCTATAGAAAGCTTTGATTACTTCATCTGAAAACTGTTCAAATCTTTTGATCATTTATCAACTGAGGAATGGCTCTTATTTTTACAAATTTGACTCAGTTCTTTATATGTTTGATAAATGAGGCCTTTATCAGGGAAACTTGCTTCAAAATTTTTTTCACAGTTACTGTTGCTAGCTGTATTTCCCTCCATCCTATTCTACCCCATCCCGTTTATTCTGTTCTCTCTCCTTTCACTGTTTCCATCCTCAAAAGTGTTTTGCTTCTGACTACCACCTCCCTGAATCTCCCCTCCCTTCTATCACACTGTGTCCCTTCTCTCATCCCTTTCCCCCCTACTTTCCTGTAGGGTAAAATAGATTTCTGTATCCAGTTGAGTGTGTATGTTATACCCTCTTTGAGTCAATGCTAATGAGAGTAAGGTTCACTCACTCCCCCTCACCTTTCCCCTCTTCCCTTCCACTGTAAGAGCTTTTTCTTGCCTCTTTTATGTGAAATAATTCACCCCCATTCTACCTCTCCCTTTCCATTTCTCCTAGCACATTCCTCTCTCACCCCTTAATTTTATTTCTTTTAGATATCATCCCTTAATATTCAACTGACCTCTCTGTCTATACATACTCCTTCTAACTACAAATGTCATCTTTCCATGTAAGAATATAAACAGTTTAACCTTATTAAGTTATTATAAATAATAACCTTATTATTTCCCTTTCCTGTTAACCTTTTAAACTTCTCTTGAGTCTAGTATTTGAAAGTCAAATTTTCTATTGAGCTCTGGTCTTTTCATCAAGAACCCTTGAAAGTTCTCTATTTCATTGAATATACATTTTTTCCCTGAAGGATTATCCTCAGTTTTGCTGGGTAAGTTGTACTTGGTTGTAATCCTAGCTCCTTTGGCCTCTGGAATATCATATTCTAAGCCCTTTGATCCTGTAATGTAGAAGTTGCTATGTCTTGTGTTATCCTGACCGTTGCTCCATCATACTTGAATTGTTTCTCTGATTGCTTGCAAAATTTTCTCCTTGACCTGGGAGCTCTGAAATTTGACTATAATATTCCTAGGAGTTTTCATTTTGGGATCTCTTTCAGGAGGTGATTGGTGGATTTCTTTCCATTTCCACTTCATCTTCTGGTTCAGGTATCAGGGCCGTTTTCCTTGATAATTTCTGGAAAAAGGATGTCTACACTCTTTTTTTTATCATGGCTTTCAGGTAGTCCAATAATTTTTAAATTATGTCTCTTGGACAGTTGTTTTTCGAATAAGACATGTTGCATCATCATCTATTTTTTCATTCTTTTGTTTTATTGTTTCTTGATTGCTCATAAATTAATTGGCTTCCATTTGCTCAATTCTGAATTTTAAGGAATTATTTTCTTCAGTGAGCTTTTGGATCTGCTTTTCCATTTGTCTAGTTCTACTTTTTAAGGAGTTCTCTTTGGTGGTGCCTACTTTTCCATTTGACCAATTCTGCTTTTCAATGCATTCTTCTCATTGGGTTTTGGCCCTCTTTTTACCATTTGGTTTAGTCTGTTTTTTAAGGTGTTATTTTCTCCAGTCCTTTTTTTGTGTCTCCTTTACCAAGCTGTTGACTCATTTTTCATGATTTTCTTGCATCACTCTCATTTCTCTTCCCAATTTTTCCTCTGTCTCTCAAGGAAGAGAAATAATAATAATAATAATAATAAAGATTCTCAAAATCCTTTTTGAGGTCTTCCATGGCCTGAGATCAATTCATGTTTTTCTTGGAGGCTTTGGATGTAGGAGCTTTGACTTTGTTATCTTCTTCTGAGTGTACATAACTTTCTATGGTCAGAGTTTTTTCTGTTGTTTGTTCATTTTCCCACCCTATTTCTTGGCTTTTAATTCTTGTTAAAGTAGGGCCCCGCTTTCAGCATGGAAGGTGCACTGTCCCAAGCTTCAGGGGTTTTGTGCTGCTGTTTTCATAGATACTTCTAGGGACCTGTAAGTTTTCAGTTCTCCCAAGGTGGTATGATCTAAGGGGAGGTGTGTTTACCACTCTTCTGGCCTGTGTTCTGGTCTGTGAGTGACCCTAAGGACTCCTTTCTGCCCTGGAACTGTGAGGAGGGTCCCTGTTCCACTGTGGCCACAAGCTCTGATGTGCTACTGCTCTTCCTCACCCTAGGACTGCCACCCAGGACTGTGACTTGGATTTGGGCATGGACAAAGCATCAGAGTCCTGCCTCTGTGCCAGAAAAGGGACCTCTGTAATCTCCTTCTGACCAGTTGTTTAACCCCTTGTGTGGCTGAGAGCTCCAAAAGCAGCTGTTACCGCTGCTGATTTAGTGGCTCCCAAGGCCTGCTTCTGGTTTCCTGGGGCTTGATCTGTGCTGGACTGAACTCTACTCTCACCCAGGTGCGACAGAACTTTCCTGCAGAACTTTTAAGTTGTCTTTGACTGGGAAATCATTTCATCCTGTCCTTTTGTGGGTTATGCTGCTCCAGGAATTGTGTTATGGCATTATTTAAAGGTGTTTGGAAGGGTTTTGGTAAGAGCTCAGGCAAATCACTGCTTTTTCTCCACCATCTTTTTTTTTTTTTTGCTTTTCAGAGAGGGAAGTTAGGACAATTGGGTTTAAGTGACTTGCTCAAGGTTACATGGCTAGTTTTGTGTTAAGTGTCTGAGGATGGATTTGAACTCAGGTCCTCCTGACTCTAGGGCTGGTGCTCTGCTCACTGCGCCATGTAGCCACCCCCTCCACCATCTTTACCATCAGCTTAGTCTTTTTTTTTTTTTTGCCTTTTTGAAGGGCAATTGGGGTTAAGTAACTTGCCCAAGGTTACATGGCTAGCTTTTTTGTGTGGGTGTTAAGTGTCTGAGGCCAGAACCGAGCTCTGGTCCTCCTGACTCCGGGGCCAGCGCTTTACTCACTGCACCACCTAGCCGCACCCCCATCAGCTTAGTCTTAAAGGAAGATAGGGATTCTGGATAGAGTTCCAGGACCTAACCCTTTTGGCCTTAGTTTTCTCAGCTGTAAAAGGAGTTGGAGAAGGAATGGTAAGAAAAACTTAAATAGGGGCCCAGAAGAGTTGGATGTGACTAAACGATGATGAGGGATTCTAAGAGTAAGAAGTTGGGAGGAAGCATTCAAGGCATGGGGGAGAGTTGAGTAAAGGCCCTGAGATGGGAGATGGAGTATTGTGTGAGGAATAGCAAGTATGAGGGTTGAAGAGTAAATGGAGGGGATATGTTAAAAAAAAAAACTGGCAGGATAGATTGTGAAGTGCTTTAAATGCTAAAGAGAGGAATTTATATTTGATTACAAAGATAACAGGGAATCACTGGAGTTTTTTGAGTTGGGAGAGGGTGACATGGTCAGACTTTTGCTTGCAGAAAATCACTTTGGAAGCAGAGTGTAGGATGGACTGGAATGGGAAGATAGTTAAGGAAGTGAGACTAACCGGAAGGCTATTATAGTAGTCCCAGTAAGGGGTGATGAACTAGGAGGGTGGCTGTGGAAGGGGGGCACAGCTACATGGCACCATAGTGCACAGCGTGCAGGGTCTGGAGTCAAGAAAACTTATCTTCTTGAGTTCAAATCTGGCCTCTCACACTTAACTGGCTGTGAGACCCTGGGTAAGTCACTTAACCGTGTCTGCCTTAGTTTCCTCATCTGTGAAATGAGCTGGAGAAGGAAATGGCAAACCACTCCAGTATCTCTGCCAAGAAAATCCCAGATGGGGGCAGAAAGAGTTGGACAAGACTAAAAAAAAGGCGACAACAACAGAGAGAAAAGCAGAACCAGGACAGAGCTTTGGGGGAAAACCCACAGGAGTGGGCATGACAAAGGTGAAGAGCCAAAAAATAAAAAGGAGACTTGAGGAGAGGTCAGACAGATAGGAGGAGGAGAATAAGGAGAGAAGAGTGTCATAAAACCCCAGAGAAGCAGGAATCCAGGAGGAAAAAGGAGTTACTATCATGCAATGTTTCAGAGAGGTTGAGAAAGGCAAAGCCAGAGAAAAGGCCGCTCGGTTTGGTGATGAAGAGCTCATCGGTAACTTTAGAGATAGCAAGCCAGCTAAAATGACAGTTCTTTCATGTATAAAATAAGATGACTAGATAATCTTTAAATCCCAGCCAGGTCTTGACATGGTGCTTCTGTGACTCTTCACCTTCATCATGACTTTCTATGGCTGTATGGTGCTCAGAACTGCACCTCAGATTCAACCTTCTGAAGATCATTTCACTATTTCTTTTTTTTTTTTTTTGAGGGGGGAAGGCAAGGCGATTGGTATTAAGTGACTTGCCCAAGGTCACACAGCTAATTAAGTGTCTAGTGTCTGAGGCTGGATTTGAACTCAGGTCCTCCTGACTCCAGGGTCTGTGATCTATTCACTGCATCACCTAGCTGCCCCCATTTCACTATTTCATGAGGTTCCACCCATTTTCAGTCTCTGGGCTTCTCTACCTCCTCTCCAGAAACCTTTCCTTCCTTCTCCTCCTCCTCATCTTCCTCCTCCTCCTCCTTCTCCTCCACCTTCTTCTCCTCCTCTTCCTTCTCAGTTTTTTAGCTATTCTTTATGCGTTGTCTTCCCCTATTAGAATGTAAGCATATGGAGAGAAGGGATGGTCTTGTCTGCTTATATTTGTATGACTAAGCACTTATCACAGCGCCTGGAACATAATGTCACTTTAGTAAGTGTTTAATAAGTCCTGTATCTCTATTAATCTCTCTCATATTGCATGATAGAATATAAGCTCCCTGAGGCAGGGACTGTTTTACTTTTGTCTAGTGTCCCCCCGTGTAGCACAGTGCCTGACATGTAGAGGTGTTTAAAATAAACGCTAGGTAGATGATTGCATCAAATGCTATTTGAAGTATATTTGGAAATTCTCTGGTTAAAGTAGAATCCTGTTGTGAAGTGATTAATCCTTTCTCAAATAAAGAGCCACTTTTTAACTGAAGAATTTTCATAGTTCGTTGCTTAAATCATGGCCCATCCGTGTTTATTTGTTTTAACCAATGAGCATGGAGAAGAAAGCACTAAGCGACAGAAGCGACAGAGAATCATCAGCTATCCTTTGCTGGGAGAGACACAAGAATTAGACTGGCTAGCTCTTAGGGGGAAGCAAGATCTCAGCCGAAAGAGTCATATCCTTATACTTCTGTCACTTTATCTCTTGTTCAAATTCAGAGGATGACATTACATATTTGATTTCAGCAACTGTTCTTCACAAGTCCAGGCAGGTCTCTGGGGAGACTTGATAGGTAAAAGGTAAAACTTGGGTCTCTCCTCGTTTCCAGACTTCCTTTTTGCCTTCTGTCTTTAGACATGGTGCTGGGTCCTGCTTCTACTCCCAAGATACCTCCCACCCTGTTACCTTCCAACAAGACAGAGTATGAAATCAGAGCTCCGCAATGCTAATTCTGTGGGGAGAGACAAGTAAGAGTCCTAAGTCTGTGAGCTGTGTAGCAGTGGCTTCCCTGCAAATGCAGATGCACAGGAAATTCTGGTTTGTGAGCCTGAGAGCAGGCGAGGTGCCCTGAAGGAATCCAGAGCGTGGGTTAAGATTTCTTCATCACACAAGTCAAGTTGAGCAGGGTGTAAAAATACTGAGTCCCTCTCCTCTGCCTCTTCCAGCCCAGCCCATAAAATAGCATTCCTGATTGATAGGGAGTCCAGAAGAGATAAGATGGGCCCAGGCTGGCTGTGGTCCAGGAAACTCGGCCGATTAAAGGCTTGGGATTGTTTTAGGGCGATAAAAATTGTCCCCTGACAAATACCACTAGCAGTTGTTCCCAAGTGAAGTATGTGAATGTTTACTTTGTGATGCCACAGAGGAAAGGATGATGCTTGTGTGTGTGACCTCCTTGGTTTTATATCTCTTCTTTTCCTTTCTATTCTCCCTTATAGAATGTCAGCTCTTTGAGGGCACAAACTGTCTTGTTTTTGCATCACTCTCATTTCTCTTCTGAATTTTTCCTCTATTTCTCTTCCTTCCTTCCTTCCTTCCTTCCTTCCTTCCTTCCTTCCTTCCTTCCTTCCTTCCTTCCTTCCTTCCTTCCTTCCTTCCTTCCTTCCTTCCTTCCTTCTTTCCTATTCTTTGTTTTCTTTCTTTCTCTTTTTGGAGGGGGAAGGTAGGATAGTTGGGGTTAAGTGACTTGCCCAAGGTCACATGGCTAGTTTGTGTGTGTGTGTGTGTGTTAAGTGTCTGAGGCTGGATTTGAACTCAGGTCCTCCTGACTCCAGGGCCAGTGCTCTACTCACTGTGCCACCTTTCCACCCTCTTACTTGCTTTTCAAAATCCTTCTTGAGCTCCTCCATGGCCTACGACCAATTCATATTTTTCTTGGATACTTTTGGTGCAGGAGTTTTGACTTTGTTGTCTTCTGGTTCTATGTTTTGTTCTTTGTGACTAAAGAAAGGTTCCATAGTTTGATTTCTTTCCCTCCGTTTGCTCGTTTTGCCAGCCAATTACTAGACTCTTGAGCTCTTTGTCAAGGTAGGACTCTGTTTTCTGAGTGGAGAGTGCTCTGTCCTAAGTTTTGGGGGTTCTGAGACCTGAGTTCAAATCTGACCTCAGGCACTTATTAACTGTGTGACACTGGACAAGTTGCTTAACCTCTGTTTGTTTCAGTTTCTTCAACAATAAATAGGAATAATAATAGCATCTACCTCAGAGGGTGGTTGTAAGGATCAAATGAGATAATATTTCTAAAGGTGCTAAGCATAGTGCCTGGTACATAGTAGGTTTATTTCAGGGGTGGGGAACCTGTGGCCTCGAGACCACATATGGTCTTCCATGTCCTCAAGTGTGGCCTTTTGACTGAATCCAAACTTCAGAGAACAAAAACCACAGAGTGGGAGCTTCATAAATGTTGGCTGATTGATTGATTCATACCTGTAATTCCCAAATCCAGCCTTCATAAGGGGAAAAGGAAGAGAATAAGCATTTACATAGTGCCTACTGTATGCTAGGCATATAAATATTTAGAACTATTTTTAAATAAATTTTATAAATTTGTTAAGTATTTATAAATATATTTTCTATATTTTAATATATTATATTTATAAATATAATATATTTTATAAATATTTAGAACTATTATCTCATTTAATCTTCAAAACAACCCATTTTACAGTTGAGGAAACTAAGACATTAAGTGACTTGTCCAGGGACACACAGCTAGTAAGAGTCTGAGGCACCATTTGAATTCAGACTTCCTGACACCAAGTCCAACACTCTATACCCACTGTGCCACCTAGCCCTCTCTAAAGGGTCCCAGAAAGGCTCAAGATGTGTGTGTGTGTAACCAGTTATGATATGGGGAAAAACCTTGATGGGCCTATGGTCAAAGGTTCTTTCTCTCTTAGCTAATCAATCTTTAAATCTTCTCCACACAAGCCCAGACAGACTGGAGGAAAATTCCACTTCCTTCATGAGGTGTTCTCTGACCACTGTGGTCCTCACTTTTCTCTTTTTACTTTCCATAGCACCTACAGTCTATTCCATTCAATCTGGAATTTAATTCCATTTTGTCTTGTATCAGACAATATTTAATTTAGTCTTATTTCTCTAAAGAGATTATAAATTTCTCATGAAGAGGGATACCCTCTTCTTTTTATTTTATTTCTTTTTAACTTTTTCTTTTCTGGAAGGGGGAAGGCAAGGTGATCAGGGTTAAGTGACTTGCCCAAGGTCATACAGCCAGTAAGTGTATCAAGTGTCTGAGGCTGGATTTGAACTCAGATTCTGCTGACTCCAGGGCCTGTGTTCTATTCACTGCGCCACCTAGCTACCCCCTTTTTAAAAAAAGCTTTTGCAAAGAGATATTTACTTCAAGAATGCAGCAATAAAAAAGTATAAATATTTCACACTTTGGGGGCACACTCTTTCCTAGACCAACTTGGTCTCTGAATAGAATAGATTTGCTCTTTGCTTTCCTCTGTCCCACCAGGTTCATGTCTAGGTTTGCCATCACTGATGGATGAGTTCTTGTCTCAGCTCCTGCTGTTCTGTCTAGAAACTTTGAAGGTCTTCCCTCATTGGTATTTTGATTTACATTTTTGTGATGGAAAATTAGACCACCTTTTGTCTCAGTTATTATCTAACCCTTCATTATTGAATGGGTGTTGCCTCAGATATACTGAGGCCTGGGAAAGACCTTAGATTAGAAGAACCAAGGTCATCCACTGCATCTCCAGCAACAGTCAGACAGTCGTCCTGACTTTTGTCTCGACACTGGACTTGGATGACTAGAGAACAGAATGAGGCTGATACTTGTCAAAGCTCTTCCTCACTTATATCCAATTCAGGAGCAAGTCAAGACATCTCTTCTACTGGGGGGGACAAGGTCACATGGCTAGTTTTTGTGTTAAGTGTCTGAGGTCGGATTTGAACTCAGGTCCCCCTGACTCCAGGGCCGGTGCTCTATTTACTGCGCCACCTAGCCACCCCTTTCCTCATCTTTTGAAAGGTACAATGGGAGAACTTTCAAGTTAATCCCCTTCACCTAAAGGGAAAGAAAAAATTCCAAAGCTGGTGAAGGACTAAGGCCTTTTTTCACCAGATTGAGTGTCACCCTCAGAGAGAGAGAGGGTCCAGTGCCTCTCCCCTCACTGCATTGTTGCTCACTGGGAAAGGTCAAAGCAAGAGCAGAGATCCACCAAGACAGGGCTGGCTCTATCCTCTTTTTTTTAGTGCCCTGGCCTCAAACCCTAGTGCTGAATGAATACTTCTTGTTGTTGATTAAAGGGGGGTAGAATATAATATAGAGGGAAGAAGTGTGTCATAATGGGCTTGGAGTCGGAAGATGGGAGTTCAGATAAGTTCCCTAACTGTGAGACTTGGGGCAAATCACTGCACCTCTCTGGTCCTCAGTTTCCAAAATGTGGATATTAGATTAAATTAGTAGAGGCTATCCTATGGGCTATAGACTTCTGGGGGAGGGGGAAGGCTGTCATGGAGTTATTGCATGGGACCCTTGAATTCATATGTGCATTGTTTTAATGTTCTATTAATCTTTGTCTCTGATGTATATATATATATGTACATATATATATATGGATATGCACATGGTGCTACTTTCAAATATATATATATATACACTATAGTGATCTATAAAATAAACATTAGTTTAAAAGAATTAGTCAAATATTTTAAAAATATCGTTGAAATCACCTTTCATAAAAGACTTACTTCAATGTCTCATTGCAGGGTAGTGAGATCATGTTAGAAGATCAAGAAGTAATTATTAAATACCTACTATGAGCCAGGTTCAAGGAATGAAACACTCCTTACTTGTAAACAAATCAAAAAGTTTTCCAGTACCCTACTGGTGACAGACGATGTATTTTTTGAGGATCAGAGTAGGTAACTATGGGGAGCTCATTATCAGTGGATTGACCATTTGGTGATGATTTCTTTGGTCATGTTTTGGCAACCCATGAAACAAACAGAAATATTGAATGGTCTTGAGTCCTGCTCAATCCCCTTCTGCAACTACAGAGATAATGGCAGGGAATTGGGAAAGAGGATGCTTACAGAATGTCTTTCAATATTAACTTACCTATCAGTGCTCTCATTGAGAGATTCTTGCTCAAAGCCACTGATGTGACATGTTACTAGAACAAAGGAATTATATCAACATTGGCAGCATAACTATAAATGAAACTGGAAGATATGAAGAAGTTACAGCTAATCACAGTCTCTCCTTGGAGAGGCAAATGAAGAAGTTGGTTGAGTTGGCAACAAAAAGAAAAAAAATCATTTTATGAGATACTTGGTCATTTTGCTTTGTGGTACTTGTGATGAGTGTAAGCAACAATATCTAGGTATCTCTACTTGATGGCTTCAATGCTAAGGTGGGCACAGGGGAAGATAATGAAATATATTTATATTGAAAAATTAGGATCAGGATAAAGAAATGAAAGATACCAAAGGCTTTTACCCAGAAGCCTTATGGCTACATATCATAAATAATTTCTTGAAGAAGTGACTTGGAAAGTAATGATCATGGCAACTACTGAGTAATATCATAAAAACTAAATTGATTACATCTAACTTGACAGGAAATGACTGGTTTCTAACTTCACAATTCAACTGAAACTGCTCCCTCTAAAATTACAAATGATCTATCTTCATGCCAAATCTGCTGACTTTTCTAAATTTTCATCCTTCTTGACCTCTCTGCAGTCTTTGACACTATCAATCACCCTCTTCTCCTAGAAACACTATTCTCTCTATGTTTTTGTGACGCTGCTCTCTCCTGGTTCTCCTCTGACCAGTCTAACTGCTCTTTCTCAGTCTCCTTTGCTGGATTTTCATCCAGGCCATGCCCTATAACAGTGTGGGTGCCCCACAAGGTTCTGTGTAGGACCCTCTTCTCTTTCCCCTTTATACTATCTTGATTGGTGATCTCAGCAACTCCCATGGGTTCAATTATCATTTCTATGCAGATGATTTCCAGATCTGTATATGCAGTTCTTCTCTTTCTCCTGATCAGTCTGAAATCACCAATTGCCTTTTAGACATTTGAACTAAATGTGCTATCCACGTCTCAAACTCAGTACTCAGATTTTCCTCTCTTCTCAACTTCGCTATTACTGTTGAGGACACCACCATTCCCCCAGCCACCCAAGGCCACAACTCCACGGTATCCTCAGCACTCTGCTTGCACTCATCTCTCATGGCCAATCTGTTGACAAGTCCTGTTGCTTCTCTCTTCACAAATCTTGGGCTTCTCCTTGACCATCCACTCATCCAGCTGCCACCCTTAGATAGGCATTCATCATCTCACACCTGGACCATCGAAATCACCTTTTAATCAGCCTCCATGCCCCATTCCAACCCATTCTCTTTAGATTTTCCTAATTCTCTTTAGATTTTCCTCCATGCCCTGTGGATTCTCTTTAGATTTTCCTAATTCTCTTTAGATTTTCCTAATGCACATGTCTGACCATGTCATCCATCTAGTCAATAAACTGCAGTGACTCCCTATTTCCCCCTAAGGTCAAAAACAAAATCCTTTGGTATTTAAAGTTCCTTACAACATGACTCCTTATTACTTTTCCAATCTTTTTTTCTGTGTTGTTCCCTTCTGTATCCTCTGTGACCCAGCTTAACTGGCCTATTTTCTGTCCTTTATATAAGACACTCCATCTTCCAGCTCCTAGCATTTCACTGGGCGTCCCCTTTTCCTTAGATGTTCTCTCCTCATCTCTACCTCTTCTATTTCCTGACTTCTTTCAAGACTCAGTTCACATCATACTTCCTGCAGGAGACTTTCTGGTTACCTTCATTGGTAAAGCCTCCCCATTAAATTATCTTCTATCTACTTGGTATATAACTTATATGTACATAGTTTTTTGCATATTGTCTCTTCCATTAGAATATGAGTTTCTTGAAGGTAGGCATCTTTTTCTTCCCCTTCTTTCCTTCTTTCCTTCCTCCTTTTCCTCCTCCTCCTCCTCCTCTTCTTCTTCTTCTTCTTCTTCTTCTTCTTCTTCTTCTTCTTCTTCTTCTTCTTCTTCTTCTTCTTCTTCTTCT
>NW_027186372.1:26094897-26131829 GCF_028583685.1 Petaurus breviceps papuanus
CTTCTTCTTCTTCTTCTTCTTCTTCTTCTTCTTCTTCTTCTTCTTCTCCCCCTTTCTTTGTATCCCCAGTGAATAGCACAGTGCCTAGTATACAGTAAGAGTTTAATAAGTGTTTTGTTTTGGACCAACTGACAGGTTGTTTGTATGGGTGTTATTTATAGATCTTCTGTGTGTATATAGTCAGACCATGGACTTAAAACAAAGCTCAAAATCAACACCAAATTGGAACAGAAGATAAAGATGAGAAGATGGGACATGCAATTAAAACAACTCCAATCTGACCTATTTAAGCAAGATATTGACCCTGAAAGTGACGTATTCATAGAGAAAGAGATGTGAAAAAAGGCTATTATAATTTCCCATGGACATTTAGTTCGTTACTACAAAGAGGCCAAAAAAGAGCCAAGAAACCTCCTCAGCCGGCAGCCTTCGTCTTTTTGCCAAGCAGAGAGATATAGCAGCCAAAGCAACATCAGTTTAGGATATAAACTGCATGTGTAAAATCTTACAGAAGAAGATGATGAAAGATTCTAAACAAAATTATCTTATTAAACACTGAGAAATGTGAAGTGGAAAAAATGAGTTTATAGTAAGTTTGGCATGAGACTCAGTTAAGCCTTATGATCTCAAGAACGTTTAAGGATGAAATTGAAAAGAAAAGAATCATTCAGTACACATATAATGAATAATCTTCTCAATCAATGATGTCATAGCTACCATATTTTGCCCATGACAGCACTGTCTCTAATGAGAAAGTAGAAAGAACAGAGAGACTTGATCATATATGTACAGAGGAGATCCTGTAGGAGGCAACACAATTAAACCCTAAACGCCTCTGAAGGAGGAGTAGATGTCTAACAGTAAAAAAAGAAATATGATGGATGAAAGCTTATTACCATGAGAAAACATGACTGAGAAGACATCACTGATATTAAATGACATTAAAGTTGATGAATTACAATCCATTTGGCTTCAGTACCCATGAGAATCACGGGGCTTTGCCATCTGGCTTGCAACTGAAATTTCCTTTATATGTTGTTTTTTCCTTTTAGAATGTGAGCTCATGGAGGACAGGGACTCCCCTGTTTTCTATTTATATCCCAGCATTTAGTCCAATAATTTGTAGATGATAAGCACTTAATAAATGATTTTTCATTCATTCATTATGACCCATATGCTTACCTTCTGAACTTTACACAATCTTCATGAGAAGAATCTGGATTTATATGTATAAATACATACATGGGTGTGTATGTGACTTTTTTTTTTGCTTTTTGGAAGGCAATTGGGGTTAAGTGACTTGCCCAAGGTCACACAGTTAGTTTTTGTGTTAAGTGTTTGAGGCTGGATTTGAACTCAGGTCCTCCTGACTCCAGGGCCGGTACTCTATTCACTGTACCACCTAGCCGCCCCCCTGTATGTGACATTCTTGATGAAGCTATAAGAAAGGAAGTCAGATTTCTACAGACAATATTCTACAAAATACCCCATTTTATAGTCATACACTTGACTAGAGGGTGCAGAAAATAGAAGTCCCATTGCATTTAATTTTTATTGATTATTTTTGAAAGTTTGATTTGATAGAGAAAAAATCTGGTGTTATGGTGGTGTTTTCAGTAGTGTCCAACTTTTTGTGATCCCTTTTTGAGGTTTTCTTGGCAAAGATACTGGAGTGGTTTTCCATTTCCTTTTCCAGCTTATTTTTACAGATGAGGAAACTGAGGCAAACAGGGTTAGGTGACTTACTGAGTATCACACAGCTATCACACAGATAGTAAGTGTCTGAGGCTGAATTTGAAGTCAGGTCTTCCTGACTCCAGGCCTGGAACTCTATCACTCACTGTGCTATCTAGCAACCCATGGTTAAATAACTCAGTATCAGAGACTGATATGATTTTACCATATGCTCTTATATTTTATATATGCCCTTAGCACAGTACTTTGCATACAGTAAGAACATAGTAAATGCTTTATTCATTCTTTACTGTTGAATCATGTGATTAATAAAATATCATTATTTTATATTACATTATTTACCTTTCTTTTTGAATTTAACCCTCCCCTCTCCCCACAAAGTCATCCTTTGTTACAAAAAATAAAATATCTATTATTAATGTAAAATAAAGCAGGATTTTTGGTTAAGACGGCAACAGGAAAGGTCTCAAAGCAGCTGAGCTCTTCCACAAATTTTCCCAAAACTTCAAAAAGTCTACCAGTAAGTCTAATATAAGAGAAAACTAAGTATGAGCTCCAAAATTCCTTTATCTGATGAGTGTCTTCTATCATTCCATCTTTCCTTGTCTTACAGACCCTAACTCTGCTGTTCATCCTCACTATGGCCTCTAATTCCTACATCCTCAATTCTTTTCTAGCCCATCACTCTTCCATGGACTATATTCTTTTTCCTTTCCTATCTCAATCTCTTAGTGGACCAGTTCAATTCTACACTATTTTCTACCCTCAAGTTCATTGTCTTCTTATGCTATTGGCAATCATGTTTCGTTGAACCCCAACCTTGGGTTACTCCCACCATCAATTGCCTTCACTCTTGTTCACATTCTGTTTAAAGGAGCTAGAGAAAATCATGAAACTGTGTTGATTGGGTCCATGCAACATTTGTGTTACATAATCCCAACTGGGTTCTCTCTGCAACAAGGCAATCATTTTATACCTTCTTCACAGATGTACTATCCCACTCACCACAGATACTGTTCTAAAATTTTTCTTCTCTCCTCAAGCCTTCCCAATTGAAATCCCATCTTCTACAAGAAGCCTTTCCCAACTCCTCTTAATTATATGATCTTCCCTCTTTAAAAATTATTTCCGACTTTTTCCCATATATAGCTCATTTGTACATATTTTCTTGTTGTCCTCATCACTAGACTGTGAGTTCCTTGAAGGCAGGGACTGTCTTTTGACTCTTTTTGTATGCCCAGAGTTTAGCACAGTGTCTGGCACAGTGTCTGGTGCTTAATAAATATTTATTAACTGACTTATTGTATTTGGTGCATGTAAAAGAAAGAGCACTGAACATGGAATCAAATTCCGAAACTGGGGTAGGAAAGGTAGTCTGAGAATTATCAGCATAGAGATGGTAGTTAAATCTATGGGAATTGATGTGATCACCATTGAAGCGGTATAAAGAGAAAAGAGAAGAGGCCCAGGACTGAGCCCTTCAGAGACTTATTGTTAGAAGGAATTAAATCGATGAGGATTCAGCAAAGGAAGGTGAGAAGGAATGGTCTGATAGGAGAAAGAAGGAGAAGAGTTCTAAAACCTAGAGAGAGGAGATTATCAAGGAGAAGAGAGTGATCAACAGTGTCAAAGGCCAAGAAGTTCAAGCAGAATGAGGATTGGGAAAAGCCCATTGGATTTAGAAAATAAGAGATCGTTGGTGATTTTGGAGTGAGCAGTTACTGGAGATGGTCTTTTCAAGGAGTTTGACCACAAAGGGTAGAAGAGGTATAGAATTATAGTTAGTAAGGATGGAAGGATCAAGTGAGGTTGGAACATTTTTTTCTTAAGTGTCGTGAGGAAAATTCCTTGAGAAAGGATATCTATAATCCTAGTCAGTGACCTAAACCCAAATCACAGTTCTCCAGACTTCCAAAGGGTTATTATCACATTACTTTTCTGAACCATTGTGTTTAGAATGGATCAGCTTGTTAGGAGGACCTTAGGTCTTCATACCCATCAGATTGAATAACATGAGAGAAAAGAAAAATGACAAAAATGGGCACATTAATGCATTGTTGGTGGAGCTGTGAAATTGTCCAATATTTTGGAACATGCCCAAAAGTCTATAAAATTGTGTATACCCTTTGACCACTACTAGGTGTATATCATAAGAGATTGGAGGAAAAGGATAATGACCTATATGTACAAAAATCTTTATACTACCTCTTTTTGTGGTTGCAAGGAATTAGAAGTTGAGGGACTGCCCTTCAACTGGGGAATGGCTAAGCAAGTTGTTGTATATGATTGTGATGGAATACTATTGTGCTGTAAGAAATAATGAAGGGGATGGTTTCAGAAAAACCTGGTAGATTTATATGAACTGATTAGAAGTGAAGTGAGAAGAATGAGAATATTGTACACAATAATAAGAATGATCAATTGTAAAACACTCAGCCAGAGTAGCCACTACAAAGACCCACAATTCCAAAGGACTCATAATGAACAATGCTATCCACCTCAAGAGAGAATTGATGATCTCAAAGTGCAGATTGAAGCATATTTTTTTTCACTTTCCTTGTTTTTCTTCTTGTTTTTTTTTTCTTTTGGCATCATGGCTAATATGGAAGTATGTCTTGCATGACTTCATATGTATAATGGGTATCATATCACTTGTCTTCTCAATGGTTAGGGGATGTAGCAGAGGAAGGGAGAGAATTTGAAACTCAAACTTTAAAAAATAACTTTTTAGGAGGACATCTATGACACCATTCTTGACAGACATGTCATCCACAATTACTAACTTTATTGGGGACAAGGGGAAACATATTCTGCAGTTCATATCACATAGGAAAAAATCAGGAAAATGAGGTAACTCCACAAAGTTCATGTGACTGTAATGGTAATGGGAATTTGAAGATCTTCCCTGACCCTTGTATTTGCAATCAGATAGGTACACCTTGTTCCAAGTTCATGATTGTGTCAAGTATTAAGACCCAGAACTTGTGAATCCCACAGTGGGATGGACTTGCTGATGTAACAGGAAGGGGCTGAATCAGAGAGGAGCTAAGACCATATATAAGGAGAAGCCCAAGCTAGAGAACCAGAACTGCTGGGAGCGAGCATCTGGAGGCTGGGCTGCTACTGCTGGAGAGAGAGAAGAGAACTGAGAACTGAGAACTGAGAAGAACTGAGAAGAGAAATGAGAATTAAGGACTGAACTGAGAATTGAGAACTGAGAAATAAGAAGAGAGGAGAACTGGGAGGAAGCATGGCTGTGGTGCTGGTACTTTGTCTGTTTGTTTTGATGTTACTTTGTCAGATTCATCTGCTGATAGAGGATGGTGCTGTTGTTATAGAAGCCCTGGGACCTTGCTGCTGGTTCAGAAGCCCTGAAAGAGGATTTTTTTGTTGTATGTTTACAGAAATATTGGAGGAGGGTCTTGCTGATGTTTTCAGAGGTCCAGGGACCATACTGATGATTTGTGTTGATTCTTCAGACCTTGTTGTTGGATCTATGTCAATTTCACAGGCAGAAAGTGAATTGATGAGAATGCCGGCAATGTGCATGAATATTATTGTGGCTTTGCTAAGCTTTGTCTTCCCAGGAACAGAAACTGTGAAGGACTTGAGGTGGACCAGAACTGTGAGTTTCAATATGGAACAGGAACTGCACAAGAAGCTGGACAAAGAACTGAGAGCTGTCTGCCTTTGAACCCAGGTGGCAGTTGGATAGATTCGGGCAGGAGCTGGGATCATAGAAGAGGAACCATGGAAGCTGAGAGCCTACCTTGAGTCAAGATGAAAAGACTCTCCTTGGGTATTTAATATAAAATGAGAAAATCATGACTTACTGTGGCCTAGGGGTGGAGAACTCTGATCTTTATATTTAGATGATTGAGTTAAGGATTTCTCCAATTAAGAAGAAAGAAGACTTTTGGATTGAAGAGATTAAGACAATGTGATCTAGGGATGGAGAACTTTTCACCTCTGTACTTTGTGTCAATTAAGGAGGCTTGACTCCTTAAGAATGATTGAGTTACTAAATGAATGTACTTTGTTTAAAACTATATGGCCACTTTGGTGAAAACTACATGGCCATTTTAGTGACAAGTTGTTATGCCATAACATGGTGAATGTTGTATTTTGATTTTTTTGAATGTTTTTTCTTAGTTTGTTACTGAATAAATAGAGAGTCCACTATACTACTGTGTAATCACAACCTTGAAAGCTGTTCATAGCAGCAGTCCTCTGGAAAGCTGCTCATGCTTGGCTTTACAATGACAAATAAGTGGGAATGGAATGGGACTAATGGTTTGAGATACACTTCTCAGTGTATAATTGGACAGATGAAGTTTCAGAAGAATATTTTCAATCCCCTTCCTTTCCCCCCCAGACTTTAATGAATAAAATGGTTATTTCATGGCATCATAGAAATTATAGCTAGAGACCATCTAATCCAACCCTTTCATTTTACACCTGAAGAAACTGTGGCCCAAAAGTTAAGTGACTTATCCAACATCACACCCATACTAAGCAGAAGAGTTCAGCTTTAAGCCTCAGTCTTCAGACTTCAAATCCAATGCTGTTTCTCCTTTAACAAGCTGATTTATAGCTTATTTTTCCTCTTTGCTTTATTGGTGTGTGTGTGTGTGTGTGTGTGTGTGTGTGTATGTGTGTGTTTTGGGTGGGAAAGGGGTGTGTCACAGAATTTTAATTTAACCTAATATTTCCAGTCCCTCATTAGTTAATAATTCAATCATGTAGCTCTTCATATTTGCTTTTTTTAATTATAGTCTTCCTTCATCATTTTGGGCTTGATGAGTTCATATCCTTTGGACCAGCTTCTTATACTAACCCTATTTTTGTGGTTGCAAAACTTAGAAATAAATTAAATTGAGATGATGACAATGATGATAAAATCAAAGTGTTTCACAAATATTGTCGCATATTATCTTCACAACAACCCTGGGAGGCAGGTGCTATTATTAATCTCATTGATAGCTGAAGAAATTGGAGCAGACAGAGTTTGAGTGATCTGCTCAGAGTCCCAGAGCTAGTAAATGTCTGAGGTCAAATTTGAATTCAGGTCTTCCCAACTCCAAGCCCAGTGCTTTGTTCATTGAGCCACCTAAGAAGAGAAACAATGTCATAAGGGGAGAGGCCTCACATCTTTCTCATCTGAGGTGGACGTTTGGTCCATAAATACAGGCATTGACCCGTTGCCTCAGCATTCATCCTTCCATTATAGGTGAAGGAGAAGTCGACTCTAACCTTGTGAGTTTCTTTTTTGTTTGTTTGTTTGTTTTTAAGCAATCGGGGTTAAGTAACTTGCTCAAGGTTACACGGCCAGTTATTTCTGGGTGTGGTGCTGAGTATCTGAGCCCAGATTTGATGCAGGTCATCCCGACACTGGAGCCGGCGCTCTTACTCACTGAGCCACCTGGCCGCCCCTAACCTTGTGAGTTTCAAAATGTCAGGAGTGTGAGCCATAAGAAGGTCCAGGAGCTGGTTCCAGACTGGATTTTGTAGCCAATCATTCTAGTATTAAAGTGCAGGAAGTGATTTTGACCCTTTGAACTCCTCCAGTAGCTGAGATGGGTAGACATCCAGCAATAATGTCCTGTTGAATGTGAACTTGGTGAGACCAATGCTTTGTAGAAACTCCAAATAGTCTTATCTCATTCTCCCAAGAGAACAAAGTGGTATAGGGAAAGTGTGCTCCTTTCATATGGGGGGGCAGTGTTTGTCCTCTCTTTGCTTTATTTTTGAAATAAATATCCCAATTCTAACTGGGCACTTCTTCATTCCTGAATTCCAAACAGATGTTAGAAAGTGGGTTGCTATTCACTGGTAACTAAGAGTGGGAGAATGTATCAGAAAGGGGGCTCAAGCTAATGGCATTAGAGAAAGACATCTCAATCCCTCAAGGGTACCCCTAGAATCCCGAGGGGGAAATGTGGCCAACTTTCCTCTGGAATAATGAAGCTAGAACACTCACTATGCAAGAAATTTTGTTGTTCAGTCATGTCTGACTCTTCCTGACCTCATTTGGGGTTTTCTTGGCAGAGATACTGGAGTACTTTGCCATTTCCTTCTCCAGTTCATTTTATAGATGAGGAATGGAGACAAACAGGGTTAAGTGACTTGCCCAGGATCACACAGCTAGTATCTGAGGTCAGATTTGAACTCTGGTCCTCCTGACTCCAGAACCAGCACTCTCTACACTGTGCCACCTTGCTACCCTTAAGAAAGAAATAGGGGGAGAGTAATATAAACTGATGTGGTGAAGATAACAGAGCCAAAAGAACTATATATAAAGATGATAATAATGTAAATAAAAACAACACTAAAAAGTAGCTAAATTCAGATTAATTTCAGTGATTAATATTGGTTCCACAGAATAGATAATGAAACATACCCCTTTTTCTTGGCAGAGGGATGGAGTTCTATATATAGGTCCTGAGTGTCAGGTACACTCCCAGATATGATTGCCCTGCTGATTGATTTTACTTAACTGGTTTTCTTTATAAGAAGGGCGGGTTTTCTGGAAAGACTGATGTACTGATGCTGGGCGAAGTGAGCAGAACCAGGAACACACTGTACACAGTAACAGCAACATTGTACAAAGATCGACTTTGATTGACTTAGCTCTTCACAGAATTGCAGTTATCCAAGACAATTCCAAAAGACTCATGATGGAAAGGGCTGTCCACATCCAGAAAAAGAACTATAGAGTTTGAACGCTGATTGAAGCATACTATTTTAACTTTCTTTGTTTTTTTTCTTAAGTTTTTACCTTTTGTTCTGTTTCTTCTTTTGCAACATGACTGATATGGAAATATATTTTACATGAACATGATTGTATATATGTAACCTGTATCAAATTGGTTACTATCTTAGGGAGGAGGGAAGGAAGGAAAAACATTTGGAACTCAAAATTTTATAAAAATGAATGTTTAAAATTGTCTTTCCATGTAATTCTAAAAATATCATTAAAAAAGGATTTTCAGGCTAGTGGGATAATAAGAAGATTGGGAGTTTTGAAGGGGTTTCTGTTGGGGAGAGATACTGGGAAATGTTTGTGGTATAAAAAAAGGATCAATAAAATTTTTAAAAAGGAGTTATTGGTATTAGTTTTATTGATACTATCTATCTTCTGCTTGCCCTCCCCAGGAATGACATGACATTAAAAAACAAACACAAATCCTTCCATGGCTTCTATTTCTTGTTAATCCTGCTGCTTGATTCTCAATACTCTCCAAAATCTGTTTCCAGAATCCTGTATAATCACTAGCCCTGAAGTCAGGAGGACCTGAGTTCAAATCCGGCCTCAGACACTTAACACAAAACCTAGCCGTGTGATCTTGGGCAAGTCACTTAACCCCAATTGCTCTACTTTCCCCTCTCCAAAAAAAAAAAAAAAGCAGAATCCTGTATTTGGAGTGCAGGGCCTGGGCCACTTTATTATCTGTGTGACCTTGGGTAATTCCCTTAACTTCTCTGAGTTTCAGTTTCTTCATCTGTAAAATGATGGAATTGGATCTTCTACCTCTAAAGCTATGGTTCTGTGAGACCAGAGAGAGATCCCAATTCTATAAACTGCTGCCCTCTAACCCCAGCTAGCTATTTCACAGATATTTGTTATTGGTCTACAGGGAATCAAAGCAAGGGAGTGTGAATGGTTTGGTGCAAGCCCGTCTTTACCACTGGAAAAAGATCTCTGCACCCATGGTCTTATGGGTATTCCTTTTCACTTTATAGCTTTGGTTCTTTGATATGTACAAAGTGAGGCATATTTTTAATGCTGAGCCAACGCTGACTTGTCCGGAGTCATTAGCACCACTGCCCTGAAAATCCTTCTATAAATCGCACTCTTAGGTCTGGGTCCTTGACAGGAGAAGAGAGGTAAAAGAAGGCAGAGAAGAGAGGATGGAGCTTTTTTAAATTTCCCTGATTCATTTCATTTTTGCATCAAAGATTTCAGTCTGAAGTCTCTGGAAGGGAGAAAGATCCAGATTTTGCCTCATTACTAATAAGTGTGGTTTTTGTGAACTGACTGAATTAAGCTGGAGTCACATCAAATGCCTTAATTTTCCACAAAAAGAATGGCCCTTTTTTTCTTGGCTTTACCAAATTTTTTAAAATTCCAAAGGATCTGACAGTAGGAAGAATAGGACAGGTCATGGCTGAAGTTCCTGTGATTTATAGGCAAGATTTGAGAAAACACTGTATTTGGAGGAAGTGGGCCTGGGTCTCCTCATTATCTGTATGACCTGGAGCAAATCAGTCTGTCTGTCTGTCTCTCTCTGTGTCTCTGTTTCTGTCTGTTTGCCTATCTCTGAATCTCTCTGTGTCTCCCCAAAGAAGGAATTTTATTTGATGCTTCAAATAAGGTCCCTTCCAGCTCTGAGTCTTATGAGCCTATGAATATTAAAGTAAGCCACTTGGGCATGGGCTCACTGGAAGAAAGTTAGAGATGGGATGTCCCTAGGCTTTCACAGCATCTCTACTTCTGGGCCCACCTTAGAAAGTTTATCTGCTTCACATCAGGAAATTGAAGCTTGAGATGGGTCCAAGAAAGGGGGTGAGGGGAGAGAAATCCCTCTTTCTTCAGCCCCTCCTTCAGAGAATTGCAGCCCAAGTTTTCTTTCCTCCTAAATTCCGTTCTTCAGGCTCCCCTGACTGTGGGTTCTTTGGGGTCTAGATACAGGCTCCCCGGTTTCTAGGCTTTGTCTTACCTCAGAGTCTAGGATTTTGGTCATCTGCACACCAGCCACTCTCCTTGGAGCATATCAACAACTTTGAAGAGGAAGAAGAGGAGGAGGAGGAAGAGGAAGATGAAGAGAAGATGGAGAAGGAAGAAAAGATGTTGGTGAGATCCCATGGAAGGTAAGAACCTCCACCTGCTTCAATATATCCACTCCTTCAGGAGTCCCTCACAGGACTTCTTCTAATAGTTCCAATTTACCAGGCTTTATATGAGTTTCTACTGCCAGGGCCTTTAAATCATGATCTTTTCTATGAAGGTCAGGATCCTGAATGGGGCCCAACATTATGGAACTTTCCTTGATCTTCTCTCTGCTCCTGGTTGTCCTGCTTATCACTGATGACCAAGAGTCTTCCTGTAGCTGATTAGGGGAGTTCCCTCTCCCATTTGATGAGGTTACTGGGAACCTTTCTTTCATTGCCTAACCTAGACTCAGAAGGATGGGATCTGGTTATGGGAGCTTCCTCTCTTCACAAAAGTGAGCTGACAGACCTGCTCATTCTCTCTGGGGCTCCCTTTCAGGTGGTCTAGAGTGGAGAGGAGCAGACCTGCATGGAGGTGTGTGAGAGAAGGTCAAAAGTTATGAAGTTGTGATCACTTTCTTCTAGGAACTGCAAATGGCTGCACAGACTCTGTCCTACGTCCCAGGAGGCCAGTCATCACAATGTCCTCTCAGCAAGGGGTCAGTGGCCATACTCAGGCTCTCTATGGGGACATGCCCTTCAGATAAGATGCCTCCAAACAAGGATCATTGTAATCTCAAATCCACTGGGAGGAATCTTAAATTGATTACAAACCTTAAATTGATCAGGAATTCACTAGATAACCACCTTACATGTGCTTGGCTTAGATGTTGTTAGATGTTGTTGCTATTATTCAGTTTTGTCTGATTCTTCAAGATCCCATTTGGGATTTACTTGCCAAAGATACTGGAGTGTTTCGTCATTTCCTTCTCCAATTCATTTTACATATGAGGAAACTGAGGCAAACAGGGTAAAATGACTTGTCTAGGGTCACACAGCCAGTATCTGAGGCTGGATTTGAACTCATGTCCTCCTAACTCCAGACCTGGGACTCTGTCCACTGCGTCAACTAGCTGCCTTCCTACTTAGATAGGCATCAACTTAAGGAGACGGGGGACCCTGTACTTCTCCTTTTGGCATCACCAATGCCTAGCAGAATTTCCTTACCTATTGTGAGTATCAGCTGCCTATCAATCATGTTTGTTCTGTGTTTTCCAGGGCAGAGATAATTTTCTTTGATAGAGAAAACAGGAATGAAAAAGGGGTCAGGCAAAATAACATGGAACTCCTTTTACCTTAGTCCAAAGGAGGAATTCCAGTGTTGAGAATACTGGGTTTTGTGACAGGTGTTTGGGGTATATATTCTAGGGGAAGAGCGGTCTTTATGTTGGATCACAGTTTTGTAAATTGAGTCACGGTCCTTACTTGTAGTATGATGCTCTACCACATGTACTGCCCCCCAAGAGACATTAAGATGCCAGGGTTTTTAGCACTAAAATTTTTACCATACTAAATCTCCTAGGGTGTGTTTTAATAATGCACCAATTATTGATTTGTTTAGGTGGTCAACTCCAAGGTGTGCCCTCAGACTTCGGCACTGTCACATAAAGTGTCCAGTTTGGGCGGGGCAGGAATTTTGCTATGATAACTATTTTCTAGGACCTCGTCCTTTACTTCCAATCTCCCCCACCACAGTCCATGCAATTTACTTCACATTTTCCTATCTGTCTTGTGGAATTAGACTGTAAGCTCCCTGAGGGCAGGGTGTGTGTATGTGTGTGTGTGTGTGTGTGTGTGTGTGTTTTGTCACAGTATCCCCTAGGCATTTGAGACAAGCTGTTGAATTTGAAACAGATATTTGAACTTGATTATCTACTCTGTTTAAGGCCAGCCCTGATAGTGCCAATAGCAAAGAATGGGAGTGATGTAGTCCCAGAAATGCCAGCCTCAATGGTGGCATGAAGAGGGAAAAGCAGCTGCCATAAGAGTTTAGTCATAGTATTTTGATAGGGGGAGACTTGGTTTCCACTTGCAAGAAAGCATTTGTCTTCCTGTACCTGGTCTGTCCACTGTCCTCTCCATTAATAACTCAGGGCTGAGGTGAAAGGCAAAAATTAATATCATCTTTTATCCTGAGAGCCTGCAAGTGAGGCCAGCCAGGCTCACAGGAGCCACTGGCTTAGCATTAACCATTTAGTGACACCAATTGTTGTCTGTTTTTCATTTTTTTTTTTTGCCTTTTTGAAGGGCAATTGGGGTTAAGTAACTTGCCCAAGGTTACAAGGCTAGTTTGTGTGTGTGTGTTTGTGTGTGGGTGTTAAGTGTCTGAGGCCCGAACCAAACTCGGGTCCTCCTGACTCTGGGGCCAGAGCTTTTACTCACTGCACCACCTAGAAGCCCCAAAACTTTTTTTCTTTTTGGAGGGCAATTGGGGTTAAGTGACTTGCCCAAGGTCACACAGCTAGTTTTTGTGCTAAGTATCTGAGTACAGATCTGAACTCAGGTCCTCCTGACTCCAGGGCCGGTGCTCTATTCACTGTGCCACCTAGCCACCCCTTGTTCTTCAGTTTTGAACAGGACCAAGACATCAGGGAGGTGATACCATGACATGTAAGTGAATTAGATTTAAGTGAGGGAGGACTGTGCCAAGTCACCAACCTCACTGTCTCCTCCAGAGTGTAATGGGAACAGGAATTTGAAGATCTTCCCTGCTCCTTAATAGCCCTGGGGGTAATTTGAAGACCTTCCCTGTTTTGCTAACGGGTGGAGCAGATCCCACAGAAGCTTCCCTGCTGTGAAGATAAACTCTGCCTCCTGAAAGGCTGAATGTAGTCACATGGAGCCTGTGATGGAGGAAATTTACTAAAGGGTGGAGCAGAGCCCACAGAAGCTTCCCTGCTGTGAAGATAAACTCTGTCTCCTGATAGGCTGAATGTAGTCACATGGAGCCTGTGATGGAGGAAATTTACTAAAGGGTGGAGCAGAGCCCACAGAAGGTTCCCAGCTGTGAAGATAAACTCTGCCTCCTGATAGGCTGAATGTAGTCACGTGGAGCCTGTGGTGGGAGGAGTCTGCTGAAGGGAAGCAGAGCCCACAGGAAGGTGGGAGCCAGAGCCAGAGAGATGGTGGGAGAGAGAGGAGGTCCATGCAAGGAGATAGTGAGGTTTATGAGTAAATATTGATCTAATATTGGTTTGTGGCTCTCAGTGTTATTATGGCTTCTGAATATCTTTGGTATTATGATGGAATTGGTTTACTGGTTTGGGGATTTGGTTTTCTAGTGTCTAAATAGGAGAGTTTGGTATATTTTGTGATCCAATGTCATGCTATATTTATAGTCACAGTCTTTATTGTGATCATGGGCGCTGTAAATATTGCATTTGCACTACACAGAGCCATCTGGGTCCAGTGGTGAGACCAGGACAACTGGAGATGGCCCAGGATGCATTGGGGGACCTTGGCCTTTTGAAGCTAAGGTCTTTAACAGGTTTCAGTATGACTGAGGCAACACCCATTCAGTGATTAAGGCTTAATAAGAAATGAGGTAGAGAAAAGCCTCTTTCCCTAGTTAAAAAAAAATGATCTGGGAGGAGAAGACCCTTAGGGTTTCTGGCCAAAACAGAAACAGTTGTTATTTACATTCATTGGGAGTCAATCAGGGCCCAAATAATGACCAGTACTTGGCCCGAGACCTATGGTTGGCCAATAAATGAGAGCCAAAGTGATTTGGGGTTAAGGCTGGTATTTTTTTTTTTTTGCCTTTTTTTTTGGGGGGGCAGTTGGCCAACGTCACATGACTAGTTTTTGTGTTAAGTGTCTGAGGCTGGATTTGAACTCAGGTCCTCCTGACTCCAGGGCCAGTGCTCTATTCACTGCCTAGCCACCCCAAGGCTGGTCTTTAAGAAAGAAAAAAACATTCAGAGATTAAAATTTACATTCCCTTTGGGTAGAGCACCTGCAGATAAGGGTGTGATACCCTATGTGGGCCGAGGGAAGGGAAAGAAAGAAAAAAGGAGAGGGAGAGGGGGAGGAAGAGGGGGAGGGAGAGGGACAGGGAGAGGGAGAGGAAGAGGGGAAGGGAGAGGGGGAGGGAGAGGAAGAGGGGGAGGGAGAGGGAGAGGAAGGAGTTGCCCAATTGGTCAGTTCCAGTTTGGTCCCCAGTAGGCAGCTCCTGCTACTCACAGAGGCTGTTTGTCCTTTGTTCTTGAAAAGGACCATGACATCTGGGAGGTGATGCCATGACAAGCAAATGATTTGGATTTAAGTGAGGGAGGGCTGTGCAAAGTCACCAGCCTTACTTTCTTCTCCCATGACACCAATTATCATATGTCAATCCACAAGCATTTTATTCATTATATACTATTATATATCTATTAAGCACCTCTTATATACCAAGCACCATTGCTAGGTGCCAGAAATACAAATGGAAAAAGAAACCCCAAAGTCTCTGTTCTCAAGCTGCTTTTCCAGGGGATCTCACAAATCTTGGTACACTCTTTATTCCATTTTGGAAAGACTCAAAAGAAATGCTTTTTGCAAAAAGTCTTTCCCAGTTTAGTGCTAGTGCCTTCCCTCAGAGATTACCTCCAAATTATCTGGTATAGACAGAGATACAGCTGGTAAATGTTTAACAACTGGCTAGGGCTGGGGGCTGGTGTGGGGGGGGGGCGGTTTGGGGAAGGGGGTAAAGAGAAAGCACAAGTCACACACTTAAGTTTAACCTGCGTCATTAACATTTTCCCCTGACTCTCTTAAATCTAGATAGTCAACAACACAATAAAACAAGTCGGGATTTGGAGCATTTGCTGATTTCCAAGGTGTACATGCTCACGATGAAAATGTAACAATCCTTTTTTTTCTGGTGGTTTTCCCCTTTTGTTCTGATTCTTCTTTCACAACGTGACTAATGTGGCAACATATTTAACATGATTGTGCAAGCAGAACCTGTATCAGATTGTTTGCTGTCTTAGGAGGGAGAGGGGAAGATTTGGAACTCAGAATCTTACAAAAATGAATGTTGGGGGCTGCAGCAGCCAGGTGGCACAGTGAGTAAAGGGCCAGCCCCAGAGTTGGGTTCCGGCCTCAGACACTTAACACCCACACAAAAAAAAACTAGCTGTGTGACCTTGGGCAAGTCACTTAACCCCAATTGCCCTCCAATAAAAAAAAGCAAAAAAGAAATGAATGTTGAAAATTATCTTTACATGTAATTGGAAAAAAATACTATTAAAAATGAAAAAAAAAAGAAAATTTAGTAACTGGCTCTCCGTTTGAGCTGGCTCCAGCACACTCCTGCATATAAATCTTTTTTGTACACAGTTGCTCGCGTGTTGTGTCCCCTAAGAGTCTGTGACCCTCTTGAAAGCAGGGATTCAGTTTTGCTTTTCTTTGTGTACCCCAACAAAAGGCCTGTCCTGTGGAAGAGGGATGAGATACTACTGTTCTTAGCCCCAGAAGACAGGATTAGGAACAATGCCTAGAAGTTGTAAAGAAACAAATTTAGGTTTGATGTCTGGGAAAAATGTCCTTACAACTTGTTGTTCAGTGGTTTCTGATTCTTAATGACCCCATTTGGGGTTTTCTTGGTAAAGGTACTGGAGTGGTTTGCCATTTTCTGTTCCAGCTTATTTTACAGATGAGGAAACTGAGGCAAATGGGTTAAGTGACTTGCCCAGGGTCACATAGTGTCTGAGGCTAGATCTGAATTCAGGTCTTCCTGATGTAAGGCCTGGGTAGGGAGTCCTGGGTAGGTGAAGGGGGTGGGAAAATGTCCTTGAGTAGAGAGAGGCTTGGTGACCACTTCTTGAGTATATTTTGTAGAAGACTGTTATTCAGCTATGGGGTTGGACTCATGGCCTTTGGGGCTCTAACTCTGACATTCTGTGATGCAATTGATTCATCAATTCATTTGAAGCTGTTGACCTAGAACCCTTACAAGATGAGTCATGAGATGCTAAAGTGTGTGTGTGGGGACCTTTCCAAGTCATCTAGTCCAACCTGCTCATGTCATAGATGGGTAAACTGAGGTCCAGGGAGGGGAAGTTACTAGATTTACCAAAATCAAGACTAAAATAAAGGCTGTAACTGACACATCAGTAAGAATGTGCCTCCTTTCCCCCAACTACGTGATCCCTACCAAGACACCCCTCTGTCTCCCTCCCCTTCCATGTCCCATGCAGTTTGGTGAATTGTTTAGGTGATGACAGAACCCAAATATTAAGAAATACTAGGATTGGTCATAGACCCTTGCTGGCAACTGATTTCTGTGATTAAAATATTGGCCAAGCTGTCCAAAGTTCGCTTTGCAACCCTAAAAATGACTTGCCCAAGGTCACACAGCTAGTTAATGGGAGAACCAGGCCTAGATCCAAGCCTCATGACTCCTATGTACTCACTTCTATTTCGCCACACTCCCTCTTCAGACAGTGGAAACTCCCAGTGACAGCAGGGGCTGGGTTCTTTTAGGCTCTGTATGGATCTGTACTGTGCAGACAATGAATATATACAAACCAGAGAGAAAGTCGCTATGCCAGGCTGTACGGCTTCCTCTGGTCTCTGTTTACCATTTCCCCTATTCATCATTAACAATTTTCTAAGCTATTCCTTTCAATGAGCCATTCTCAGGGGCCTCCCAGAGTTTGAAAACGACAAAGTTTGGAGAGGAGACTGTGGTGCTGGTTTGACCAGTTTAGAAGCAGTTTTAATGGAGATGGAAACATCTATCAACTCAACACAAATACCCCCTAAAATACAAACCAAAATATCTTCTTCGGCTGCATAGCAAATATGATGTAAGAATTTAACACCATGATTTTATCACTAGCGTAAATATAACTCACCATAAATAAATGTAAATTCATTGTACAAAAAACCCCAAAGACTCTTAATACAAATATGGTACATTGACAATTTCTGCAAACAGATTTTTTTTAAACTCTTAAAAACCAAGTTTTTTTTTTTTCTGGTTCTTGGACACACATCAATGAAGCTGGGCCAATAATACGGGGGGGGGGGGTAGTGGTGGTGTGTGAGGTGGGGAGGAGGGAGCAGGGAAGGAGGTCACAGAGATATTGGACTTTTGTGTTTAGTGTCCATAAAGAAGTGCTGCTAGAAAAGAGAATGAAAAAAGAAAAAAAAACACCAATTCACAAATTTCCAAAGGCTTCAGAGCTGACTTTTTCTGCTGCAGGAGTTAAGAATGTTAGCTTCGAGAAGGAATTTGAGGTGGGCGATTTTTGGGGTGGTGTCATCTTTCTACATTTACCTCAATGTATTTACCTTAATGTATCACCTAGGAGAGGCCTGTGAAGATTAACCATTCCCAGGGAAATCCATACCTTATAAAGTAAATCAACTTCAAACCTGAAGGTTTCAAGGGTTATCTGTTTCCCTGGGGTGGGGGCGGGGCAGGGAAGGAGGGGACTTTTAGATCAGCCATTTCATTAGCCTCCTCTCAGACAACTACAGCCATGTGGAGTGGGTTGAACTCTTACTGATCAACATTTGCTCTTCCGGAGTCTAAAGTCCAAATTCCAGAATTGACTGATATTTGCAATGGGTGTCTTTTAGCAATAGCCTGGTGTCTGCTAGTGTTAATAGAGAGCTTCAATTCATCTCACCTGGGGTCATAAGAGGACGTAGGTGTCTTCTTTCAGCTGCCAGGACTACATTTTGATTGAAAACCACTGTTCAAGATGGTGGAATGACAAAGTGTCCTGAGCCCTTCTAATGGCTGTAGAGTCAGGGCTCACACAGAGAATGTGGCTTCACAAGAGGGCCACACTCAACCCTAGGGCTGGCATAAGACTGCTGGAGTAGCACCCCACCTTGATTGGGAACCCTGGATTGAATGTGGCAAATCAAGTATTAAGGATGAACTCATCAGCTCAATAGCAGATTGAGAGATTCTGATCAGTCAATAGCTGTTCTTTCCAGGATGAATCTGACCAACCAAACAGTACTGTGTGACCCAACAGACCTAGGATTTGTGGCTCTTCTAGTAACTTCATTAGCAACAAGTAGTGAGGATCTGGGCATCTAACTGCTAATGAATCTGACAATTCCATCACGTTGGGAAGCACTTCCAGCTGGATGGAGAAAAGGAATGATTCTCTCCATAAGAGAATTCTAAGCTTTTACCTGTTGATAATCAGCCCCTGGGGTAACTCATAAAATCCTAGACCTGGAAGGGACCTCAGAAGCCATCTAGTCCAACCCCCTTATTTTACAGATGAGAAAACGGAGGCTCAGAGAGGTTAAGTGACTTGCTGATGGTCACACAGGAAGTGTGACAGGGCTAGCATTTGAATCTAGGTCCTCCAACTCCAAATCCAGTGTTATTTTTATTGTACCACACTGCCTCTTATCTTCCTTTCCTGCCCACAGCTCTCTTCCAACACTTTAGGGATATTGCCCTGGTGGTAGGGTCACAGAACCCAGGTGGAGAGTAGTGCCTCTTAGGAGTTCTCTCATAGGAGGCTCCTGTTCTCCCCTTTCCTTCCTTGGGACATGAATGTATTCAATTAGCTTCAAGTCTCTCTTCTCCTCTCTTTCTTTGCAGCAAAATTGGCCCAGCTGATAGGCATGAACCCACTTTCACAGTTTCCCCTTTGAATTCCATCTCTCGTGGGGCACAGGTTGCCCAAAGAGGCACTTTAAATGTTTTCAGCTCCCCATGGCCAAAGCACCCTGTGAAGAGAGAAAAAGAGTCCCCACCATGGGACATTTACCTCAATGCATGTCTGACATTTCCATTAGAAAAGGGATTCCTATCATCCTATAGGCAGGTGGAACTTTTGAACAGTTTAAGTAGGGAGCTGGGAGTGAATGGAAGCATTTGTGAGAGAGATTCCGTGCCCCTAAACTTAACAAGTGTTCATTTACCACTTCCCTCTCTATGCCACTTCTCCTCCCCTCAACAGACCTATATCTGACCCTAAATGAAGTGATTCCTCCCTGATATTTATTGAGATCTCATGAGATCATAGATTAGAACTGGAAAGGACCTTAGAGGCCATCTAGTTTGATCTCCCCATTTTACAGATAAACTCACAACCAAAGAGATAAAATGATTTACCGAAGGTCACATAGGTAGTAAGTAAGCATCAGAAGTGGGATTTGAACTCAGGACAACTGACTGTGGAGTCATTGCTTTTCTGACTGTACCAGGCTTCCTCCTTTGGTCAGAGCTGTCCTTTGTACCCACCCCCCAGGAAGATATAGGAATAGATTGCTGTTGAGTATCTGTAGCTCAGTTTCCTATCTTGGCAACAAATCATGGAGAAGACTAGATAAAGGCCCCTAGGCTAAAAGGGTTTTTTTTTTAACTTAGGGATGTGAAGGTCACACATGCTTCATGAGTACTGTGTCCTGTGGGTCCCTGGTTGTTCATCCTAACCCTGATGCTATTCCATGTGCTGTAGGCATGAGTGAAATTTTAAGTTCCCTCCTGGAGGGCAGGACTAGTTGGGTGGGTGGGGAAGATTACTGATTTTCTTTTAGAGTCAGAAAAAAGCAAGGGCAAGCACCATCTCCAGCAGGAGACCACCACCAAGAAACCTCATGTACTGCGTGTGGGTGGGCACTGCCCAATAGCCCTTGGAGGACAGCTGTTCAGTCCTTGAGTGCTCTTGGGGCTGAAGTCCCTGGAGTCCAATGTGGTTCGGAGGAGCAGGAGGAGACAGGTACCAAAGAGGAGAATGGGCAAGGTGAGGACTGCGGGATATGCTGAAGAGCCGGGGCCTGACCATGACCTGTGCCTCTAGGCAGGCAGGCACCACCTGCCCTCGGTTCCAAGCTCTGACAGGTATTGCTTCTCCAGAGAACCACGGGCACCGGAAGTTTCCTTCCCACTTGAAGCCTGCAGATATCAGCACGAGGTCATAGATGGCTATGTTGGCAGAGGTGGGCACAAGATGGAAGGCCTTAAGGAACAGCCATAGTCGTGCGATGGGGAGAGCTGGAGGCTGTGGGGATGCCATGGGTCAAACAATGAATTCTTAGTATCAACACAGAAGAAAATGAGGAAGAAAAAGCACGCACTGCCGTTTTTGTGTCTTTTTTTTCTTTTTTAAGCTACGGGAGAAACCAACCACGGAGAGGTCATGGAAGAGCATGCACAGGCCCAGCTCTTGGCTTGGGTCAAGGTGTGCTTGGGGTATCTGGTTTGGTTCCATGTCCAGCCCACAGGTCACCAGTTTCCTGAGCCAGCCCTGACACAGTCTGGAGGCGGTCCCTCCCCTCCACCTCCTGATAGGCTCTTATTAGGGAACCTCTCCACTTAGCAAGTGGTGGCCAAGGACTGGTGGATGGGCGGCTGGAAGCAGCGCACGTGCTCCACGGTGGTACTGTCTGTCTCTACTGACTTCATATATTTGTTCAAGATTGCAAAGACCTCGTTGTTGAGGATCTGGTATTTGCGGATTCTGTCGGCCATCTTCTTCAAGGGCTGTAGCAAAGATGGTGTGTGGGGGTGGGAAACACAAGGAGGGACAAAGAAAGAGAACAGAGAGGTGAGGGAAGGCACCAGAGGCCCAGAAAAGTCACTTGCCAAGGGTCACACAGCTAGAAAGTGTCCAGGTTCCTACTCCTATAGCAAAACCCAACCAGATATTCTCAGTGATACAATGATCCAAGACAATCCCAAAGAACTAATGATGAAGCATACTATCTACCTCCAGAGAAAGAACTGATCTTGTCTGAATACAGACTAAAGCATGCTATTTTTTAAAACTTTCTTTTATTCAAATCTTTTTGTTCAAAATGACTAATATGGAAATGTTTTACATGATTGCACATGTATAAACAATATCTGATTGCTTACTATCTCAAGGAGGGAGAGAGAGGATTTGGAACTGAAAACTTAAAAACAAAACTTTTAAAATTGTTTTAACATGCAACTGGGGAAAAATTATATATATATATATATATATATATATGAAAATACAGATACCTAAAAAAGGCAATGGGGGTGGGGTGGGGCTGTATGCCTTCCCTGCCCTGTGAGGTGACCTGACTCATCCACTAGTCTTACGAGCTCCAGGCTCATAGCTCCCATGAACAACACCTCCTCACCCAGCTCAGTGTCTTCATGCCTCCCTTTATTTGTCGGAACAGTCCAATTTCTTTTATTTGATTTTGCTTCATTTTAATTTAATTTTCCACCTCTTCTGCTCTCTTGCGCTCTCTCTCTACATTCTGCCTGAGCCCCCCATTCGCCCGCCTACCCTGTTCAACTCACCACATTCTTTATGATTTCGTCCTTCCCATCCTGCCTCTGCACCTTCAGTAGATGGTAGCAGAAGTCGAACAGATCAAACCGTCGCTGCTGTCCCAGGAGGACGATGACTGAGCAGCCGGCCCAGTTCAAGCCATCTCCAAAGCACTGCCTGGGAGGGAAGAAAGCAGGGACCTGGAGTGAGGGGGAAGCTTGGGAAACCAGAGCCTCCTATGTCCCTGTGCCTGGACCAGGACTGGTAGCCCGGTCCCAGACATCCCTGATCATCCTTAATCTTCATCATCCCTACCTGTAGTGGGCATGAAAGAGTATATTTTATCCGTGGGCTTTGGGGATGACACATGATATAATGGACATCAGATTTGAGTCAGAAAGGCCCTAGTTCAAATCCCACCTCAGATACTTTCTAGCTGTGTGACACTTGGTAAGTCACCTGACCTTTCTGTGTCTTGCTCTCCTCATATGTAAAATGAGGAGGTTGGACTCAATGACTTCTAAGGTGCTTTCTAGTTCTATATCATGATCCTCTGAGACAAGAGGCACCAGGCTATTATAATTACTATCATTAATAAAGATAATTTTTAATGATAGCTAACATTCATATCACTCTTACTATGTGGCAGACACTGGGCTAAATGCTTTACAATTATTATCTCTTTTGAGCCTTACAACAACCCCCACTTTTCAGCTGAGGCAAAGGGAGGTCAAGTGACCTGTCCAGGGTCATAAAACTAATAAGTATCTGATGTGGGATTTGAACTCAGGTCTTCCTGACTCCAGACTCAACTGAGAAACTTGGAAATCCTACTCAGGAACCCAGAATAGGTGCTTATTACCTTTCATATAAAATCCAGACTTCTGATCCTGGCTTTCAAATCCGGTTCTACACAGCTTAACCCACCTTACCTTTAAACGCTAGCTGACTGACAGACAGACATACCTCTTACTAAATAAACCCTTTAATCCAGCCAGGTCAGTATCCTCTCTTTGCCTCTGCTTCTTTCAACTTCTCTACCTTTGCTCTCCCTATTTCTTTCTTCTGGAATGCCTTCTCTCTTCCTCTCCAAATATCATTCATCCTTTGAAACTTAGTTTGAGTCCTTTCTCTCCTAAGTAGTCTCTTCTAATGACACCACCCGACCATGGCTTTTCTCCTTTCTGATTTTTTTTTATATTTGTTAGTTATATTGAACAATGAATACCTTTATCCATCATTCAACTATTTATACATCTTATTTTGCCTACTTTGTACCCTTTGGGCTTGCTACAGTTTCTGTACGTATATCATTATCTTTCCAAAAGACTATAAGCTTCTTGATGGTAATGCCTCTTTAATTTTCCTTGTCTTGTATTCCCTCCACCCCCCAATAGTGATCTCTAAGAGTGAATCACTAAATACCCAGCAGGGAAACTTTAGAGGTGGGTGGCTGCTGCCCCACACCTCCCCAGTCACTCACTCAGCTGTAAATTCGTTGGTCCCCACTGGGATACAGTATACAAACTGCATGGCACTCCAGAGACGGTGAAACTCCACACACTCGTCCACATGCATGACGCCATTGGTAGGGGGTGGGCCTCGCCATATAGGATCCTGGAGGTAGCTCCGGATGCGGGTCAGGATGACCTCAAACATGGACAGTCCACAACACAGTCGCTCCTTGGTCAGCAGATCTCCCTCCCGGGCAATTGCAATTTGCTGGGGGGGAAAGTGTCTGTGAAAGCTTATGGGTAGTTCTCTCTTTTTCCTCCTATTCTCCTTTGAGATCTTCTCCCCTTTCCCCTCGTCCCCAAGCTAGCAGAACCTGGAGTCTTTTGACAATGACTAAGGGCTTGGAGGGGGGCAGGATGCCTATGGATCCTTCACTGCTCCATGATTTCATGCTTTTATTGTTGTGGATATTGTCTCCACTTCTACAGACTGGGACCCTTCCATATCAGAGTCCTATCAGAGGCATCACCCTGTAGGCCATCCTTCTAAGTGACCTGAGAAGGTTCTGTAGGATGACAGTCACATAATCCGTCACCAGATCCTACCAGAAGTCCCCTATACCATTCCCCCAATTTACTTTATATCTATTATGTGTCAATTTATTTATGTATATGTTGCTCCCCCCACCAGAACCTAAGCTCCCTAAAGATAGGGATTATTTGATTTGTGTCTTTGTAGTCTGGGTTCTTGGCACATTGATAATGCTAGCTGACTGATGCCTTTTCAGTCTGGTAGGATTTGCCAGAGGTCAAGCTCTGCTGCCATCATTCCAAGACTCCAGGGTCACTTCCAAACCATGCTGAGGACTTTGGTGCAACAGAATACTAAGCTTATAAAAATCAGCACAATATTTGAGGGTAAACCCACCCTGGCTCTCTTACCATCTGTCCTGCTACTCTCCACCTGAAACAGTACCTTTGGACTGGGCTACCAGGAAAAATACCCCCTCCCCCCAGTCCCTGGGAGAGTTAATTCATTCATGTTTGGAACCTCTGCCCTGGCTTTAGCTGTTTTGATTGGTGAGCGAGAGCCAACTCAACTAGACTGCCATACGTAGCCAGCCCCAGCCTATCAGACCATCCTCACACCCCATCCAGTCATCCATCCTGGCCATCTTGTTATCATCCCTTTGCCCCTCAAGCAACATGACCACAGTGCCACTGGCATGAAATGGATGTTTCAACTGACTGCCCTGTGGATCAGTTCAACATTCTTTCTGTCCCTAAACATTAGACAGAACCTAAAATTTAGGGACCAGATCATAAAATGCCACTTTTTGGGATTGTCTGGATGGAAGCCTTCCCAGAAATGCCTCATTCTGCCATGTCCCTAAGATGCTAGACATGTAAAAGTAGTGGCCTTATAAAGTTAAGGATCCTCCCCCACCCTTGCTCCAGGAAATAGTCAGGCTCAAATGTAATCAATGAACAATCATTTGTAAAGTTGGGGCTTATAATTCATTAGAAAAGCCTGTTGCAACGGAGCCAGGGAATGCTATGACAATTGCAAATAAGAGAACAGTCAAGGAAAGGGAATGTTGAGCATGAAGATGTTCTTGGTATATCTCCAGTTCTGTCTTGGGGGAAAGGATGCCCTAATTTTAGGTGACCAGTTTTGTTCTTTTAGACAGAAATATTCCCAGAGTTGAGATTAATTACCCTCACTTGGCTCTACTATCCCTTATAATAGCCAATGCCCTTGGCTCTAATTTGGTGCTTCCCAAATAATCTTTTGACCTCTGTCTTCTAAGCAGACTTATCCACTAGGAAGGGAAGCCTTGTACCAATGACCAGCCCTCTCAGACCAAATAGCTACAGAACGTTAGTAGGGGGAGTTGCCACTACTACATATCATATTCAGGATTAGGGGCTGGCGATACAAGGGCAAAAGGAAAAACAGTCCCTAACCCCAAGGAGTTTTCATTCTACTGAGTGAGATACAGAAGGGTTAAACAGAATAGCTGTGTTCACACAGCAAGTGAAAGACAATTGACTTGTAACCAAACACTTTTCCTATTACTCACAATAGTAGAACCCTGACTTCTGCAGGTCTCGAAGATAAATTCCAATTCTCAACAATGCAAGGGGGACCTCTGGCCTTTGTTAAGCTGGGGGTGAGGGTGGGTTATCCTTGACACATTCAAGGCCTCCTGCATACTCCGAGTACAGGGTTTCTGGAGAACATGGCAACTCCAGAAGACAAATTCAGTACATAGCACAAGCCCTTAGACGCTGTCCTAGCTGTTGCTGAGTCCTCTGATGAACTCTTACTGGCCTCCAAACTGTTTTCTTAGCTTTCCTGTAGTTGTTTGGATGACTAACTTCTGGACCATATCTTGATGGGAGAAGGGTTTACAAAACTGCTAACTCCTTTCCAACTTGGACAGAACCTAAAGGGAATTTAACTGGGTAAATATTGAGTGTTTGACTAGGGAATTCTAACAGGCCCAAGGACAATTTATTAAATAGAACCATGAAGCAATTCATAATTTCCTAAATGCAAACAGACGCCAGGCATTAAGAACTGGAGACCAGATTCTTGTGGGAGAGTGCTAACAGAGAAGACAAGTTTGCACACTGCTGGGCTTAAGGGATTATTACTCCCTAAAAGGAAATCTTCTTGGACTATCTGATCTTACCCCTGGGGAACTAGCCTGAAAATGTGCTCATTAACATGGTATCTGAACTGCTGTGCCAGGATGCTCTGGAAAGGCCCCTCCCGCTCAAATAACAACAATAATAGGCACTCAGAGGGCTTTAAAGATTGTGACACACTTTACATAAACAGGGTGTCCCTAAAGTCTTAATGCAGTTTAAAGCCTTCAGCTTAGTGCAGTTTTAAGCTATTCAATTAGAACTGCACTAAGACTTTAGGGACACCCTGTATATTAAACATGGCTCCAATCTCTCTTTCTAACTTTTCCAACATTGTTGTTGTTTGGTCATTTTCAGTTGTTTTGACTCTTTGTGATCCCATTTGTGATTTTCTTGGTAAAGACACTGGAGTGGTTTGCCATTTCCTTCTCCCACTCATTTTATAGAGGAGGAAAATGAGGCAAGTAGATTAAGTGACTTGCCCAGGGTCATCCAGCTAATATCTCAGGCTAGATTTGAATTCAGGAAGATGAGTCTTCCTGACTTCAGGCCTGGTGCCACACTCCAGTTGCCACCTAGCTGCCCTTTATAATACATTACTCCCTTTTATACATGCTATGGTTCAGGTAGGCTGGCCTTCTCACATCCAACACTCCATTTTTGTCTCCTCCATGCCCAGAATTCACACCTTCCTTACCTTTCTGCTTCTTAGAATTTGGTCTCCTACCTCCTCCATGAGGCTTTTTCTAATGACCTTCTGCCCATTTACATTGTCTTGTATTTATTTTGTATATGCTTCTGTGAATACATGGTGTCTTTCCTGATGGAGTGTGTAAGATGCCTGAGGGCAGGCACTGTTGCATTTTTTTTATTCCCATTGTCTATCAAAGTGCCTGGCATATAGTAGGTTCTTAATAAATGCTTGTTGAATTAAATTGAAGGAATCTTAGAACCTAGAAGATCAGAGTTGGAAGGAATATAAGAAATTATCTAGTCCAGTTTCTTTATTTTACAGGGAATGAAACAGAAGTCTAAAGAAGGGATATTATTTGTTTAAGGTCACACATTAAGTGAGTAGCAGAGAAGGACCTGGATTTTCAAGTCTCTCAGACTTGGTTCAGCCTTCAAGCCCCTTCCATTCCATCAATGGGTCCCTCTAAAAGGCTTTAATCCTGAGATTATTCACCAGGAGACTTTGACTGATCAAAGGACCCTACAATTTCCAACCTCTTCTCTTTCTTCACCCTTCATTTGAGCCCTCCCTGTGGGATGACAGAAGAAACAGAAGATGCCAAGAAAAAGCCCATTAAGTATCTGCAGTGGGGATTGCAAGGGGGTGTGGAAAGCTGGGAGCTTCTGGGTTATGTCTCCACTACCCACCCCCTCTATTGAAGAAAAGAGCTGGGTGATGGTATTAAGTCTTCTGCCAAGGCCAACAGTTAACCAGGCTATTTAGGGCAGTCTGATGGAAAGAACAGAGCCTATACAAGTCACTATATAGTCTCTGCCTTACATGGGGCAGTGAGTGGAGAGTATATAGGGAGAAGCTTACAAGCTTATGGGCCTGGATGGGCAGCACAGATCCCACAGTGTGGCTCTGGGAATGTCCCAGGTGTTACAAGTGCTTTCCTGGTGACATGTAGCAGGGTCTAGAATTAGTGCTATGTCCTATGAATCTCTGTATCCCCCAAGTGTCCTCACGCACCCAAAATATCTCTGGTACTTAATAAAGATTTGTTTAATTGAATTGAATTGCTTCTCCCCTGGGGGTTGGGTTGTTTGTACGCCTGAAATTCTGTGTGGTATTTCTTGCCATGTTTTCCTGAGTCTTGGAGTAAGCATGTCTACATCTGAAGGACTGTCAGTCATATAAGATACATCTGGGATGGATGCCACATTCCTAAAAACAATCGTGGGACCATCAGTTTGTAGTTCATCAAATCTACCCCTATCATTTTATACAAGAGGAAAATGAGGCTTAGAGAAGTTAAATGAATTGTCCAGGGTCACATAACTAATGCTGAGGTGAAATTTGAACTCAGGTCTCCCTGACTCTAAGCCTAAGACTCTATCCACCATGCTACCCAACTGCCTAAGTCTCTCTGACCCATTTCCTCACCCAGAGAGCATGGTTGTGACATGGTGTCAGGACCCTAGGTCTTCTAGGCAGGGCTGTATAGTAGAAAGAGCCTTGGGAATGCCTGGGTTTGTATCTTACCTCACACATTTTACTAGCTTTGCTCCACTAAGCAAGCCATTTAACTTTTCTGAGCCTCAGTTTCTTCATCCATAAAAGGGACATAATAATAGCACCCACCTCACAAAGTTGCTGTGAAGGTAAAATGAGATAATATATTTAAAATGCTATATAAACAGAAGTTATTGTTCCAATTATTATTATTAAGAAGCTGGCAACTGAGACACAGTCCGCTAAATACATTCCGTAGGGAAGCAGTCTTTAAGTATTCGTTTCTATTTTCCTTCTGAACTGAAATTTCAGCTCTTTTTTCCCCCCTTTTTGGAGGGCAGTTGGGGTTAAGTGACTTGCCCAAGGTCACACGGCTAATAAGTGTTAAGTGTCTGAGGCCAAATTTGAACTTAGGTCCTCCTGACTCCAGGGCCGGTGCTCTATTCACTGTGCCACCTAGCCGCCCCTTTCTACTTCCTGGTGGATAATTCACTTAGGAAAAGACCAAATTGAAGAGACAGAGAATTTAAAGTTCCACTTAATCCACACACCTGGATTAACCCACCCCAAGTCATTTGGACAGGGATAGCTTCTAAACTCAGACAGCATATGGGCATAACCATAGACAGGCCTATCTCAGCTTCCAGGGAAGACTCCACACTGTGAATAAGTAGACTGCTGGCCCCAAACGCTGGGAGGTTCTGTCCTTGCCAGTGTAGCAGTTGATATCCTGATAGCTTACTGTTGCTTTCTCTTCAAATCCAAGGAGGAATAAAAAGAACCCCAGTGTTCTCTGTAATGGCTTTGTATCTCCACTCTCCTCCGATGTTCACTATCACCAGGAAAATCTTTTCTCACCTAGACTATTTCAACAGTCTCCACACTCATCTCTCCAACTCCAATTTCCTCCCAGAATTAGGGAATTTTATAACCAGAAAGAACTTCCGAGCCCATCTAGTCCAACCCACACTCAAAGAGAATCCTCACAAGAACAGACCAGATAAGGAATCATCGAATTTCTTCCACCTGAAGCCTCCTGTGAAGTGTAAGCCACCACTTTTGGACGGTGTCACTTGTTAGGAAGTTTTTCCTGACATCAAACTTAAATTTTCCCCTTTGTAGCTACCAACATTGCTCATAATTCTTCCTTGTGGAGTCAGAGAGAAAAAAAAAATCAATCCATTTCCCAAATGATATCCGTCTAAATGCATGACCAAAGCTGTAATTTTCCCCTCTCCATCTTGAACTTGCTTTTCCTCCAGGCTAAATATTCCCAGTTATTTCAACTGATTCTCAAATAACAAGGACATTAGGCCCTTCACTATCCTGATTAACATGCTCTGGAGGGTCCTATGTATGACCTTTGGAAAAGCACTCTTTTAAACCTTCAGCTTCTTCATCTGTAAAGTGGAGACAATATTTATACTGCCTACCTAAGTGGACTGTTGTGAAGAATAACTTTAAAGCCCTATAGAAATGTAAGTTGTTAGAGAAATACTTCCTTAATAATATTCTGTTGTCCTGTAGTAGCTAAGGCAGTTCTTGAAGGACCCTGGATTTCTACTATTCATATTACCTGACATTCTGGGTCAGGCTGGGCCAAAGCTCTCTTACACCAGATCCAATCCAATGTGTTGTCAAATTCATCTCCCTAGTGGACAACTCAGACCACACCATTTCTCAAGATACTTCTGTGGCTCTCCATAACTCACCAAATGACATACAAACTTCTTAGCCTAGTATTTAAGGCTCCCTACAAGCTGGTTTGAATTTACCTTTTTAGGCTTAGCTCAAATGACTCTCCTTCCTGTATTTACATTCCAGTGCTGCTGTAGGAGGAGTGAGGAGAGCTTGGCATAGAATGGGTGACCTAGTTCAAAGGCAGTCTCCTAAAGGATCATCACCAAGCCCCGCCCCTCCTCCTGTTTTAGCTTGAAGATCAAAGTATGTAAGGCTTGCCCACCTCCCCTTTTAGGGTCTGAGAACTGGTGGTTTCCTTTGCCCTGAATCTCATTTTCCTAGCATTTACTCACTCATGCCCTGGACCCTGGGTGTCTCAAATTAGGCTTTCAGCCTTCCCTGGTATGAATAAAAATGTGCCAGTATGAATGACTTGTGCCTCTGTATATTACTGATCTCTCTGATTTTGTGTGTGTGTGTGAAATCTCCTTAAATCCTAAGACTGTTAGAATGCCTGGGGACACCCACAGAGAGGTTGAGGGAGGTTTTCCCTCTACTTGGGTGCTTACCTGAGGGGTCCCCAGCCGCTCTATGAGAGGGACGAGGTGAAGAGGGGCATACTTTGCTTCTAGTCTCTTCATCCGGACTTCCAAGCGTTCCCCTTCTGTTTAGGTAAACAGTGAACAGAAAATGAGAGCAAATAATGACCCTTGCTTGAGACACTATCCCGGTATAATGTCTAGGGAGGCACTTATAAATGGGCTTGGAAGTCAGATTTAAACTACGATTATTAATCAATGAGTTCCACTTGTGTGTAAAAGGCATGAAAGCCCCAAGCTATATGCTTAGTTGGACCGAAATGGTAAAATTCTCTGCTTTTTCACTATTAAGCCCCATCCATCCATCCCTTGTTGGGAGTCACTAACTCTTGAACATCAGTCTCAAGTCTGCTAATTTAAGGAAAACTGTCAAGAAAGGCAAGTCTCTTTGGGAATTATTTATTAGAATCAACTAGACTCAAGACTAGTCCCTTAGCTCAGCCTATCACATCCCTCAGGATTTTCTTACCTTTAATGTAGACTCGAGGCAAAATGTTCTGGAATGGAGCAGCATGGAGCAAATCACAGACTTCCTCCTGAGACTGTGGGAAGGAGGGAGAAAGGGAGAGGGAGGGAGGAGAGAGAGTCATTCATTTTAATCTAAGAATTCTAACGTCCCTGGTGTTCCATGTGCTTGAGTACATGTGAGCACTGCTTTGCCTAAGAAATCTGAATGAAAGACTCCAAGGACCAACTGTGATGTTTGGTCACTGCCCTTGTTCTCTGTTCATCAAGATTTTTTCTGTAACACAGAAGTAGCTCTTTAAACCAAGGCACTCAGGCCTTGGCACTAAGGTCATATGGACTTCTTTGACAGTCTGGTGAAGCCTATGTACCCCTTCTCAGAATAATGCTTTTAAATGCATAAAATACATAAGATTACAAAGGAAATCAATTTTGTTGAAATATAGGGAGTCCCAAAAGTCTAAGACTGGGAGAAGAGAAATGATGCCCTCCCACCCCTCCCACTAAGAATGCCCTCTACAATTTAAAAAATATGTTTAAGAGAACCATTTCACAGATCCCAAGTCGAGAACCACTGCTCTAGTCAATCCACAAGCATTTATTAAGTACAATGTGACAGGTACTGTATGAGATGTTAGGGGTAAAAGAAACAACCCCCTTTCCCAAGAAGCTTACAGTCTAAGCAGTGAATTCAAGAGGAATATGGATCTGGCCAATGGCTTTTGGGGTGACACATCTTGGCTTTGGTCCCTTTTGGGAAAAGAGAATTGTCTGAGAAGTCAATGAGAATGACCACAGTTTCTGGATGTGTTAGCTTCTAGCCCAGCTATCTGAACAAGTCAGACATGGAAAGGAATATGCCACAATATGCAGAATTTCAAAGTGTAAAAAGTTGTTTTTTTTCCTTTGAAGATATCCTACATAAAACTGTAGTACCTAAGCTGGAAGGAAGCTTAGGGGTCATCTAGTCTAAACTGAGGCCCAGAGAAGAGAAATGATGCCCTCCCACCCTCCCACCTCCCCCCACCCACACCCCACTGGGGTCATACAGCAAGTTAGCAACAGAGTGACGGCTAGAATCTAGGTCTTCCTCATAATAGCATGCTATTTCTGTTAGGCCACATTGCCACCCCCTCCTTGGTGTCCCCATCCCTAGTATCCTATACTGGCCCCAAGCTGTACACAGCCCTTTCTTGTGGCTCTCCACCAAGATCTTGCTCCCTCAACTGGAACCCCATGCTTGAGAGCCTCCCTTCCATCCCTTTTCCTCTACTTTCTTCATTAGATTTACCATTCCTGTTTCTCATCCCTTTAGGATCTTGTGCCATTCATGGTAATAAGCCCAGTAAGTCTATTAGCATTAATCCTAGGTAGCACAAGGGAAGGTCAAGTGTCTTCATTTTGTTCTACATTCATTCATTCTCAGTATAATACCTCCCCAATGATAATGAGAGTGTTCTAAAGCCATATGGCAAAGAATCCAATAGAGTCTGGCAAACATTTATTATCTACTCTGTGCAAAGCACTGTTAGGTACTAGGGATGATACAAAGAAAAATTGAAATAATCTCTGTCTTTACATTCTGTTTGGTTGTTTAGTCTTTTCAGTCATGTCTGACTCTGACCCTTTTTGGGGTTTTCTTGGCAAAGATACTAGAGTGGTTTGCCATTTCCTTCTCCAGCTAATTTTACAGATGAGGAAACTGAGGTAAACAGGGTTAAGTGACTTCCTCAAGGTCACTCAGCTAGTAAGTGTCTGAGGCCAGATTCAAACTCAGATCTTCCTTATTCCAGGCCCAGTGCTCTATCTACTGAACCATCTAGCCATCCTTTTACTTGTACTAGGGGGATGCAATTGTGTTGACAAATGAGGAAATAGAAAATGTTGTAAGAAGAAAGAAAGGATTAGAAATAGGGGTGGGGTAAGATGTCAGAAAAGACTCCAGAGATAGGAGATACAGCATTACATTTAACTGAAAAGATGGGTCCATGAAAGAATAAAATACATATCTGAAAATGTGGGTGGAAGCCAGATTAGGAAGGACTTTAAATGCTAGACTGAAGAGTTAGTATTTTATACTTAAGACAATAGGGAAACACTAAAGATTTTGAGCAAGGGAGTGGTATAGTCCCACCTATTTGGGGAACAATTATGTAGCCGTTGTGTGTAGGATTAATCAGAGGAAGGAGAGGTTAGAAGCAGGAAAACAATTAAGAAGTTATTGCAAAATTCCAGGTGAAAGGTAATGTGAACCTGAACAAGACTCGTGATAGCAGGTGTGAAAATGTGAGAGACGTTGTGAAGGCAGAATTGACAAGTGGATGTAAGAAGGAGGGGAGAGAGGGAAGAATGAAAGCTGAGGCCAAGGTTGTGTCTGGAAGGAAGAGAGTGGCCTCCACATAAACAGAGAAACCTGGAAGAAGAGTTGGTTTATCAGGGAAAATAGTTCTACTTGGAACATGTCAATTTTTAGATACCAAAGAGGCTTCTAGGTAGAAGTATCCAGAAGGCAATTGATGATGCCAGACAGCTGATGCCAGTTTAGGAGAGATCAGGGCTACATATATAGATTTAAGAGCCATCTGTGTAGAGATGATAATTGAACTTATGGCAATAGACAAGAAAGAAGTAGAAAAAGAAGAGAAGACCTAGGATAGAACTTTGGGATATTAACCACGTGGACATTTACAACTGTATATACTACAAGCATGTCAACTTCAACAGGTCCAAAACAAAGCTCATCACCCTCCTCCCCAACCCTCCCCTTTCCTGAACTTCTCTATTACTTCTGAGGGCACCCCCACCCTCCCAGTCACCCAGATTTACAAACTCGGCTTCATTTTTTGGACTCCTCACTCTTACTCATCAATCTGCTGCCAAATTTCATTATTTCTACACAGCTATCTCCCTATATATACACTTATCACCTCTTCCTGGAATGTCGCAATAACCTTTTAAAAATTATTATTTTTAATTTTTTGGAATAGCCTTTTAATCGCTTGCCTTTACTCAAGTATCTGTCCACTCTTATACATTCTCTACTCAGCTGTCAAAGTGATTTTCCTAAACCATGGGTTTGACCATGTCAGGTCCCATACTCACCCATGACACTGCCTCCTTTCTTCCCCCATACTCGATAACCCTGACATTTAAACTTACCTTTCCAGCCTTATTCCACATTCCTACCCTTTATACATACAATAGTCTAGCCAAAATAATTTTATTTCCACCCCTACCCCCAATTATGGCATTCTCTTTCCCATCTCTGCCATTTCACTGACTGTCCCCTATGCCAAGAATACTTTCCCTCCTCACTTTTAGCGAGAATATGAGCTCCTGGGTATCCGGGATAATTTATTCTCTACATATGTGCCCTCACTGACTAGAACAGTGCCCCACATATAGTAGGTGCTTTATAAATGCTTGTTGTTCACTGGCTTTCCTTAAAACTTCAAAACTCAGCTCAAATTTATTCTTCTTTAGGAGTTCCTTCCCCATTCTTCCAACTGCAAGTGTCCCCCCCTCTAAGATTACCTTCCATCTACTCTTTATGTATCTGGGTACCTATTTTTATATATTTACTCTCTTCCATTAAGATGTTCCTTAAATGCTATCCACATTCTGAGAAAGAAATATGGGGTCTGAATGTAGATGGAAGCATACTATTTTCTTTCTCTCTTTTTTGTTTTGTTTTGTTTTTTCTTCCTCGTGGTTCATTCCATTGGTTATAATTCTTCTTTACAACATGACTATTGTGAAAATACGTTTAATATGACTGTGTATATAAATAGAGCTTATATCAGATTGCATGCCTTCTTGGGGAGGGGGAGAAAATTTAAAATGCAAAACCTTGTGGAACTGAATGTTGTGAATTAATTAATTAATTGAAAAGTTGAGGGCAGGGACTATTTTTTTCCTTTGTATCCATAATAAATACTTAATAAATCCTTGTTGACGGATGGATTGATTAGTTGAGAAGTAAGAGGGAGGTGAAAGAATGAGGCATTGAACTAAATGGTCTTTTCCAGGGGATTGACTTTGAAAAGGAGAACATATGTAGGACGATTGATTAAAGAGATAGCAGAGCTGAGCGAATGTGATTTTTTTTTTTAAGTACAGGGGAGACCTGGACATAAATTAAGGAGAAATTGAGTATGAGAGAAACAGAGGGAATGATAGAAAGGACAAGCTCCCAGAGGAGACGGGAATCAGCGGAATCAAGAGCACAAGGAAAAGGCAAGGAGAAGAGTCATCCCTTTCACAGAGAGAAGAGCACAATCAATCAGTCAATCAACAAGCACTTATTTTGCTTGGTACTGTGCATACAAAGAAATGCAAAAACAGTCTCTGTCCTCAAGGGTCTTATATTCTAATGAGTGAGACCAGATGAAAACAACTCTGCACATACAAGAGATATACAGTATTGGGGCGGCCAGGTGGCTCAGTGAGTAAGAGCACCGGCTCCAGTGTTGGGACGACCTGGAGATCGAATCCCAGGCTCAGACACTCAGCACCACACCCAGAAATAACTGGCCGGGTAACCATGAGCAAGTTACATAACCCTGATTGCTTAATAAAAAATAAAAAAATAAAAAAAGAGAGATATACAGTATTAATGGGAAGTAATCCCATAAGGAAGGCATTAGCAGTAGAGAGGATTGAGAAAAACCACTTGGAAAAACTGGGATTTGGGCTAAGTCCTGAAGGAAGCCAGAAAAACCAGGAGGTAGAGGTGAGGAGGAAGAGCATCCCATTTATGAGGGACAATCAGTGAAAAGGCAGGAGTCAAGAGATGAAGTGTCATTTTAGAGGAACAGAAAGAAGGCTATGTACATGGAGGAGAAAAAGGTATAAGAAGACTGGAGAGGCAGGAAGACAGCAGGTTGTGAAGGGCTTTAAAAGCCAAATAGAAGAGTTTCTAGTTGATCCTGGTGACAATAGGGAGCCATTAGAGTTTACTGTGTGTGTGTGTGTGTGTGTGTGTGTGAGAGAGAGACAGAGAGAGAGAGAGAGAGAGAGAGAGAGAGAGAGAGAGAGAGAGAGAGACAGAGAGAGAGAGAGAGAGAGACAGAGAGAGAGACAGAGAGAGAGACAGAGAGAGAGAGAGACAGAGAGAGAGACAGAGAGAGAGACAGAGACAGAGAGAGACAGAGACAGAGAGAGAGACAGAGAGAGAAAGACAGAGAGAGATTTTGGCAGTTAAGTAGAGGATCACTAGAGGGGGGAGAAGAGGTTAGGTTTGGGGAGGGAGGGAAGAAGGTGGGAGAGAAGAGAAAGGGGGAGCTCAAGGTACAAGACTTCGACTTTTCTCAGTAAAGTGGAAGGTGAGGTGATCTTCTGAGGGTGAGGGAGAGAAAAATAAGCAATTTAGTAGCTCTTTCCCAAAATAAGTAGGTAAGTAAGTAAAAAGTGAAAATTCTCTAAGAAATGAACGTTTGGAACAGCCAATGTGAGCAATAAGACAGAGAGTTAATCATACAAACTGCCATGTGCACTAAGGATCTCAAATTCGTCATGACCAAACTAGAACTCATCTTTTTCCCCAGACCCATTTCTCTTTTGGACTTCCTTATTACTGACCAGAGTACCACCAAATCCTTCGAGTCACCTAGGTTCTTAACATCAGCATCCTCCTCAACTCTCCACCATTTCTCATTTTGGTTGTTGTTGTATGGTCATTTCAGTCACGTTTGACTCTTTGTGACCTTATCTAGGGTTTTCCTGGCAAAGATACTAGAGTGGTTTGGCATTTCCTTTTCTAGCTCATTTTACAGATGAGGAAACTGAGGTAAACAGGGTTAGGTGACTTGCCCAGGGTCACACAGCTAGGAAATGTCTAAGGCCAGATTTGAACTCAAGAAGATGAGTCTTCCTGACTCTAGGACTGGCACTCTACCCACTGTGCCACCTAGCTGCTCCAACTATCTCTCATTACATATATCTAATTAGTTGTCAAATCTTATTGATTCTATCTCCACAACATCTCTCAAATATATAACCTTCTCTCTGCCCATACAGCCACCAACTCTAGTTCAGGACCTCATCATCTTTTGCCTAGATTATTATATGTCTCCTAATTGGACTCCCAGCTTCAGACTTTTCTCTTCTCCAATCCATCCCCCACAAAGCTGCCAAAGAAATTGTCTTTAACCTCAATCTGATCAAGTCACTTCCCTGCCTGCACTAAATAAACTCTAGGTTTTTGTTTTTTTTT
>NW_027186372.1:26131929-26232276 GCF_028583685.1 Petaurus breviceps papuanus
CACACACACACACACACACACACACACACACACTCTTCATCACTTTATACCCTGTCTGTGCCTTCTCACTGGATGTCCTCCACATCCTTTTCACCTCTGCCTCTGGAAATCTTTGGTTTCTTTAGAGACACTGTTCAAGTGTCAGCTTCCACATGATGCTTTTTTCCCCTCGGCTAGTGCCCTCTCTCCCCAAGCTACCTTGTGTCTACTGTGTCTATTATGCTGACACTTCTGTATATTCATGCTAATCTGTAAAATACGGACAATAACAGCACCTACTTCCCAGGGTTATTGTGAGGGTCAGATGAGAAAATAATTGTAAAGTACTTAGCACAGTGCCTGGCATATAGAAAGTGCTATACAAATATTGTGATTATGATTATTAGATATTGATGCCTCAGCAAGGATTAATTTATCTGATACTTTTTTTTAACATGACAGCTAGCTGTATTGTTTTAAAGCTCCTCGTAGTGCTATTTAAGCCCTATGTTCTAGCCCTGCTTAGCTCTAACCTATGTTCTAAGGTCCCTTCCAGCTCTGACAAGCCTTTTACCAAGTCTTACTCATTAAGAGAGAGGGGCTGAGTAAGATAAGAGGTTACTGGGTGGGATCTGGGGCAGACTGAAAGTGAATGCAAGTCTTAACCTCTTAACGAGAAGAGTTTGAGCTTCTTTTTGTTTCTTTCTCAAAACCACAGTGATTCTTAACATTTTTAATGCTATCCTCCTTCAATTCACAGCCCCACTCCATTGGAATATCCTTTGATTAAATATAGAATCTGAGTTGGGTGGAATCGTAAGAGTTTCTAGTCCAACCACCTACCAGAATCACAGAACATCAGAGCTCGAAGTAACTTTGTGGGCTGTCTAGTCCAACAGGCACCAGAACAGGAATCTCTTGTATAGTGGAGAGCAATACTCAACTAGAAACAGGAGCCACTAATTTGTACCTAAGGATCACTGCGGGCTGCAAACTGACTTTTAATTTTTAAATGCAATATTATCTGTGTTTTATATTTTTATTTATTTTGCTAAATGTTTCCCACTATATCTTAATCTGGTTCTGCCAAACTCAGGAGTATTGTGGGCCAGTGCGGCCTGCAGGCCACATGGTTGGATGACTCTTTGTTCAGTTGCGTTCAACTCTCTGTGACCCTATTTGGGGCTTTCCTTGGCAAAGATACTGGATTGGTTCACGGTTTCTGTCTGCACTTCCGTTTTACAAATGAGGGACTGAGGCAAACAGGGTCAGGGGCTTACATTGTAGCTAGCAAGGGTCTGAGGCCAGATTTGAACTCTTGAAGATGAGTCTTCTGATTCTGAGCCCAGAGCTCCGTCCACAGAGCCTCCTAACTACCCCTTAATGACTCTGCTCTAGACCTGCACCAGCAGAAAGAGTTGCATCATGTGGAAATTCCCTGTACTAATGAAATCACAGTGTACTCTTTATCCCTATAATTTCTACCACCTAGTTTTAGTTCTGTTTCTCGGCCAAGTAGAACTGTCATAGCATCATATCTAGTTGAGTTTCACCCGGGCACTATGATATTAAGGGACATAAGAGCTTCCTGTCAACTAGACCCATGTAAAAAAATGGAAATGAGCTGCTTCTGCATGAGGGAGGGAGTTCCTTGTCTCTGAAAATGTCCAAGTACAGTGAGTACCATTCAAAGAGGAATGATTCTAATTGCTCTCCACTTGAGGACAGAGGGTTATTGGTGGGAATTTTTCATGTTGTCAGTCTATTGAGAATGATAGACTGTGAAGTAGCAGTGGCATAAAAACAGAAAAGATTAATAAGACATTTAAATAAAGAGACACCTCTGAGTCTCAGTTTTCTAACCTATAAATGGACTAGATCAGGGGAGGGGAACCTGTGACCTTGAGGCCACATGTTGCCCTCTAGGACCTCAAAGGGCCACACTTGAGGACCCAGAAGGCTTCATGTGGCCTTGAGGTTGCAGGTTCCTTACCCAGGGACCAGATAATTTCTCAGATCTTTTAGCTCTAACGTTCTTAAATTCTGTACCTAGCTTGTCCTTTAAGGTTCATTGCTTGTTGTCAATCTTCTCCCCCAATGAAGTCATGATCATTCAGTAAGTCCATTTATGATAACCTTATTATGAGCAACTGATTTCTCTTTCCTCATCCAAAATTCTAGAGGAAATATTCAGAGCAGCTCCTACTAAGATTATCCCTTCCCTTTCCTTCCCCTCCCACCTTAATATCCCTTCTTGCTTTCAATCCAAATTCTGTTCCTCTTTGACCCAATTCAAACCCAAATCTGAGGTTTTCCCGAACACTCCAGCACACAGAAATCTCTTCATTCCTACTTTTTATTTTTTCCCTTATTTTGTGCACTGATCTAGGTGGCCAGAGGCAGCACTGACTATTGGACAGAAAGCTAGCCTTAGAAGATGTGACCTCACTGCCTACTTCTGCTGCATATTGACTGCGTCACCCTTGGCAAATCACATCATCTCAGTGCCCCAGGCAACTCTGTAACACTGTAAATTACACTGAAGGTGCCAGCCTTCATTGCTAGAGGATGTTCCTGCCTGGACACTCCCTACACTGATGAAATCACAGGTCTGGTCCACACACAAAAAAATTCATATATCATATTTCAATTACATATGTCTTGTCTTTATGAGAAGATTGGTCCTTCAGTGAATGGTCCTTGTTTTAACTACCTTTTATCTCTCAAAATTAGCTAGAGCTCCTAGCACAGGACTCAGGACAGAGAGTGGGCTTAACAAATACTTGACTTAACAACAAATAACTTGACTTGACTTAACAAATACTTAACAAAAACTCATTTGAGCGTCATGAGCTCAATAAGGGGTGCTGTTTGCCAGGGCCAGGTGTAATGGCAAGGGAATTTGAAGATCTTCCCTGCCCCTTAATAGGCCTATATGATCACATGGAGCCCATGGTGGGAGAAGCTTGTGGAAGAGTGGAGCAGAAAGTCAGAGTGAGACACCTGGGGGAGAGAGAGAGCAGGCAAAGCAGAGCAGAACTGAGCAGATAATGTGAGTGAGAGAGGGAGCATTTTTGCCTGGGGGAACTTGCTTTGGGGGGAAGCCTATGGGAGGGAAGGCTAGGGGATGTCTGTGATCCCTGCATTGGTGACATGTATGGATTTTGTCTTAAAAAGAACTCTCGGGATGTCCGCGCTCCCTACACTGGCAATGTGTATATACTTCTTTGTTACTATGATGGATTTGGCTTACTGGTATTTGAATAAATGTCTTGGTTTTTGTCTTCAAGGAAGAGAGTCTGTTATATCTGGTGATTCAAACCTGGGAATAGTGCATATATTTCATAGCAGCTGCTGTGGGGATCACATTGGTGAAATGCCAGGGTATCTTGTTCACTCAGTTACTTAATAACATTAGCAGGCCCCCAATAGAGTGCCTGGAGTCAGGAAGATCTGAGTTTAAATCCAGCCTCAGACATGTACTAGTTGTGTGACCCTGGGCAAGTCACTTAACCTTGTCTCAGTTAAAATGAGCTGGAGAAGGAAAACCACTCCAGTATCCTTGCCAAGAAACCCCCAATTGGGGTCAGAGAGTCAGACATGACTGAAACAACTGAACAGCAAGCCCCAGATTGATTGCAGGGTGAGTCATCAAATCTGAAGCCAATCCAGCGTACCCAGGACAGGAGTGTATGATAAGCCTGGGACACTGATGGTACATGCTGAAACCAGAGATACTCCAGAAATTATGCAAATACATTATTTGGGTTGGGGGTGGCGGAGTCTCTTCAGGACAAGCAGGCTTCCAGATTGACACTTCCTAGACATTAAGAAAGAGGATTCTCTTTAGAGCTTGCCCACATCTTGTTCGTTCGGGTGAAAGGGAGGAAACGCCCACGTTTTCCTCATTTCTGTTCTGCCTAGCACACTCTTTCAGCAGAGGTGATTGTCTGCTTTTCAGGATACCTAGCAGCAGATGCTAACTCCACGCATTGGACCATGTGGATTTCCTCCTGGGAAGAGGGCAGGTTGGCTTAAAATATTTTTAGCACTTAATTGTAGTGGGCTAATTTGAGATCCCATTTATGGAAATGCTAAGCATTTGTATGGCAAGCCCTGTATTTACCCCCTGGTGTACCCTACCTAGCACAGCATTCACACGTAAGCATTCAACTGTTTTTAGATTTGGATTTTTTACTCGAATGCTATTGATGTTCCACCTGGGTCTTTTGTAGGCTAAGTGTCCTTTGTTCTTTTTCATTTATGATGGTCGATCCTTAAGACATTTTGGGAAATTCAATGCATTTTTGTTTTGTTTTGGCCATTTTTTCTCCCTTACTCCACTCCCCAAATGAAAAAGGAATTAAAAAGAATTTAACACATTTGCATGTGTAACCAAACAAAATAAATCCACACATTCACGTCTAACCCCAAAACCCAAAACAAAAGCTTTGGGATTTTTGTTATTTTTATAGTCCTTCATTCTGTGAATAATTCCATCTTACAGATTCAAGCACAAGCTCTGCAGCTGGTGACTCTTGCCTATATAAGGCAAAGGTTCTTAACTTGGAGTCTGTGAATTTTTTTTTTAAGAAATAGTTTGCTTGCCCTACTAGAAAGTTAGGGGTGGGGTGGGGGAGGATATAAGAGAGAGCAGATTGGGGGAAGGGGTATTCAATAGGCTTGCTATCTGGGGGTGGGGGGTAGGGGAAAAGACAGGGAGAAAATTTGTAACTCAAAATCTTGTGGACATGAATGTTGAAAATTAAAAATAAAGAAATAAAAAAATAAATAGTTTGCTAACTATATTTCAGTGTAACTGGTTTCCTTTATCATCTTAGAAGTTCATCATTGCAGAGTTGGACGTAACAACTCAGTCAATCAAAGAAAAATTTAGCACCTACTATGTGATTATAAGCATCTGTCATTGTTTGTCCTTCATTTCAAAGAGGACCAATGACATCGCAGGTAATGTCTTGACTTGTGCATGAATTAGATTTAGGTGAGGTAGAGCTGTGCAAAGACATGAGCCTCACTCTCTCTTCCAGGATCACTGAAGTCTGGTGGCTGACTGACAACCGCCCAGGATGAAGTGGACGACCTTGGCGTCTTCCATGTCTGAGCAGGCTCTAAGCTCCACAGTGCCTGCTTCAGCTGCCTTCCCAGCCACTAGAACAAACTGTTCTCATCCACTCCTTCTGCTGAAGGAAGTTTTCCCATGCTGGGGATAGACATCCCTCTAACTCACTGAGGGGTCTGTAGCCTGTCGTTACCCTCAACCTGATTTAGCTTATCTAGCCCCAGACTCTTACTAGCAGTGACTTTGGACAGGTCATTACACCTGTTTGCCTCAGTCTACTCATCTGTGGCTGCTGTGCATGCTATAGCTTTATAAGCACCTATGCTGTGCTAGGCCATGGGATGCAGGCTTCTTGAGATCAGGGACTCTACGTTTCTTTTTCTTTGTACCCCAGCACTTAGCTCAATGTCCAGCATGTAGGACACACTTAATAAATGCCTATTGACTGGCTTACTGTGATACAGAGGAAAAATAAAACAATTTCTATCTACAAAGATCTTATATTCCAGCAGGGGAGACAACATATATGCATATAAGTATATTAAAAATATTTACAAAATAAATTGAAGGTAATTTTGTTGGTGGAACCTAGCTTCATGTAGTGCTTTGACGGAAACTAGGGTTTTTAAGAGGTGGAGGTGAGGAGAGAGTGCGTTTCAGGCTTGGGGGTAGGGACAACCTGTGCAAAGGTGTAAAGAGAAGGATGGAGTGATAAATGATGAGGAAAAGCAAGAATCCCTGTTTGACTGGACTGCTCCCTATTTCTGTAATGCCTGCTTCATTCTCATAAAGTGCTGGGCCCAGAGTCAGGAACATTTGAGTTCAAATCCAACCCTAGGCACTCATTAACTGTGTGATTCTGGGTAAGTCACTTGAACTGTTTGCCTCAGTTTCCTCATCTATAAAATGGGGAAAAGGCAGTGAGGTGGCACAGTAAACAGAGTGCCAGGTCTGGAGTCAGAAAGACTCATCTTTCTTAGTTCATATCTGGCCTCAGACACTTAACTGACTCTAGGTAAGTCACTTGGCCCTGTTTGCCTCAGTTTCCTCATCTGTAAAATGAGTTGGAGAAGGAAATGGCAAATCACTCCAATGTTTTTGCCAAGAAAACCCCAAATAGGGTCACAGAGGCAGACATGAATGAAATGACTGAACAATCACCACCACCACAAAATGGAGATGATAATACCACCACCTACCTCCCAGGGTTAGTGGGGGGATCAAAGGAGAATATTTGTGAAGTACTTAGCACCGTGCCTGAAACACAGCAGGCACCATATGTTAGCTGATGCTAGCTGCCATCATCACATTAACCTTCCTAAAATATTAGTGGAATCATGCAATTCCTTTAAAAATCGCTCATCCTCATACAGCGTCCTGAACTTGTCAGGTTGTCCACAATCTAGTATCATTCCGCTTACTCAGGCTCCTCCTTTATTCCTCCCTGACAGGAACCTTCTACTCCAGTTGTGCTGATCTCTTGAGGGGAACATAAGTATCATTTCATGATCCCTTTTGGCTCCTTGATTTTGTTCATCCTTTCTCCCCTTCCTGGGAAGCCCTTCCTCCTCCCCTCGCCTATTCACATTCTACCCAGAATAAAAGTCTCACCTCCCCAGTAAGGCCTTCCTTAAGCATTCCAACCCCCAGGGATATCTTTGTTCTCTAAGTAGAACTTACTGTCCCTCTTACTCTTTTGCCACCCTTTATATGTTGTCTTGAATTAGTATTTGTTTTGTGCTTAAAGTTTGTCTTGTCTTCAGACAAACCATATCACCCATTCCCAAATGCATCCTCATGATGATGCTGCATCCCTGGCTACCCTTTCTATCCCTGGTTGCTCTTTCACTCACACCCCTGGCTCCCTGGTTATCATCTGCGAGTCGAAATACTTCTTGCTTTCTATTGCCACATCTAGACTCTCCTTTTACTACAGTCACTCAGGAACATCCTTCTTTGAGACCCACACTATTCGTGTTTATTCAGATCCTGGCCTCTATTGGCCTTCTCCACCCATCCCTGACTAGGATAATCTTCCTTTCTCAATTGGTTTAGTGTATGTATGTATGGAGTATATGGGGTGCTCAGGAGGGCTAGCACCTCTGGTATAAGGGCTGCTCATCCACTTTTGGTGTCCCCCTGTCGCCCAACCCTCACCTGTGGCCCCAAGAAGCTGTAGCATGTGCAGTGGCCACACCCCAGTAAACTATCTCAGCACATGACCTAAACCAGGTTGAGGGCAATACACAGGCTGCAAACCCTTGGTGAGTTAGGGGGACATCTACCCCAAGCATATCCTGGTGGAATGTGTGGATGGGAACAATTTGTTCCAACAGTCGTGAAGGTGGCTGAAGCAGGTGCTGTGGAGTGCTTAGAGCTTGGTCAGACGTCAAAGATGCCATGCTCATCCACAGCAACCCGGACCATCACCAGTCATCCTGAAGCCCCTTTGTCTTGCCACTGGACTCAAAGACTCAGGAAGGGAGTGAAGCTGATGACTCTGCCTCACTTAAATGCAATTCACATGCAAATCAAGACTTCACCCATGAAGCCATTAGTCTTCTTTGAAAACAAAGAACAATACAGATTTAGTATCAGACTCACAGTCTCAGTCTTGTCTTTCTCTTTACCCCAACTCCTGCTTGATACACATATGAACACTCTCTCACATACCCCAACTTCCCAGTTCCTTAATCTATTCAGTTCCCATGACCCACTTCTCTACTCTACTCTACCTGAGTTACACAGAGATGGCCAAACATACCCTTGATCTTCCCATCACCTATGGGTATTCCATTTTTATGTTCATGAAGTCTGTCATTCCTTTATCTGATCATGGTCTTTTATCATTCCAGCTTTCCCTCTGCCTGAGAGCCCCTACAGATCTTCATCTTCACTACCCTCTGACCCCTCCATCTTTCACTTTTTTGTCAGTCTGTCACTGCTCCTCTTTTTCCTACCTCAACCCCAAGGTCAATCAGTGCATCTCTCACTATCTTCTGCTCTCAAATTCTTTGCCTCTTTATCCTGTCCACTATTATGACTTGCCAAACTTCCTCTTCGGAATACTCCCAGAATTCACTCCCATTCACATGCTGCTCAATGGCAGTGGTAGAAAATCATGAAACCATGCTGATGGGGGCCATTACAAATTTACATTATGTAATCTCAACTGGGCCCTCACTGCAGCAAGGTGATCCTTGTACATTGTCTTAATCAATTTGATATCCTACTCACCCTGGCTATAATTCCAAATCCTTTTTCCTTAAACCTACCATTGTACTCCTCTCCCTACCCTCTCAGCTAAAGACCTGGCCTAAAACTTCACCTAATAAGTGAGGCCATTTGCTGAGAACTACTTAGCACAGTAACAGACTAACTACAAGTAACTGAATTTCAAGAAATATTTGTTTTATCAATAGGAGGATAGATTGAATGCTAGACCTAATTGTTTGTTTGTTTGTTTTTTTTGTCTGAGAGAGAGTCTTGCTTCTTTACTGAAGTCGGAAATTAAGAGGCCACTCATGGGCCTGTTTGCTCCATTTCTGACCTGGGCTAGTTTGCCCCTCCTTAGATGGCCTAACAGTTCCCTGCTCCCCAGACTCAGTCTTGTGGTACGAAATTACATGCAAACAAAGGGTGGACATGTGATCCCCTTTCCTATCCCCCAAACTAAACCTGAACTGCAGGTGGTCTTCTGATCTCTAGGGAAATTATTTTTGTTAAACCATCCAGTTGCAAATTGGCACCTGATGTTAGCTCCTGCAAATCTAAGTTGCTGTGTAACAGATCTGGGTGGGACAAAAGTCTCTCTCAGTAGAGCAAGCACATAACATGAAGACTCTACTTTTCCCTATAGAGAAAAGGGTTTAGCAAGTCTAAAGTTAGAAATACTAGTTGAAAAACCTTAGGTGCCCAATGCCAGCTTTTTGGATCACAGACATTCCCAACATCTAGTGGGTTTCTTTACTGCTGTTATGTAGGGTAGCCTATGTTTTGTCATTCAGAATTAGCTGGTATGTGCTGTAAACCACATCTTAGGTCTGTGATACTTTGAATTCAGCTGAAAATGTCCTAGGGCTAGGGGGTTGGGGCCCAACTCCATTTATTATAAATCACTGAAAGGTGAAATCACCAAAATGATAAGACTGGGAAAAAATGAAATTAAAAGATGTCTTAATTAAAATGACAACCATTTCTTCTTTTCTCATGCTATTTCGAAAGGGAAGTCAAATGAGAACAAACTGATACTACCCAGACAGTGATACTGAAGAGGGCACCCTTGTCTCAAAAGGCTGCCTGCTGGCAGGCCAGAGAGAAATGCACATCTCTGGCTGTGAAAGTTCTTTACTAAATGTAGGATGGTTTGGAATTCATAATACTAGGACACTAGCAATTTCTAGGATCTTAGGCCATGTAGATGCCTTCATTCTTCATTGAAATGTTTCATAAGGCCAGGAAGAAATAGGCACCTGGGTTGGCAAATCTTTTCTCTCCCAAAATGTCTCACAAGGCTATCTATTACATGGTATAGAGGAAAAGTGCCTTGGTCCTGGAATCAGGAAACATGGGAGTCATATCTCAGTTCTAATACTTACTAGTTGTGTGATCTTTAGCTGTCACTTGCCGATGAAGATCAGTAATGTAGGTGTGACAATTTGGTTGTAACAGACTTAGGTGACTGGGACACTGCAAAGCTAAGTAACTTGTTCACAGTCGCATAGCTAGAATAGGTCAGGGGCAGGACTTGACCCCAGGGGTTTCTTGACTCCTCCATCTACCTCCATCACCAGCTCCATGCTGCCTCTCAATATGAATAAATATGAATTGTTATTATTACTCCGTAGGGCCTTGCTTGTCTGCTTGACTAATCCCTATTAAAGTATTATCTCCTTTGCTCTCCCAAGGGAAAAGCCTTCCCAGTTCAAATGAATGAATGTCTGTAAATAACAGGCACTCTGACAGGTCAGCTTCTATACATTCTGCCTATGGGTAAGTCTGCTTCTGTGTCAAGTTCATCTTGATTGTGTAGAGGTTCTACTAAAGACACTTTCTACCAAACCATCTAGGCTTAAAGCCATCTCTCTCGAAATAAATCCAGAAAGAAAGGCACCCTTGTGTGTCTTTTAAAAGGAAAAGCAACCAACCAAGCAATCACCCTTAAGGAAAGGGGCTCAGAGACAAGAGAAGCTAAGGAGAGGAAGATGGCACCATGGCCCACTATTTCAGGGTGACACATAGCAGACCTTATGATCTTATCTCTTAGAGGGGTTTGGAAAGAAGCCTCTATGATATCTTTCTAATTAGGGCTTGAGAGCATGAAGGATTTTCTTTGCTTATTCATACTCCAAAATTTGAATTATCTTCTAATAAATCAAATGGAAGGTTGGAATCATAATGGATGCTGAACTGAGTTGGCAGTTGCCCTTACAAATTAAAGTTAAAAAAGAAGCAAACCAACAAATCCCAAACCTTAATTAAAAGTAGCTCTGGGGCATATATTATGGGGAACAAATTTCCCAAAGAGCAATAAATATCTGGACAAAGAAAACATAATATCCTCACTCTCTTAATCCTCCCCTCCCTCTCACTGTAAATCTCTTGCTTCTCCAACTTAGTGACCATTTTCCCCCCAAAATAACTTGATAAGGTTTTAAAATTGGGCCTAAGTAGTACTTCTAAGAAAAAAAAAAAACCCAAACCCAACACTAAAAGAGACTCTCATTTATGATCCACACACTTAAATACTTCCTAAATAGATGAAAATGGTCAGAAAGTACTTTTGTGAATAGAAAGGACTATATCAATGCTAATATTCTCATTGACCACAATATTCATGATTACATATGCAAATGGGTATTTAGGCATTAAGAGAGACTAAGGGAAACTTCTCCCTGGCAACAGGATAAATTATAAAAGTTGAATGCTAGGTTAATGTTCTAGAGGCCCATCAAAAGCACATTTTCTGTTAGAGGAAAAAAAAATCTAACTTCTAGCACCTCTAATGCCTCTAATAGACCCCAAACCCTCCTACTCCATAACCATAATCACACAATCTATTATCAATGAATGGATCGATACAGGGGGTGCCAATGCTTTACAAGTTTACCAATAGGATTTAAGCCTCTGGAATGTAATAAAGTCAGGTCTGAGATGGACTGCATTTTGTCAAAGACCTGAGTAAAGAATAGGTACAATGTGGGTCTTTAGGGGGAGAAAAATGCTTTTTCAGATAGAACAAAATTAAAATAAATTTGAGAATGATCTTCCCTTGCAGTGGTGGGATCTGTTTCCTCATCTGATCTCACAGTATTGTACTCCTATATAAGTGTGGAATCACGGGATTTTAGAGTTGGAAGGGTCCACTCAACCTATAGCTAAAAGAAATCCTTTGCAGAACAATACTCAGCAAATGATCTTTCCTTGAACACTTTCAGTGGAGGGGGAGGCAATCCCACTACTTCGTGGGGCAGTGGCAAGAGAGTTGAACTGAGATTCGTTCACAAGACCTGCATCTGGATAATGGTTCTGCCACTAACTGCCCCAGTGATGGCGGTGGGCAATCCTCTTAACTTGAGTCAAGGGATCTGAAAGATGGAAGGGACATCAGCAGTCACCTCACAGCACTCATGCTTGAAAGGATTCCCTCCTATAACACAACTTAACAGTAGCTGTCTTGCTTCTGCTTGAACACTTCCAAAGAATCCAGTGGCCTTCTCGCCATTGCTCACAGGAGACACTCTGTCCCCAGATTGTGCATTTTCACTGGATGGCACCCACATGTGGTTGCTCTCCCTTTTTATCTCTGGCTCTGGTTCCTAGCTTCCCTGACTTTCTTCTCAGCTAAACTCCCACCTTCTTCAAGAAACCTCTTCTAGTTTTCCTTAATGCTAATGCCTTTCTTCTAAGATGATCTCTAATTTTTCCTGTGTAAATATCTAGTTTGTGCAAAGTTATTTACATGTCTTCTTTGTTAGATTGTAAACTCCTTGAGGGTATGTAAAGGTTTCGCTTTTTTTTTTTTTTTTGTTCCCAGCACATAACAGAGTCCCTGGTACACAGTAGCTTCTTAATAAATGTTTGTTGACTTGATTTGACTGCCCCTTCTGGAAAGCCGTAATTGTTAGGAAGTTTTTCTTGACATTAGGCTTAAATATGCTTCTTTACAACTTTTACGCGGTGTTTCTCTGGGGTCAAACAGAATGGACTAATCTCTTTTCAATATAACAATTTTTAAAATATTTGAACGGAGCTATCATGTTCCCCCTAAGTCTTCTCTCTTCCATGCTAAACAGGCCCTTCAAGATAAAATGAAGGTCTTCTGGATCATGTAATCAACAAGATGGGGAAGCAGACATTTTCTCTAATTCCTCAGGACCTCTCAAACTTCTCTAAAACAGAAATTATACATCAGAGATAAACAACTTCAGCTCTCTATGGTTTAGGACACCTAGAACCCAAAAGAAGTTAAAAAAATTCAAGATAAAATGAGTTAGTCTAGCTGACTTCTAAGGTTTCTTCCAGATCTAGAGCTATGATCCTATACGTTGAAACAGCCCTTTTCATTTCTGGACAATCTGTTAGAAAAGTTTTCCCTGAGTCTTCTCCAGGCTTCTCTGTTCAACCTACTTTCAAAAATCTGCCTTACTTAAACCCAATTCCCTTGCAAGTCAAGACATCTGCCTCCTGAGGTCATTGGTCTTCTTTGAGAATGAAGGACCAATAACATGCCAAGAACTCAAGTTCCTTTGCCAGTCTAGTTGCCCTCCTTTGGTTCCTCTCCAGCTGTACCATGTCCTTTCTAAACTATGTCATTTAGAACTGAGCACAATACTCCAGATGCCATGTGACCAGGGTAGAAAACAGGGACTAGCTGTGAGCTCATCATTCCTGGGATTTGTGCCTTCTTACTATGACCCAAGATCTCATTAGGTTTCTGGCTGCTCTGTCTTACTGCTGACTTCTACTGAGCTTGCAGGCCATTTGCACTCCTTTGCCGCCCTGATCTTTTTCAGACAAACTGCTTTCTAAACACACGTCTCACATTTGTACCGGATTTTTGAATCCAAGTGTAAGATTTTCTATTCCTTATAATTTAATTCCATCCTGTTGGATTCAACTCAATGCTCATTTACAAAGGTCTTTTTGGATATTAGATTTGTCACCCAGTGTGTTAGCTTTCTCTCCCAGACCTGTATCATCTGCCCACTATTTACACCTTTGTCCAAGTCATTTGTAAAAATGTTAACAGGTGGCTAGGTGGTGCTGTGAATAGAGCACTGGCCCTGGAGTTAGGAGGACCTGAATTCAAATGTGGTCTCAAAACACTTAACACTAGCCATGTGACAGGGCAGCCAGGTAGCACAGCGAGTAAGAGCACCGGCTCCAACGTTAGGACGACTTGGAGATCGAATCCCGGGCTCAGACACTTAGCACCCACCCAGAAACACCTGGCCGTGTAACCTTGAGCAAGCTACTTAACCCCAATTGCTTAGGGGTGGTTAGGTGGCTCAGAGAGTAAGAGCACTGGCCCCAGTGTTGGGATGACCTGGATCAAATCTGGGCTCAGAAACTCAGCACCACACCCAGAAATAACTGGCCGTGTAACCTTGAGCAAGTTACTTAACCCCGATTGCTTAAAAAAAAAAAAACACTAGCCATGTGACCTTGGGCAATTCACTTAAACCCAATTGCCTTGCCTTCCACCTTCCAAAAAGAAAAAGAAAATGTCTGGTGAGAGCAAGGATCCTTGGAGTACTCCACACTGAGACTCCAAGCCACAACATTAGTATATCTGTCTTATCTTCTTAGGCCATCAATACTATCCCTGTCTTTCTTTTGGTTTTGCCAGCTAGATGCTTAATTACCATTTGATGCTTGAATGAAAGTCTGCAACATTTTTGTAAAGGAAATCATCATGCCAATACATCAGCATATTAATCTAATTGCATCATCTAAAGTCATTTTATTTCTGATATTTGAGACACAAAAAAAGCTTTAAGAATTGAGTACATGTCAGCATTTGTCAGTTAAAAAAATTGTATTTTCTGGAATTTTTATTATAAATACTTAGAATTATCCCAATAAATTTCTGGTATAGTTCCAGACCCACAGGGAAGAATAAATGGCAATAACATAGAATCATGGGATATTAGCACTAAAAGAGACCTTAGAAATCCTCCAGTTTAGGGGCAGCTAGGTGGTGCAGTGAATGGAGCACTGGCCCTGGGGTCAGGAGGACATGAGTTCAAATCTGGCCTCAGATACTTAACACTTACTAGCTGTGTGAGCTTGGGCAAGTCACTTAACCCCAACTGCCCTACCTTCCCCCCTCCAAAAAGCAAAAAAAAAAAAAAAAAAGAAATCCTCCAGTATAACTTCCTTCTGTAACTTATGTTACAGAGAAGAAAACAATGGCCTATCAAGGTCACATAAATAGGGGGTGAGCAGGGACTGGATTCCAAGTCTTTTGACTCTCAATCTACTACTCTGGTATAGGAGTAGACAAGTTCCATAATATCCCTGGTATAGGGAACACCTGGATAAGGGAACTCTCTCTTTGCCAGTGCAGATCAGTACCCTACCTGCATTTATACTTTCATAGACTTGCCTGGGGCTCTTAGAATTTAAGCCTAGGGTCATGCTGCCAGTATGTGTCAGCAGTGAAACTTAAACTCTGATCTTTCCAACTCTAAGGACAGCTTTCCAAATCCACTGCTCCCATGCTGCCTACAACACCCTTATTATGCTTCTACATAATAAAGTCACCTTTCATTATGTTACCAGTTTCCACATGTTTTGACCACAGTGCCCCACTTCTAAAAGGGTTTTGGGTAAGAAAGTCCATGAATTCTGGCTTCCTTACCACTAGTCAGGCTTCCCGGATTAGCCATAGTGACTCTTTGCAAAAGTCATAAAATGAGTTCATAAAATGCAGAAAGACAAGTTTCAAGGACTGATTCTATCAGAGATAATAGTAAATTTTCTGGTGTTAAATCTGCCTGAATGTGTAATCTCTCAAGCACATTTTTGTGTCTATTTTATATCTGATCTGTTAATGTCTCTGGGATTTGGATAAACCAAGGAGTCTCTGTCTCAATGCTCTCCTACGTTTAAAGAAGGCAGATATAGATACCTGAGCTAGAAACACGACTAGAAGTAAAAAAGGAAAAGATCTCTAATAACAAGAAAAGCTTTTGGTGCAGATATATTAAGTTAAGAACAGAATGGATTTCTCTGGAGTAGCCAAGAAATCCTGGACCAAGAATCAAAATCTAGAATTTGGCTGGGAAACCAGAGGAATGTTTAAGAACAGACTGAGATTTGGTAGCCTGAAGAGAGAAGACAAACCAAGAACAGTGTGTTCAGAAGAGTTAAATTCTAGAATTCAGGTGCTCAAAGGGAGTTCATTCATCATTCAGTCTGATGGATGAACACACTATGACATCCTGAGCAAATGGCCTTCCAGTCTCTTTATGAAGGTCTATTATGACAGTAACAACTATCTCCAAAGCTGGTACTTTACATACCTAGGATCAAACTAAACTGAAAAGCTTACACTTACATTATCTTCACTGCTTAGAGTAAGTTATTGTTATTATTGTTGTTAGTTAGTTGGCCTGAGTGGGTGTAGTCAGTGCCTGACTACCTGGGCACATTGGGGATAGAGGTGGGGGTATAAGAAAACCTAGACTTTCTCTATGGGCAGCTAGGTGGCACAGTGGATAAAATGCCGTGCCTGGAGTCAGGAAGACTCATCTTTCTGAGTTCAAATCTGGTCTCAGACACTCACTAGCTGTGTGACCCTGGGCAAGTCACTTCCCCTGTTTGCCTCAGTTTCCTCATCTGTAAAATGAGCTGGAGAAAGAAATGGCAAACCATTCCAGTATCTTTGCCAAGAAACTCCAAATGGGGTCATGAAGATTTGGACACGACTTAACAACAATAACAATAACAACAAACTTTCTAGGGGTGGGTGGTAGCAGTTGAGTGTAGCTATGAGAATAAGGAGTATGGAGGCAGCAGGGAACAGGGTTTAGGATTATGAGAAGATTCAAATCCCAGTTTTGCTACTAACTACGTGCCCTTGAGCCAATTGTCTGCTCTCTTTAAGCGCAGATTTATCCCCGGGAAAAAGGAGGGGGCTGGATTGGAACATTTGGAGGGTCCCTTCCAGCTCCAGTGTAAGCTTGGAAAGGTAGCTGTAAGCTGACCCCTTCTGGCATGTGCTGGTATAATCAACAAGGCGTTGACTCAAAACATTGCCCCTGATTCTGAGGGAACTGGAAAACTTTAAAATGTCAATTGCTTTCTAATGACTATTCCCTCTGGCACTCCTTGGGTAGGGGACATTGTAGAAAGTACTAACCAGCACCTCATCTGAAAAAGCCCTATAGAGAGCTGATTAATAAATGCTGTTGATTGATGGGAGCAATCAGATTAGAAGCAAAAAGCTATTAAAGCTGAAAGGACCCTCAGAGGTCATCTGGTCCATTTCTCATTTGATTTAATTTTCTTTTTCTTCAAAACAAGATTCTATTAATGCCTTTAGTTTTTCCATCAAAGTCATCTCCCTGTTCCCTATGAGCCTTCCCTTGTAACAGAGAAAAATAAACAAAGCCAGGGGTATACTAGGGCCAGCTCTGAGTGCAGTATCTTTTTAGGGTGAACATTTACATCTCAGAAATCCTCCAATGCTCCAAATCAGGGCTTGATGTATTGTTTTGTTCATTGTCTAGACTTAAGAAAGCGATGGAGAAAACGTTAATAATGGAAGTTAAATTTAAAAGTGTGATTTGTACATTTGTCCTCCCCACCCCCAAAGCTGGTTGTTAAACGCTGACCAATACACCACTGACAGAAAAACCAACAGACATAGTAACCACATCTGGTGGCATAACCCAGCATTTTGCAGATGGGGAAACTGAGGTAAAATGGAGCAGTCGTATTAGACAGGCTCCGAAGTTCCCTTCCAGAGCTATGATGTTATGATCATAAGTTATTCTACCTTCCTGAATTACTATGTTCCAGTAACCTCATCAGCTCCCAATTTCATGCCCAATTTTTATCTCAGAGAAGTTTCTCCTTAGCTGCATTAATGCTGACAATTTTCTGAGTGCATTCACAGCAGAAAGAGAAGTAAACATCCCTAGATAATCCTGGCCCTTGTTTTTAATTCTCTTCCCCAAAGACTTAAAACTGCAGAAGCCATCAAAAAAAAAAATCAAGGAGGGAGGGAGCCAAGGCTCTTGTCCCAGTTCCATCATAATTAGCTGACTGACCTTGGGCAACTTTCTCTAGTCCTTGGTTTCTTCCTCAGTAAAATGAAAGGGCCAGGCTTAGGCAATCACTGATTTCTTATCCTCTAACATCCTCTGATTCTGTGTGTGTGTCTGTGTCCTTTGTGAGACACAAGACAATTACCCAGATTGAGGTGAGTCAGTCTGAGTGAAAAGATCTTCCCTTCCTGATCAATACTCATTCATTTCTACTTTGCTGATAATTGGCCCTCCTCTGGGGCAGTAAGTGAAACTTGATTGATGATTTCTGAATCAAGGCTCCTAATTAAAGGTCAGCAAAAGGGGATAAAATGAGACATACGGATAGAAACATCAGTGTGTTTCCCCACCAGGGGCTTTTATCTTCCCAAGGCCTTGGGCTGTCTTTCCAACCTTCCCCAGCTGCTTCTGAGGATAGATCACCATGGCAACAGAAGGCCACTCAATGGTGCTAAAAACCTGGTACCACTAAAAGGAACAATAAGCTGTCTCAAGTGTCCATTAAAAGAGGAGGAAGCTGGTACTACCTCCCTAGAGAGGAGTTGGAAGAGCAAAGCCATTCTCCTTTCATAATAGTTAAAAAAAAAAATGAGAGCAGGCAGAGAGTTTGGGGACCCTCTAGTTCAACTCCCTCATTTGACAGATGAAGAAACTAAGGTCCAGAGAAGACATGTGACTTTTCCATGGTCACACAGGTAATTAGTAGTAAAGTTAAAACTGGATCCCAGGGACAGTTAGGTAGCACAGTGGATAGAGCACTGGCCCTGGAGTCAGGGGGACTTGAGTTCAAATCTGGCCTCCGAGACTTACTAGATGTGTGACCCTGGGCAAGTCATTTGACCCCAATTGCCTTCAAAATAAAAAAGAAAGAAAAGAAGTGGAACACAGCTCTCCTGACTTAGAGCTCAATGTACTTATCCTTGACTCCTCACCCTCCCTTCATCCATTCATTTGCCAGGTCTTAATGATTCTGTCTCCCTGACATCTCTTGTACATGTCTCCTTCAATCCATTCAACAAGGCTGCCTTTTCATTAAGTGGACGCCTGCAATGACTTTCTAATTGATCTCCCTGCTTCCATTCTCATCCCTTTTCAATTCGTCCTCCCCGCAGCTGCCAGATCGATACTTCTATAGTACCGGTCTGACCACATCACTACCCTGCTGTTGCTTCTAGGATTAAATGCAAACTCCTCTGGCATGGAAAATCCTCCACAACCCGGCTCTTGCCTGCTTTTCAGGCCTGTTAAACATTATTTCTTTTCACACACTCTGTGGAACAGCTAAACTGACCTTATTGTTATTCCTCACATATAATAATTCATCTTCCACTTCCATACCTTGCACACACTGAGTCTCTGTATGTGTGTGATTGTGTGTGTGTGTGTGTGCATGTGCTTTTTTTCCCATCAGAGAATGTAAGCACCTCGAAGGCAAAGACTTTTTCATTTTAGCTCTTGTATCCCCAGCACCTGCCATAGTATGTGGCACACAGCAAATACTTAATAAATGCTCATTGGTTGATTTTTTGCTAAGATTCCCCTGCCTTCCTTGTCAGGAGAGACTCTGAAACACCTGAAGTTAACTCAAGGACATCACAAATTGCCTCCACAGACTTTCCCTACTTTGTTTCTAGCCATAAAACAAGCTAAGACCAAAGTGGGGAATTAGAGGAAACACATCAAAATGAACTCAAACTTTGGGGGTGTGACCTTTTGAACAAAAAGCACATGGAGATAGGCTAAGGTAAAATGCAAATAGTGTGGACTGATATGAGGAATGAGGCCCCAGATCTTACCAGAGCTTGCTCTATGAGGAGGCAGAAGAGAATGGCATTGCCCACTTCCCTCAGGCTCTGGAACACATCAGTCTTGAGTTCTGCATACTCAATGATGTCCTTCAGCTGGTGATGGAAAAATTCCAAGATCCCTAGGGAGACAGAGGAGGCAGATCATCAGAGAGCTCCCAGCTGGCTTCTTTGGGCTGAAACCCTGGATGAGCTTTGGGGATGTGAAGAAATGAAGATGCATCCTTGCTGACCTGTCCTAGATTCTACTGAGGGATGTAAAAATGACCTGGCTCCAAATCCACATCCACAAGAAGAAATCCCATGTGAAAATCGGGTTGCTCACTGCAAGGAAATATCTCATTCCAAGCTCATCTATAATCTGCTCCTGCTTGTGTGCAAGGTCCCAGTCCTGGCCCCTGCCCCTCTCCTCTTGAACACCAGACATCATGATAGAAGGGGACAGTTTTTTGCCTGCATAGTCTGGGCTGCTATAAATTATCTTAGAGGCTTTTTCCACAGGGCAGATCATTTCAGGAGTTGGGAGGAAAAGATCAGTTGGACTGGTATGTAAAAATGTATGTAATATGTAATAATAACAACTAACAGTTATATTGGATGTGCCAGATGCTTTACAATCGTTGTCTCATTTGATCCTCAGAACAATTCTAGGAGCCAGGTGCTGTTATTGTCTCTGTTTTATAGAGGAGGAAAGTGAGGCAAATAGACTAAGTGAATTGCCCAGGGTCACACAGTTAGTACATATCTGAGGTAGAATTTGAATTCAGGTCTTCCTGACTCCAGGTTCAGTGCTCTACCCACTAAGACACCTTGCTGCCCCTATTTATTATTATTATTATTATTGTTTTTATTATACAGCCTTTGTATTTTTGTATTTTTGAAAACAATTCTCTATTAGTTATCCTGTTTTATCTTCCCCAGGAGAGGCAGGTTGTCCCAGTCGATGGAAAGTCAGTTCAAGGTAAGAAAAATTTGTGTTCAAGTCCTGCCTCTGAAGGTCCTTGCCTTTAAAAAACTATTTTAACTAGCTGTGTGACCCTGAGTGCTCTAAGCAACCCTTTGAGACTCTAAGTGGCAGGGAATGTGTCTACCTGAATTGGTAGGAGTCTCCTCATCTTGGGGTCCTTTACCAATGAAATTACAAGTCCCCAGGTTATGATGATCTCTCTACCTTGGGACATAGGCAGGGCACTTATAATTCCCACTTCCTCCCTACCCCCAACCATCTCCCCAATGACACAGAAAGAAACTGAGGTTCAGAAAGGTAAGTGACTTACTCAAAATCTTCTAGGTGGTTATTCAATCAACAAACATTTATAAAGCACTTACCTTGTACCAGTCACATTGCTAAGTGCTGGTAAGAAAGTGTTAAGAAAGGCAAAAACAGGCCTCAAGAAGCTTACGTTCTAATGAAGGAGACAATGTGTAAGACTAGGCATAAACAAGATTAAGAGCCGAGACTTGAACCCAAGTGTCTTGAATCCTAGTTTGAGTTCACCATGAGGCTGACACCAGTGTGCCAAAGGAAAGTTCACCAGAGGCATCTTAACGGAACCGGGAGAATGTAAGCTCCTCCTTTGTTTTTGTCTTTGCATGACTTCCTGGTGCGCCTCTTGGCTCCTAGTAACCAAGAAGCAAATGCCTGTTGAACTGAATGCCTTCCCCAACACTAACCTGGGGAGCCGTATTCATGCCGTGGCAACCTGCATATTTTGGGCATCACCTCTATGAGGGTTTTCACATACTGGAGGATGGTTCCTTGTAGCTGGCAAAAGAAAAAAAGGCAAAAAGAAAGTATAAGATAAGAAAATGTTAGGCTCAAGATCCACTCATGCCAAGGTTCTTTCTCTGACACTGGTACCCAGAGAGGTGAGGGTTGTCCAGTCTGATATCAGCCTCAGAGATGTGAGTCTGGACCTAGGCACTGATGCCCTTTGCCTGACATTTAAGCTTCTCCACAATCTCCTGTCACTTTGTGGTCTCATTTCCTATTAATCCCCTTCTCCCACTCTATGTTCCAGCTAAATTGAACTGAATTCTCAAACATCATGACTCACATGGAAGAGGGATTAGTCATGTTCTCCTTGACACTTTAAGGGCCAACAGAGCAATGGGTAGACGTCAAACAGGCAGATTTAAGGCTGGATATTAGGAAAAACTTCCTAACTATTAGAGCCATCCAGAAATGTAATGGGATGCCTCCTTGGGAGATAGTAGGTATGTTGTAAAGTTGCTCAGATTTGGGTTGGACCAAAGGGCTCTAAGGTCCCTTCCAACACTGACCATCCTTCTGCAACCCTGTCTTTGTTTATGCTGTGACCTATACCTGGGGTGGTCTCCCTCTCCCTCGGCTAATTGAATTGCTCAGCTGAAATATCTCTAGGCCCATGAAACCTTCCTTGATTCTCTTTACCTGCTTCTTCTCCTCAAGGTCAGCAATGACCTTCCCCCTCAGACATCGCACTATTTTGTATTATTGGCTACTCTCGCTATCTTTGTTGATACCCCTTGGCCCCTACTACAATATAAATTACTTAAAGGCAAGGAATATGTCTGATATGAGCTCTGAATATCTAATGGAACTTGGCACAATTCTCCCTACATAATATGCACTTAACAAATGTTTGATTTATTTTACCGTATTGTACATGGTATATGATAGAATATATGTAGTACAGTGCACTGTAGCCCATGAATTTATCTAGGTGTTTTCTGAAGCTATTTCTTTCTATCTCCTCATCCAGAACGCACCTTGTGGGTATATTCCCCAGTCATTACACATGTGTATAGTGGTACCAAAGACCACTGAACTGTTCTCGGGACTTTAAGCCCCAAAATGCAGGGGTTTCACCCTCTCTCCTTCCTCAAAGAGGAAACTGAGCCATGTTTCTTTACCTTGGCCACCTTTTATACCCTGTGATCAAGCCCTGATACTGGTAATTGCTGCTACCCCCTCTACACCAGAACCCCATCCTGGGAATAAGCCAGATTTGTGCTGGAGTTAGCCTGGTGAGAGCTGATGATTGAATTTTCAATGTGGGCACTTTGAAATCAGCAAAGGCTATAAATAAGAGCTTGATTTACTGTTTTGTTCATTGTCTAGACTTAGGAAAGTGTTCAATACTACAGATTCAATTTATAAGTGGGTTGTGGGCACATTTTTTTCCCCTGAGAGATGGTTGTTAAACATTTACCAGTATACTCCTGGAATGAGCTGTCTGATTTGGGGAGAGTCTATTAAATCTAGCCAGCCCTCAACCAGATGACTGATGTCTCCATTTTCCACCATTTACAATCAAATCTATAGTACCATTGCTTCTGGAAAGGATGTGTCAATTAATGGTGCTACTGTTCCTTTCACCATCCTTGTGACATCTCTGACCCAAACACCCTTGCCTGGCCACCATCCCCTTATATGTACTGCCTTATCCTATTAGAATATATTTTTAATAGGCAAGGACTAATGTATTTCTATCCCCAGCACTTAGCACAAAGTAAAAGTTTAATAAATGCTTTTTCATTCATTCATAAAGACCCTCATTATTAGTAAAACTTAACTAACAATAGACATGGGTCAAACCTTTTGAAGGCAAAACTGGGGTTTGCTCAGGCCTGAACTTACCAAACTCTTGACAATCTTCAGCAGCTCCTCCATCACCACAGCAATGCCCTGATAACCCAGGAGCCTGCAGATTGTCTTGAAATGAGGAGGCCCCACGAAATTCCTATAGGAGCTGTAGATGTGGCTGTAGGCAATGTTGAGGGGCTGCGAAAACAGACATGGTTGTAATTTGAATGGAGCAATGAATGATGGGGTGATTTTTTCTTACCCTGAAGAACTGTGTTTTAAAATTCATCTGCTCCAGTGACTAAGCCTTATTTTTAAAAGAATGATAATGAAATACGTCCCCTGCCTCTTAGAAAAGAGGTGCTAGACTAGACACGACGGGTGAGGCATTCGTTTTCACACATGGCCAAAGTGCTGGTTTGTCTTGTTTGATTGTACTTATTCATATAAAAAAGGATTCTGGGGGCAAGGGAAGGATGTAGTTTTTTTTTTTGTTTGTTTGTTTTTTAAAGCAATCAGGGGTTAAGTAACTTGCTCAAGGTTACACAGCTAGTTATTTCTGGGTGTGGTGCTAAGTATCTGAGACCGGATTTGATCCCCAGGTCATCCCAACATTGGAGCCTTACTCGCTGAGCCACCTGGCCGCCCCTAAGCAATTGGGATTAAGTAATTTGCTCAAGGTTACCCAGCGGAAGGAGTTTTAACAGGAAGTGATTAATGAAAAATAAAAGAGCCTCAATAAAATATTTTTAAAGAAAAATAAATAAATGTATCTGTTTATTTTAAGCCCACATAAACTTTTTCTAGGTGGATTTTATAAGTTAGTTAAACATACTGCTTCCCAGGTTTGAATTCACTTTTTACAACCTAGAAGATAAGGATGCTTAGATAATATAGTCATGCCTAATAGTGATATTGAATAAAATATCTACAGCAACAAAGACTGACCCTTCAAAAGACAGTAGCACAGTGAGTAGGATATAGTTAGACGTGTGCTTTAGGAAAATCTCTTTGGCAGGAGCATGGAGGATAGAGCAGAAAAGGGAGAGAGGATGTAGGGAAGCTATTGCAGAAGGGTATTGTAATAATCCAGGTGACTGGTCACGAGGTCCTGAACTAGGGTGGTTGCTATGTAGGCGGGAGAAAAGGAGGTGAGCTGTGAAAAAATGTTGTGGAGGTATAATTGAGGATAGATTTGCTAGGTGATGGAGAGGGAGGAGTGAGAGAGGATGCTGTAGTTGTGAACCTGGGTGGTACCCTCATCAGTAACTGGAAGGTTTGGAAGAGGTGGGTTGGGAGCATGGGGAAGGTAATGTAATGAGTTCTACAATGCAAATTACAACCCAGCCAACACTGCTTATCTTATAGAACTCATTCTGTCCCACCCAAAATCAAAAGGGAGGAGATGGACGAGGCCTCTTACTCACCAGTTACTGCACTGGAGAGTTAGAGTCCACCCTTGGAAGGGCACCTACCTTATCCAGGAGGATACCTGGGAGGTAGATGCTAGGTATGCTAAGGGAGGGGGGGTAGGAATTTTCCAAATGGCATCTGCACAATTGCCATGGTTCTCTGGGTAGCAGTTAGATAACTGCCCTGAGGGACAGAAGGACTCAGAAAGGGGAAGTTGGGAGTGCCTAAAGGAGAGGCTAGAGTAGGGAGGGGGTCCTTGTTTTAGAGACAAGCCTAGACTAAATATGGCAGGGAAGATGGTATACAACCTGAGTGTGCTGGTAAATGTTTAAGAACTAGCTTTCCAATGTATACGGGGTACATTTTAAAGTTTAATTTACATCATTAATTTGCAGAGTTGTAATTGCATTCACACTGAAAATTTAATAATCAGCTCTCCAGCTGGTAAGAGCTGGCTTCAGCACTCTATACATAACCTATAATCTCATACTCTGATTGATTACATACCTCTTGAAGTCAGTTTAAGCCCCTTCTCTAGACTAGGGACGCTGAGAGGTTTAGAGGGAGGGAGAGGGAGATTTAGAGGGAGAGTATCAACTATGTGCCAGGCACTCTATTAATTGCTTTTTACAACTATTATTTTGTTTGATCCTCACAACAACTTGGTGAAGTAGATACTATTATTGTCCCCATTTTTCTATAATTGGGGAAACTGAGGCAGTTAGCGGTTTAAGTGACTTGCTGGCTAAATCACACAGCTAGGAAGTGTCTGAGGCTGGATGTGAACCAGGCCTTCCTGATTCCAGGCCCAGCACTTTTTCACTTTGCCACCTAGTTGCCTATGCAGCCAGGCTGAGAGACCTGTCCATGTTCATACAGGTGGAATGTGTCCAAGGAAAGACTTGAATCCAGGTTTTCATGACTTCAAAGCTATCTATCTACTATGCTACTCTGTCTCTGTCAGAAATTAACTAATACACTTTAATTTAATCAACATAAACTGCTATCTGATGCTCTGTTTCCCATCTCTGCTACCCAACAATTCCACAATATAATGTTAATGGCATTCATAATTATGCTTCAGAGTCCTTATGGATTCTCAAAGAAAGATTCTGTTCTATCCAGTCTGGTTTTACTGCTAGGGGGAAATCTTACTGAATCTTAATCATCTTTTTTTTTGAAGGGTAATTGGGGTTAAGTGACTTGCCCAAGGTCACACGGCTAGTTTTGTGTTGTGTCTGAGGTTGGATTTGAACTCTGGTCCTCCTGACTCCAGGGCCCGTGCTCCGTGCTCTAATCACTGTGACACCTAGCTAGCCCTGAATCCTAATCATCTTAAACCTGAAAATCCTGTGCTGCATATTTGGGAACTCTCTAAAAATCAGGAAGTTTCATCAACTGCAATCTCCCATTTCTTCACCAACCTGGATAACAGAATACATTCATTACATGAAAACTTCAGCTACTCTGAGGTCCTAAAGGTGTGCTATATGCAGTCATAATATTTTTGTGGCAAAAGCCCATTTTGGTGCTATGTAGATGAATTCTTAATAGTACTTGAGTGTGATGAAATTCTCAGCTAAATAAGAGGGTGAGTGGAGACATTATTCCATGTAGTCACAAAATATTCTAAAGGCCATTTTGATCGGGGATAGGAGTGCCTATTATAGACACCAAAGTATGATAATTGCTCAAGTTAGTATAATGCACATACCAGGCATTTTTATGAAAATGATTACTTCAGCTCAGTGATCTACATAGCAGAAGAAGTACCATGATTAAGTTTTCATGTGCAGAGCAAATATAGGTGTTAAAAAAGGAGAGAAATGATTATTAATAAGCAATGATTTGGTGAGATCCAGAGTTCTCCCCCTTTTTCTGAAGCTCTCATTTCCAGGCTCAGCAGGACAAGAGAGATGATAGCAGTTAGGATTAACATTCTCCTCAATCTAGATATTGCTACTCCACCCAGCCTTACAAAGTATTTAATCTAAGGTGAAACTCCCACACCCATCATCCTCTGCTCAGGCTTGGGCTGGGGACACAAATTCTTTGATTAGATTGCCCAAGGTTGGGCAATTTAGAACTAAATGACAGAATTAAAGTCACATTTCCCCAGCCCCTCATTAAAACAGGTCTACCTCTTATTGTAATATTCATTTTTTTCTTATTTCTTGTTAATCAGAGTTGACTGGCACCTTCAGGAATACACCACTCTTCTAAGGGCATATAAATTGTGAGCCCACAACCATGATTGGTCTTTGGCATTTGAGAGTGGCCACTGGCCCTTTTATTAATAAAATGCTAGCATTATTAATGAAATGATTAATTACCTAGAAATTATATCTCTCAAACTTTTAAAATATCACACAATACAGCACATACTATGATTTTTCTTGTATTATTATATATGGGTTTGGTTTTTTTTGAATCAGATCTTTGATTTCATTGCTATAGGCAGTGCTTCTTAAAGTGTGATCTGGAGACTTCTGCAGGCCCCTGAGACACTTTCAAAAGGGGGTCCACGAAGTAAAAACTTTTCATAATAATATGAAACCATTTTGATTTCAAATATGGCAAACACTGATAGATATGCCTCACACAAACAAAAGCTCTTTGGTGGGTCATCAATAATTTTTATGAATGTAAAAGGGTCCTGAGACCAAAAAGTTTGAGAGCTGCTGCTATCGGGAACTTTTGGTGAGGAAAATCCCCCTAAGGCAGCTCAGTATCTTCTTAGAGAACTACTGGTGGGATCTGGAAAATTAAGTGCCTTGCCAAGGGTCACAGAGATAGGAGGTGGGCCTGGAAGCCAAGTCTTTCTGATTCTGAGGCTAGTTCTCCAAACTTTGTGTCATGTTGCCTTGTGGGCAGAGATCCAATATGCCTGTAAGACGGCAGCCACAAAGACTCTATTTTTTCTGTTTGCTTTTAGTAAAAGGGATTTTTCTTCAAGTGAGTGCCCCTTTTGCTAATGGTCTTTGACAAGGCCACTAATGGTTTGCCTAGACCCAGAGGAGCATGTTGAGATGCTGATCTGGCAATGGCGAGCATTTGAGAATACCGCCTTGGATAAAAGCTCATTTATGGTCCATTAGGCACTTTTCTCAGTGCCAGCTGTTTCTTCCAACCCATAGAGCAGCAAGAGTGCACCCTGGTCTTCCTGTATGATTCCTTCTTTAGGACATACTATTCAGAGGAAATTTGGAACAATGATCAGTTTTCTGAACTGTGACCACCCAAGGAAAGTCAGCAGTTAGTCATTCTTTCTCCATCTTTTGGCTTTTTCTTGTGATATGTACCTGAGACTTACTCAAGAATCAGAGACAATCAGGGGTAAAAGTAACACCGAATTTAATAATTAGTAATTTAGTCTAATTTGATTATTTTACACATGTTTCAGGACTGAGACAAACATAATGCCTAACAACTCAACTCATATATTTATATGGCATTTCAAGGTTCACAAAACCTACAAAGGAATGTAAGTTTCTTGAGGGCAAGGACACCTCTTTGTAGTCCCAGTGCCTGGAACAAGAACACCAGGCACCTAGTAGACTTAATAAATGCTTATTGAATGTAAGGGTAAACAACTTTCCACAGTACTCTTCTGCAGCTGCCTTATGGCTTATGATACATTCCCTCCCTTTCACCATTTCTCTGGGAAGTGGGCAGGAGGGCCACCTTAGAGGAGCCACATTAGAGTGAACAAAAAGCTGGTGTAGTCCTACAAGTATGGAATAAATTCCACTGCCTTGTCCCCCAAGGCTTGTTTCTAAGGTCTCCTATTGCCTATGGCAGCTCCTCTTGGCAAACGTTAATAAATCATACAAAGATGGATGACAATTCATCAGCTCCCTGACAGGTTTGATAGATCACAGATTTAGAACTGGAAGAGACCTGTAGAGCTGCTTCACCACCACAGGACAGAAACCACAAAACAAAACAAAAAAAAAAACCAGGCAGACACCATGCAATGGGAAAACCCTCTTTTGTATATGTTGACAGGACTAAGCTCCTTGATGGCAGGGACCATCTCTTTTGTCTTCTTTACATCTTTCATGGGTTCTTACACATAGCAAATACTCAAGAAATGCTTGGAAAATTGAATGGAACTGAGTTCTCTCTATGTCCTTCAGAAGTCTATGCTTCAAGGTATGCCCCAAGAGTCTCAGGAATAGGATTAAACTGGAGAGAATTCCAAAGTCACCATTAGGCAACCCAAACCCCTCTCAAAGAATCACCAACATTCAAGAGTTATTCTTCATCATTCCACAGGACACACCAACACATGCAAGTATAGAAACACACACATGCCAACAAAAACATGCACATACAACCCCTAAGGGCACCCGGTCTAACCTGCTGACTCAATAGGAGGCTGGACCTTACTGCCCCATAGGGGAAAGGGTGGAGAGGCAGAAGGCTGGACATATTCTGATGATGTGAAGAAAAAGAGGGATGTAATGGTGATTCTAGATATTTGCAATCTACCACAAATATTCCTAGTGGGCATACTACCAATTAACTAAATCTAAATTGATCCTGGTAATTGACTTCACTAAAAAAAAAGCAGAGTCAATTAGCAGGATTGGTTCATTAGCAGGCTTGAACATCCTTTATGAGCTGACTCAATTAACAGGGCTGAACACTCCCCGTCTCTTGAATTCGATGTGTATCTAGTCTTTTTAGGAAGGCTCACTTAAAACAGACTTCATTTAAAGTCAAACTGCATGAAATAAAAGTCACTTTCCTCTCTGGATTTCATTTTCCCCATCTGTTGAACTAGATGAGCCCCAGGGTGTCTTCCAGCACTAAAATGATATGATTCTTCGTGTCTAAAATAACAAGCAGCCCTAATTTAAGACTACATATTAACCATGTTTGATGCCAAGTGCATTTTCTTCAGGCAAAGAAGTATCTCAAGAATGGAGGGGAAAAACGATGTTTAAAGTAGCACAAAGCAAAACCCAAATAGTATCTGAAATTGAATGTTGTGAGTCAGGCTATCTGCATTTCTTGGGACTGTCTACTGACCACAAAATAATTCATTATTCTCATTTTAAAGCAAGCACAAAGTTAATGAATGTTGGAACTGCTAATCGTGCACCCAACATTTCCATTTTATTTGGCCCCACTGAGTCTCAGCTTGTCATCTGATGGAATCCAGTCTGTTAGCTGAACAACCCAACTATTTGTCACCACTCTGACCTGCTCGGTATTTCATCACAGAACAGGATATCTGCCGCTGCTCACCCTCAGTGGAGCTCCTTATTATCCAAGTGGCCCCATGGACAGGTTTTGTATAATGTACATTCCAAAGCTGAGATTTCCACTTTCTTATGAACTAATATTCTTATAGATCATGGTGGATGGTACCAGGAAGCTTCCTATTTCCACCTTGACTTATACGGAAATCAGATATTAGTGTCTATGTTTGCAAGTCCTTTCCAGCTCTGACACTCAACATTCTAGGATCCCTTCCAGTTGCAATTTTCTATTAGTTGTAATCCCTTCTTAGCTTCAACAGTCCATATTCTAAGGTCCTTCCCAGTTCTGAAATTTTGTATTCTCAACTTCCTTCCAGCTCTAAGACTGTGTTCTAAGGTCCCTCCTGGCTTTGACATTCTATGTTCTAAGATTCCTTCCAGTTTTAACCTTCTGTTTCCTTCCACTGTATGTGGGAGGACAGACTCAAAACACTTAAATTCCTTTGTAAACTTTTCGGTAAACACTTTGCATCCCTGAAATCTGGAATCACAACTGCTGTCTCTCTCAAAACTCTAAGCAATGTACTTTTTTCTTCAGGTTAAAGATGCTTCTGATTTCCTTTCTTTCTCTGCAAGTGTTAAGAGTTTCTCTACTTCTCCTTGTAGGTATTTGAATATAATCAGCTGGCTACACTTTGACAAATGAACTAGCTCTTCCATTCAGGTGGAATATATGGATCTTAATATTCTAAATCACTTTGAAAAACCAACGCATTTGAGAGGAAATGACTTAAATGAGCAATAGCCATGTTTGGGGTGGAAGAGGGAATTGGAAGGCCTGATTTTAAAGCACAGAATCCTATAATGTCAGAGCTGGAAGGAATCTCAGAAAATAGAATGTCAGATAAGGAAGGGCTCCTAAAGATCCTCATAATTCATCTCCCCCATTTTAGAGAAGGCAAAGTCGAGGCAGAGAGAGAAGTAGCCAGATTTTTATATTTTTGTTTACTCATTTGAATCCATGCTGACTCAGTTCTCTAACCATGAGATGGTCCAGGTAGAACCTGAGCTGATGGGAGCTATCTTGTTGTTTTGGGAGTGGTATTGCTGAGAGGTTACATGGAGTAAATAGAGAGAGAGCTGTTGTGAAGACCTGACTTAAGTCCAGCTTCTGACACATACTGACTTTATGACCCTGGGTAAGCCAACTTTTCTAAGACTGCAGATTGCAGATAAAGTGCTGACATGCATTGATAGGGGATTTCATCACCCAGAGAAGCTACTTATATTATTGAAATTACAAGTCCAGTCCTTATCCCTATGGCTGAGTACTATATCACATTTTGGTTTTGGTGATCATAGTATTGTTGATTGTTCAGTCTTTTCAGTTGTGTCAGACTCTTTGTGACTCCACCAGGAGTTTTCTTGGCAGAGATACTGGAATGGTTTGCCTTTTCCTTCTTCAGCTCATTTTACAGATGAGGAAACTGAGGCAAAACGGGTGAAGAGACTTGCCCAGAGTCACACAACTATTAGGACAGATTTGAACTCAGAAAGATGAGTCTTCCTGACTCCAGGCCTGGCACTCTGTGTACTATGGCATCATTTAGTTGCCCAGTAATCATTGTAGAGTAGTTACTAAATTCTCTACAATAGAAGATACCTCTTTATGCATGACCACTCTTGTGGGTACAATATGCTTTGGGATGGAGTACAATTATCCCTTCCACATTGCAACTTTCCCCATCATGGTTTTGATATATCGCAGGTTGGCATAAAAAATTAAATGGGAACTTTTGGGGAGTGTTGCGGAAGCCACAGACGACACAGCACCTGTGACCAAATACTTATCCCAAATTTTACAACACAGTACTATAAACACCCCATAAAAGAAAAAGGAAAAATTCAGACTCTTTTTTCTGGTATGAAGGGAGGGCCAAAACATTTTAGGAGGATTTTCCAGATCACAGGGGTGCTGCACCCCTAACCCCCAGGATGTGGAAGGGATAACTGTACTAAGAAAGCTGAGGCCAAATGTATTGTCCTGTACTGCCTTCTTTTAACCTTACCATTTTAATAGGCAATGAAGATTTTGGAAGAAATTTATGGTACATGTTCTCATAATCTGAGTACAGATGCTCTTAAGAGGAAATAATAATTTTTTAAAGATCTATGTCTACAATGTACAATTGGTGTTCAAAAGGCAGTGTGGTGCAGTAGAAAGAGTCTTAAACTTGGCATCATGAAGATCTGGGTTTGAATCCTACCGATGATGCTTATTAACTATGTGACCCTGAGCAATGCACTGAACTGCTCTGAGTCTCGGTTTCCTCTTATGTAAGATGGGAATAAAATGAAAAACCTGGAAATATTACCTCACAGGGTTCTGTGGGGCCTAAATGAATTAATGCATATAACATGCTTTGGAAATGTTAAGTCCTGTGCCAGTTGTTTGAAAAAAAAAAAAGTCTGGTTAATTGGAAACTCTCTGTGGCGCTTCTATTTTGGGGACGGGGAGTCGGGATCAGTGATTTTAATAGCGTAGAGAAGTCCTAGTTCTGGAAACTCCCTCCACAGACACTTATCACCAATGTATAGCAGTTTTGTGAGCATCACACAGCAAGGATAAGCAGAACTCGAACCCAGGTCTTCCTGGTTGCAAGGCTGTCCTACTATGTCCTCTGTCAGATTACTCCTCTATTGGCACTGGATGACTCTACTTTGGTAATAATTCTCTTCTCCTTGCTGCACCATGAAACTCTGTCCTGTTGTTTATCCAAGAAAGCAGGGATTTATGTGCACTGAAGAAACCTGCCCTGCTCAATGAGACCATCAGGCATGAAACTTGCCTGGCTGGTGAGTTGCTCTCTACCTCTTTTATTGGGCAGCTAGGGGGTGCAGTGTATAGAGCGCTGGGCCTGGAGTCAGGAGGACTCATCTTCCTGAGTTCAAATATGACCTCAGTTGCTTACTAGCTGTGTGACCCTGGGCAAGTCACTTAACCCTGTTTGCCTCATTTTCCATATCTCTAAAATGAGCTGGAGAAGGAAACAGCAAACCACTCCAGTATCCTTGCCAAGAAAACCCCAAAGGGGGTCATGGAGAGTCAGACATTACTAAGCAACAACAACAAAGCATCTTTTACTCTTTTAATCCCTGACCTTACTGTGGCCAGATACTGACTGTAGAACAGACAGATGCCACTCCATAGCTCCTTCCCTGTCATATCCAGGTAGGGCTGATTCTAAGGTAGAGCTAGGGTGACTTTCTCTGACTATTGCTAATTACAAAAATGGAAAAGAAGCATCAGAGTTTAATGCAGTGAAATGGCCACGCTGAGGATTTTTCATCACTGTAAACAGGGCACTGTAGGATGAAGAAGATCGCTCCGGACAACTCCCTACTCCTCTATGGCTGCTCTTGGTTTTGAAAGACATCAAAGTAATCTGGCAATGTAGAAAAAAAACATTAGCCTAGGAGTCTGGAGACCTGGGTTCTAATTTCACTCCTCTTACTAACTGAATGACCTTGGGCAAGTAATTTTTGCCTCTGGGTCTCAATTTCCTCATCAGTAACATAAAGTTATTAGTTAATCTCTTAAAACTTCTTCTAGCTATGATAATCTCATATTCTCCAAAATTAAACAGCTAAAATCCAGATGGAAAAATGCTGGTGCAGAAAAATGAACTTGGGAATTCCCAACTCTGAAGAACAGGATGATGACATACTTCTGAGCACTTTTTGGCTTTATTATTAACAGCGCCTACCCTCCTCCCCCCTCGCCTGCCTTCTTCCTCTGCTCCTAAATAATCCTATTAATACAAACAGACTAGGAGTCACCTGTAGTCTTTCTGTGGCCAGAGAAAATGTTATACTCTGTGGGGAGACTAGATATTTAGAGGACACTATTAATGTTTGGGAGGAGGTCTTCTGCAGTTTGTGCTTCCTATAAACCTTGGATTTCCCTCATAATTAAAAAAACCCACTTGTAAATTATGGGATAGCCTCTAATAGTCATGAAATATTTGAGTCATCAGACAGTATCATTCAGGGAAACCCCTTTTGTCAGGGCAAAGGCCTGTGACTCCCTCTGGCTAGGGAAACAGAACTTTCTTATCTCTGACAATCATTTAGATAGTATCCCTGGGGGCTGGAGATTCTCTGGGACTTAATTTCCTCATTTGTAACATAAGGAGGTTGGACTAGCCAACCTCATAGAACCACTCTAGCTCTGACCTCTTGGCAAGTGATAATTTTCAGGTGTGGAAACCTTAAGAGATAAGGACTAAAAAACCGACCAAACAAAACTGTCTAGGAACCTGGGGAGTTATCTCCAATGTATTCTAGTCCCTGCTTTCTAGAGTTGACTTGTTTGGGCCACAGAAGACAGAGACTAGGAAATAGAAAGGTTGACATATTTAATAATAGTTCAATGTCCATGATTCTCTATGATTTACAAAGTACTTTCCACATAATGGCCCTAAGGGGTAGGTTGCACAAAGAGCTTGGAAAACTGAAACTCAGATGGAGTAGGTAACTTGCCCGTGGTCACTAACCAGTAAGTGCTGGAGCTGAGTGTCTACATAGTTGGTTTTCTGACTTTAAGTATAGTGCTTTCTAAAAATCACACCATGAATTTGTCTCTCTGCATAATATAGCTATATCCCCATTCTACTGGAGTAAATAAATCTTTCTATATGCCCCAAACAGGGTTTTTGGCGGTTCATGTTGGACATATGGAGGATAGGAAGGGAAGGAGCTGGGATCTCACAGCCAGAACATGCTGTTCTGGAGAAAGGGAACATGGAATCACTGAAGGAATCTCAGAATCATTGAATTCAAGGACTTTGGAGATCAAATAGTCTAACTTGGAGGTGGAGAACCTGTGGCCTTGAAGCCACATGTGGCCCTCTAGGCCCTCAAGTATGACCCTTTGACTGAATCTAAACTTCACAGAACACTCTGTAAACGTTTAGTCAAAGGGTCACACTTGAGGACGTAGAGGGCCACAAGTGGCCTCAAGGTTACAGGTTCCTCATACCCGGCTCTAACTCTCTCATTTTACAAGTAAGGAAACTGAAACCCTATCTGAATGGTTAAATGGCTAAGCCAAGCCCAAGTTTGCATAACTAATGCATAATAACAGAGTGAAAAGTAAGGAACAGAAAAGATATTATGGAGGTGAAGAGTCTGGTGGGGGAGGAGAGAAGGTGTTAGGTCAACTCAGATGGGTGGGGGTAAGGAGGGAAGGTTATTTTTGCCACAAAAACCTAAAATGAGATCTCTTAAATCTTCAATCATGGTTGAAGTGAGCAAAGAAAAATATGGAGGAATAGTAGTAAATAAGAGATAAAACCAAGGCAAGCATGAAATTTGATTCTTCCGAAGTTTTTTTTTTTTTAACTCTTTGTCCAAACAGAAAGGAGAAATGTCCCCCTCCCAGGGCTGCAGGCTTTCAGGAGACAGACCACTGACTGGCTCCCTGAAAAAGATGTGCGTATAGGTCCCACTGGTTGCCATGGTGAGGGATGCTGACGCTGAAGAAATGTATAATACAAAGCTTGGAGAGGGGTAAGGGTGGCAATGGGCTTTCTCAGTCAGCAGCAAAAGAGACATCAGGGAGGACTCTAACTGTGAGGGAAAAGAAGGAAAAGCTTCATTAATTCTGCTTTCTGTCTGCTCTATCACGGAGAGCTGGGCTCTGCCTGAATAGTTCTCCAGGGAAGAGAACTTGTAAGGTAAGACACACAGCCTTTCTTTTTCATGCTCTGTCTGGAGAAACCCCTGTCATTACTTGGGACAGAGGAGGGAACAAGGGAGTGAATCAACAAAGTCACGGCTTTTAAGAACAAAACCAGAGAGGAAGACAAAAAGGACTTAGGTAAACATAAAATGGAATGAGGGTGAGGGAGAAAGGGAGAATGAGGCTGAATTTAAAGGAGGCAGGCATTCATCCAGGGAGGCAGGGAATAAATACATATATTTATATGAAATATATATTTATGTAAATTATATACATTATTTATTAGGGAACTAGAAGAGGCTTTATCAGGGAACTCAGTCTGTCAAGTGAGCCAATATGCCACGGTCCTGGCCAGAATGAAGAGAAAAGATCTTTTTTACTCAAGATGATGGGGTAGCCATCACAAAAATCTCCTTTCCAATTCTGCCAAGAGATTTACTATCATTAGTCTGTATCTAAAGTAATGAACAGCATAGATTCGAGGCAAGGCTGTGTGATGGAAAAAAATCACAGGACTGCAGTCAGCAGCCCTGGATTCCTATCCCAAGCCTTCCACTAAGGAGTTACGTATCCATTTCAAATCACTTTACTGCCGTGGGCCTCAGCCTCCTCAATTTAGACAAAGGCAGAGTGAAACCAGATCATTTCTAAAGTCCCTTCCACTAGATAGTCTATGTAAATGAATTGTGTCCTCCACTCTTAGTCAAATCGGGATACAGAGAGTATGTGGCTGTGTGGTAGGGGATGGAGGCAATGAACAGGAGTTCCAAGATGCACTCCTGTAATAGCCTCTCAGAGATAGGTCCTGAAAGCCCTTAATGAATCCTTTTAGAACCCATCATTTAGGGAAGGGATGCTCAGCCAAATGGAAGTGTTATTTCCAAGCCTGAGTGTTGGGAGCTTGGATGAAAAGCAAAACCTGGGAAATCATTTCACTGCCATATAGTTTCCTGTAGTTCAGTTCCCTTAAGAGATATATGCAAGGTAATAAGGAGGTGGTGGTGGGGAGACAGGAAAATAACAGCCTCTTGGTAAACTCAAGTTTGCATTGGATTGCCTAATTTTTACCATCTCCTAGTGATAAGAAACAATGCATGTGTATGGGGGAGGGCATCTGCATGGAGATCTGCATATGCTGAGTATGGCTGAATCCTACTGTTACAGCAAGAACTTACAGGGGGGAGTTCAGGAAGGAGATAGTACAGAAGAAAGGCACTAAAACCTCTCTGGGACTCAGTTTCCTCATTTGTAAAATGAGGGGACTGGAGTAGAAGGCTTCCAAGGTTCCTTCCAGCTCTAAGTCTACAAATTGGCAGAATGGAAGCAATCATGGGTTCCCTTCAGATGTGGCTGGACTATTGCTTATAGCATCTTTTCCACTCCAAAGGAGTCTCTCTGGGGTTTTACTTGACTTGGTGAATTCTCCTGGTAGCCACGTCCCTCTCCCCATCACCAGCCCTGAGTTCTGCCAGGTTATTGAGGCAGAGCACAGCAGCTCTGTCTTCAGATGTGCCTCGCTGTGAAGGGCTGGCTGCTTTGAGCTGTAAAGCTGGCTTTTGCTGGGTGCCCCGTGTTGTGAGACAGGAGCTGTGTGGCACAAAGCCCTCTCCCATGTTGTCAGGCATGACGCATTTTAAAGCCTAAAGACTAGACAAAGGGGAGCTATCACAGAGGAATGAAGCTGCATAAATTGATTTCAATTGGTATCTATCTGGGAGTCCCAGCCATTAAGGCTGAAGCTTCCTGTGTTTCTGCCTCTTCCTCCCTCCTCATCCTTTTAAAAATGTTCCCTCTCTAGACCATTCAAAGATGTTCACTAGAAGGGAATAGAAGAGAACTGTCATTGCTCAAACATCTTGGCCAGGGGGAAGCTCCCTCCTATTTAACCTGGAGAGTTAATGAAGTTTCCCAATGCCCAGGGGGGGCCACTGGATCCCATAGCCCAGGCAAAGCAGATGGGGAAAAGGAGAAGGATGAAGAAAAGGGGAAGGAAGGAAAAGAGAAATGAAGCAGAGAGGGAGAGATGGAGAAAAGCAAAAGGCATATATGGTAATGGGGGGTTTGGGCCTACTCACTGTTGACCCAGTTGCCATTTGGGGGGGGGGGGGGGGGGTGTCATGACATACCCAGAACTTCCCATCCTCCATTTGTGCTAAAGATCCTAAGTCTCTCCCATGCTAACATTGACCACATCTCCCCTTAGGCAGGGCCTCCCAGTGCTCTGTGCTGCTCTGCTCTTAGAATTTGGACCAGAAGATCATTCTAAGCTAATTAGCTGGCTGAGATTGTTTCAGTGCTTCCATCCCTACAGCCATATGGTTTTCCTTTCAGTCTTCTCTCTCCCCCCCTCAGTTCTCACATTTAATTAGTGACTAATGTCTCACTGATGCTGCCCCTGCAGTGTCTCATAACCCAACCCCTCCTGTCTATTCCCATAGATACTGTACAGGCACAGGCCCTCCTTACCACTCTCTTTCATTATTTCAGTAGCCTCCTAACCAATGTTGCACTTCTGCTCTTTCTCACTCCCCAAAGACATCCCGCAGACCCTGCCAGACTAATCTTTCTTTTGGCACAGAAGTGATTATTTCATTTCCTTGCTCAAAATTCCTTCGTGACTCCCTGTCATATACTAAGCAAAGCTCATTCTCTTGAGCCTGGTTTTTAAGACCTTCCACAGTCTGGCCCCATATTATATTTCCAACCTCATATTACATTATCCTCCTCCAGGTAATGTGTGCTTCAGCCAGACTGGTCACCCACTTTCTCCTCTCTACGCCCTGAGTTTACCTGCTTCGTGCTTTTGCTCACACTTTCCCAGTACCTCCAATGCATTTCTCTGTCTATCCCCACCCTGCTGAATTCTTACTGATCCTTTATATAATGCCTTCACTTTAAGTTAAGATTCCTTGGTTTCTACCACCAACCCCAAAAGGGGGTAATGGCTTCCCTCCAACCCCGAATCTTAAGCAGACCTTAGTTTATGTTTACTTCAAAAGTTCCAAAGACCTATTTTTTCATGAGAGTGAAAGGGGAGTATTCCCTTAAACAACACTGATTACAACCGCTCCATGATTCAGGAAACATTCTCCAACTTAGCAGAGTTACTGGGGCCAACAAGAACTTTGTTACCTGGTTGTCAACCAGATCCATCTCCCCGAACTGCCCCACATAGCACAGTGCTTGGCACTTAACAAATGCTGACTGATTGATTGATTGATTGATTGACTTAGCAAAGTTCATCTTGAAAGGATATGCTTGAAGTCCATTTCTGGGCACATAGTCAAACCTTTAGCCACTTCATAGGACTTGCCAGGGTTTGTACTTCACTGACATAGCCTTCAAGATCCCAGCTTCCTCCCCAGGCTGGGATGAGATGAGGCACTGGTGGGGGATGTTACTGGAGGTTCCACTTACTTGGCATTGTTTGCCTAGGCTGTCCCCCAGGTCTGGAATCTCTGGTCAAGTTGCTTTCCCCACCCTGAAAAACCTTTCCTGATCCCTTAGTTCTTAGTGCTTTCTCTCTCTAATTTAATGGATAAAATTTCAGGTATATACTTATCTCTAAGATAGAGGCAGCATGATATAATGGCCAAAGAGCTGGTTTTGAAGTCAGAAAGATCTGGGTTCAAGTCTTGCCTCAGACACATCCTGGTCATGTAACGTAGGATGAGTTGTTGAAATTCTTAGCACTCTTTGCAACTCTCTTAAGGCTACAAATTGCAGAGGAAGTGACCTGCACTGAGCGAGTATATTTCGTCCCTCGAGATTTCCCCATAGCAGTGAAATACAAGTCTAGTTTCCATCCCTATATTTATCTGTTAAGACATTGTTCCTCCCCTGCCCCATCCTCTCTCCTCAGTAGAATGTGAGCTCCTCTGGGGCACAGGCCATTTTTAGGATTTCTTGGCATCCCCATTGCTTGGCAGAGTGTGCTGTAAGTAAGGTCTTCACAAATGCTCGTTGGATTTTCTGTATTTGGCATTACAGTCATCTGCACTTTGTCTCCCCAGAATGTGAGCATCATGAGGACAGAAACTGTGTCTTTTCTAAGCTCTGTATCTTCCCCAGGCCTAAGAATAGTGTTCTGTAGATAACAGGTTCCTACTGCGAGTCTGAACTGCCCATAAGTCTTCATGAAAAGCATGTCCTGGCCAAGCCAGGCAATACTTGCTACTCCCCTTCAGTTCCTTTCCTTGGAATGTAAATTTAACAGAGTAAGGAAAATTGATCTTTTCTTGTGCTTTGCATTTCAGAGACGTGATGAACATTGAAGTTAAAAATGTTTCTTACACCCAAGCAACTATCTCCTGGTCCACGCTGGAGCCGTGTCTGGAGAACAATTACCATGTCATGTATAGGCCCAACTGGAACAGCATCTTCTCAGGCTACCTGCGCCACCCCTTTCACCATGAAGAAAGGGTACCCCAAACCCTCAGCTCCCTGGTCCTTCGCCAACTTGCTCCATCCACTCTCTACTTTCTGTGCATCACCTGCAAGAATTCTTACCCCTCTGGCAACCACTGCACTATGTTCCACACCCTGGATAAAAGCTCCAAAGCTGCCCATGGCTCCCAGCTGGATCCTGGCGTATCTCTCTGGGTGGTCACGGCTCTTCTCCTTGCCTGCTTCATGGCCATTTTAGCCTTCTTCTGCCTCCAGTTCTGGTGTCTGAGATGCCATGAGCCACGGTGGACATACCACTCAAGCCAGAAGGAGGAAGTTGATGAGTTGGTGAGGTGGGCTGAGGGTGCTCTGGGCCTCGGGCAGAGGGAGGAAGACCTGCAGGAGTTCCCCATGACAGCACTACTGACCAAGAGTTCTAGCGCCATGCCTGAGAGCTCCCACGGCTCTTCCCCTTCCCGCTTCTCCCACAAGGGGGCGCAGGATCAAGCTGTCATATTTCCTCATTGTGGGCTATGAATGATGGATGAGATGTGCTAACAAAACATAGCCAATTTCATGACATGTGCTTAAATAATATTGCCTGGTTTGAGTTTTATTTCTCCTTTATAAAAAAAAAAAATCTCCTTTTCTTCTCTCCTGTGCCAGGGCGGGCACAGTTTAAGGTTTAGGTAAATGCCCAGGGATATAAATATGTTGCAAAAAGCCACATGACCCAGTCAGTGTTAGTGCTGCATGGAGCCCCTGGCCTCTAGCACCCGGAGGCCTCTACATATTCTCAGCTCATCTCAAGTGCAAAATGTACATCTCCCACCCTAAATTCTGAAATGGAGAGGCCAGAGATGGGTATAGAATCATAGAATCTTTGAGGCGGAAGGTAATTTATAGATTACCTACTCCAACCACCCCCCACCTCCCATTTTATGTTGGAACAAGTGAAGCCTTAGGGAGATTGTATGAATTTAGGCAGTACGTGTAGTGGAAAGAAGACTGGTCTTAAATTGAAAAGATCTGAGTCTGAGTTCCAGCTCCAACCCTTACTACATGGCCACAGACAAGTCAGTTAATCCCGGTGATCCTCATCTCCTTTGCAAAATGAGGACAGTAACATTTGTATTAGAGAGGAAGTGTGGTATCCTGGACAGGATGCTGGCCTGAGAGTCAGGGAGACCGGAATTCAAGTCCTACCCTGGACCCACACTGGCTTATGTGACCCTGAGCAAGTCACTTGAACTCTCAATGTTCCAGGAGATTCTTATTTTGTTCCAAACTAAAAGTTGTGGAACAGTTATTGATCCCCATTGGTGGAAGTTCTTCATGAGAAGAACACTATGCCGGTGAAGTTACAGATTCAGTCAAGAACAAAACCAAAGAGAAATCTGTGTACTCCCTATTTCACAAGGATGATGAGAAGAAAGGACTTAATAAGACTGAGATAAACAGAGGTCATCATTGTTGCCCAAGATCACACAATCTCTTTCTACAGTAGGTTGTTTCTGTAGACCCTGAATCCCAAGCCAGACGCTTGAGAAGGATCTTGATGTTAATAGTGGCAGATTTTTGTTCAACTGAAAGAAAAATTATTCTTGAATTTTGGTGGGATTTACTACCATTACAATCTCCTTAATAATTGAAATGTTCAATTCTTTTGTTTCTCCTGTTACAAAGTCCCCTGCAAGAAACCACCTGCTTAGGTGAGCTGAGTATCAGTGAATGGTTGTGGAGGATGGTCCAAAAAGAGCATGAGGGCCTTAGGCTGGATCTGTGCATGGTATAAATAGCAGGAAGGGAGAGGGAGATTCTCCTTGGAGCTCTGGCTACAGCAGTGTGCGATGAGAGCTTGCTGGTCCTTAAGGTTGAAGCCAGTGAGCAAAGATAGATATTGCTCAAATTCCCCACCCCTCACCATCCATTACTTCCCTCCACTCCACTCCCATGCCGTCACCTAGCAGAGTCACAGGATCATATGAGCACCTTGTCATTAGTATACCAAGAAGGAAGCACAGTGGGGCAACCAAGCTCAGACAGAGTCACTCTACAGCCTCTTCCTGTCCCCAAGCCCTGCCTGATAGTCAGTATATAACAAAATGCTATGTCTTTACATTGCCACGCATGATCTAGATTTTCAACCTGAATAAAGCTGATTTTTAAAAGACTCTAATGTCTTTGTTTCTCTCTGAAGTCCTTGTATCTCTAAGCCTTCTGCCTCATTTAGCTCCCAGCTTGGAAGACACTTCCCTTCATGTGATCTGCTGATGTGGGTTCTCCTACTGACGATTATACAAGGAATGAGTTGGTATATCACTGACCTTGGACCCATAGAGGTAGTATGGCTGAACGTTGGCAGGTTTATCCCTCTGTGGTTCCTGGGTGAAGGGAATGGCTGTTCGGACAAAGCTGAGAGAAGAGAGGAACCAAGAGTTTAGAGTTAGAGTGTTCTGGAATCCCAACACAGGGGTACACACTGTAACAAAGTCCTTCCTGAACAGAATGAAGAGGATAGGCTTGAACCAAAGGCTGTGATGATTACAATCCATCATAATCAATAAGCATTTATTAACGACCTAGTATGGGTCAAGGCCTGGGGCTAGATTTTCCACTTTTCTGTTTTGAAGACTGAAGGGGTTATATGGCCAAGGAAAACTGAGATGGGTTTGCAGAGCTGGCTATCTGCTCTGAGACAGCTGTATGCTTATCATTGTCAAGTAAGTTTAGAGGAGGACTGGGGTCCAAGAAGTCTCATGTTTGGGTTCAAAAGGGAGAGTACTATGGTAAAATCAGTAAAAAAAAAAATCACCCTAATTAGCAACAGCCATGATTATCAAACTCCTGCCTTCCAAGTTTGTCCTGCTCTTCAGACATTCTCTCATTAAGGCATTATTATCTCCCTTCAGACAGGAAAACTGCAGCCTAAAATAAGGGACTGATTTGCCTACACACAATCAGCAATTCAGTGGGAAGGACCGGGTCTGACTCTCTAGCCCTTTATCACTATTTCCTATATTCTACCATGTGTATGCCTAGATAGGTGTCCATTTGTAAACATAAACATGTGTGACTATGTAGGTAAAAGTAAACAGTTAAGTTAGAGACTTGACCTGTGATTTCCTGTGTATACAGGACTCCCTGATAAGGAAGGTTACCCTCCCAGTGCTGGGTGGCACTTTCCAACTTCAAGTCTTAGATACCTAGAGAACTGGTGTCAAACTCATAGAGAAATGGGGCCATTGACCATGCATATGAATCTGTGCCCCTCACACTGAAAAAGAAAACCACATATTAACATTTTGTTTATTGTTTAGTCGTGTGTCTGACTCTTTGTGACCCCTTTTGGGGTTTTCTTGGCAAAGATACTAGAGTGATTCGCCATTTCCTTCTCCAGCTCATTTTACAGATGAGGAAACTGAAGCAGTGTTAAATGACTTGCCCAGGGTCTCACAGCTACTAAGAGTCTGGGGCCAAATTTGAACTCGGATCTTTCTGACTCCAGGATAGAGCCTGGTGCTCTATCCACTGTGTCACCTAGCTGCCCCATATCAACATTATCTCTGCTTGAAATAATTCACATATTATCCTTTTCACAGGAGTCCCTGAGGGAGCTTATACTCAATGAATTCTATAATACTTCTGATGTTTTTTGGGAGACACCTCACTGGAATTTCATTCAGAGAACTTCACATATTCTTTGTATGCTCAATGGTGGAAACCTTTTGTCTTTTGAGGATGGGTTTTTGGAAATAGCCAAAAGTTGTTCGTAATTAAATCTATTGAATAATCTGAGTAATATTGGGTTGTTATTTATTTTTTTAATAAAATAAACTAGCAAAAAAAAACCCATTATCTCTGCTTTATTGTGTTTTTGCTTATTTTGTTAAATATTTCCCAAATGCATTTTCATCTGATTCAGGCTCCACTAGAGAGAGGCAAAACACAGCCCGCAAACAAGCTGCATGTTTGACACTGCTCGCCTGGGGAACTGAGACCTCTGCCCAGGGTCACAGTATATGTCAGAGGCAGGACCTGAGCCCAGGCCTTCTGGCTTCCAGGCTGGCTCTCTAGCTATTATACAATGCTGCTTCTCTTCCCAACTTTTACATAAGGAAATGAAGACACAGAGGGGGAAGGTGATATGTATAGTCAGACAGATAATGAGTGGCAGAGAATAGATTCTAATTCACGTCTGACTCTTGAGCCCAGTGACCATTCTAAAAAAACGAGCTGTCTTCTAAATTAGTTTTTCCAGGACATAGGGAGGCCAGAATCTCAAGGGAATTGAACACCTATTCTGACACGTGTGCTCTGTTTTGTCAGCATATGTGTATAACAAGGTGGGCCTATGTGCATCTTACACATGAAATCTGGACATAACTGAATACAGACATTTCTGCACACACAAGTTCACTGAGTATCACGGTTATTTGTAGACATGATTTATTTTCCTACCAAATATGTATGTTTTTAGAGGACAAGGGATCATGTCTTATACTCCTTTGCATACAGAGCACACAGCTAGGATTTACTCCACCACTCACTTGTGTGGAATGACTTGGTCGAGTATATCAACCTCTTAAGGCCTCAGTTCTATTAGATCTATAATATACCAACTCTGTAGGATCATGGTGAGGAAAAACATGAGTTCTGGTATCCCCTACAATACCAGGCAGGTACAGTGCCATATACACGGAAGTCCTTGAAGAATGTTTGTTGGCTGACTGTAGTTATGCACGGGCATATTGGGATATGCATATATGTAAATATGTTCATGAACATGAGTGCTATACAGCCGTGTACTTGCATGGCTCCTCTATGCATCATCTCCTCCATTTAGATTGTAAGCTTCTGGCGAGTAAGGCCTCTGTTTGCTCTTCTATTATTTGTATCCCTACCACTGTCCTTGGCATTTAGTAAGCACTCAATAAATGCTTTTTCTTTCACTCACTCACTCACTCATTCATTCATTCATTCATTCATTCATGTGTATTCTGCTTGACATTCAAGGCCTTTCACAGTCTGGAACGTTCCAGTTTTATCTCTTATTAAAATCCTTTGATGTACTCTGTACACCAACCAAACTAGGCAAACACTATGCTCCCCAACAAGCAACATGTCTTCATGCCTCTGTCTTTTCTCATGCTGTTCCCTATGCCAGGAATGCCTTTACAGGTGGGACAGTAGATAGAGGGCTGGGCTTTTAGTCAGGAAGACCCAAGTTCAAATCTGACCTCAGATACGGACTAGCTGTGTGACCCTGGGAAAGTCATTTTACCTGCTTGTCTCAGTTGCCTCAACTGTAAAATGAGGATAATAACAGGACCTACCTCAGAGGGTTGTTGTGGCGAACAAATAATTCAGTATTAGCTTAACACAGTGCCTGGCACATAGTAAGGGATTTATAAATGCTTATTCCTGCCCCCCTTCTCTTTCTTCCTTTGAAATCCAATACAATGCCATCTCCTCTGACACTGTTTCCTGACCTTCCCAGTTGGTAATGATCCCTTCCCCTTAGCACTTTGTTTTGCACCTCTGTTAATGCACCAATAATATAATATTGTCCATTATCACCTATGTTTTTTCTTAGTCCCCTCTTAGACTATTTTTTTTTTGCAGGGGGGGAAGGCAGGACAATTGGGTTTAAGTGACTTGCCTAAGGTCACATGGCTAGAAAGTGTTAAGTGTCTGAGGCCAGATTTGAACTCAGGTCCTCCTGACTCCTGGGCTGGTGCTCTATTCACTGTGCCACCTGGCTGCCCCTCCCTATTAGACTTGAGGCTGCTTGAGGGTGAGGATCATGTCTTACCTAATTCTGGATCTCCCATAGTGCCTACACGGCACTCTGCACACAGTAAGTGCCTAACATTTATTGTAGGCACACACATATGCACACCTGCCCTGGAAGTAAAACCCCACAGCTTCTCTCCATCCTCCATAGAAATCCTCTCACCGGTTAGTGGATCCATTGTAGCAGTAGTTAGGGAGGAAGTCAAAGTTCAGCTCCCAGAATACGTGGAGGGTGATGCGGCCATAAGGGGCAGAAACATTGTGATTGGCTTCCCGGAACATGGCGTCAAAGCTATCCAGGGTCATGTGCTTACACAGTAGCCGATGGGTTAGACGGTTGATCTCCAAAAGCCATTCAAGCTCCTGCCCCAGAGAAAGAAGACACATTTGGTTGTCTGAGCCTTGACTGAAGTCCAGGATTTTGATGAGAGGCCAATGAAATAATGGTATCTGAAAATTCTTTGAAAAGTAAAAACTGCCAAGGCAATGTAAGGGATTAAGGGACTTGATTAAACAGAAGGGAATCTGATACGATAGGAACTTAAAAACATACACAAAGCTACCAGTGTTGTAAGTCTGATCATGTCCCCTGCTTCCTCAACAAACTCCAGTGGCTGGTCCCCTTCTACCTCCAGGATCAAATAGAAAGCCCTTTGCTTGGTATTTCAAGCTCTTCTCAACCTGGACCCTTTCAGGTTACTTACACTTTAGCCCCCTCCATGTAATCTGCCATCCAACTGTACTTGCCTCCTGGCTGGTCTTTACACACAGCACCTCATCCTGTTTCTCTGAGCCTCTGCATTCTTTCATTTTCTCACTCTGTTTCTCCCTCCCTCTCTCCCTCCCACCATCTCTCTCTCCCTTTCTCTCCTCTCTTTCCTTCTCTCTCTACCTCTCTTTCTCCCTTCTGTCTCTCCCTCTTTCCCTCTCATCATTTCTCCTTCTCTCTTTCTCTTCTCTCTCTCCCTCCTCTTCTCTGCCTCTCTCTCTCCCTTTTCTCTGTCTCTCTCCCTTTCTCTCCTCTCTTTCCTTCTCTCTCTACCTCTCTTTCTCCCTTCTGTCTCTCCCTCTTTCCCTCTCACCATTTCTCCTTCTACCTTTCTCTTCTCTCTCTCTCTCACGCTCCCTCCCACCATCTCTCTCTTCCTTTCTCTCCTCTTTCTCTTTCCTTCTCTCTCTACCTCTCTTTCTCCTTCTGTCTCTCCCTCTCACCATTTCTCCTTTTACATTTTTCTTCTCTCTCTCTTTCTCTCACTCTCCCTCCTCCTCTCTGCCTCTGTCTCTCTCCCTTTTCTCCGTCTCTCTCCCTTCTCTGTCTCCCTCTCTATCTCCCTCTCAGTCTCTCTCTTTCTCCTCCCCACTCCTGTCTCTTAGAATTCCTTTCTTCAAAACCCAGCTCAAACATTTCCTTCTGCAAGAAATCTTTCCTAGTTCTCCCAACTACAAGAGCTTCTCCAAGGTTACTGCCTTCTACTTTTTTTTTTTTTGCCTTTTTTGGGGGGGAAGGCAATTGGAGTTAAGTGACTTGCCCAATGTCACACAGCTAGTTTTTGTGTTAAGTGTCTGAGGCCGGATTTGAACTCAGGTCCTCCTGACTCCAGGGCCGGTGCTCTATTCACTGCACCACCTAGCCACCCCTGCCTTCTACTTTTTATGTATCTAATACATAAACCTAATTATTTATATATTTTCTCTCTCCATTAGAGTGAAAATTCCTTGAAGGTAGGGACTATTTTTGTCTCTTTTTGTACCTTCATAGCTTATCACATTTTCTAGCATACAATAAGTGTTTAATAAATGTTTGTTGATCGATGAGTTAATAGACCTTGACATATATTATCTTCTTTAATTCTATGAATAACTTTGTGATATAGTTAGGTGGTACACTGGATAGAGTGTGGGGCCTGGAGGTAAGAAGATATGAGTTCAAATTAAGACTCAGATTCTGACTACCTAGGGTTGTTGCAAGGATCAAAGATAATATTTATAAAGCACTTAACACAATTAATTAATTATTAAATAAATAGATGCTTATTCACTTTCTGGATGTATACTATCTCTTTTAATTCTGTGAATAACTTTGTGAGGTAGGTATTGTTCACTCGTTTCAGTTGTATTTGACTCTTTGTGACCCCATTTGGGGTTTTCTTAGGAAAGATACTAAAGTGGCTTGTCATGTTTTGCTCCAGCTTATTTTACAGATGAGGAAACTGAGGCAAACAGGGTTAAATGACTTGCCCAGGGTTCCACGGCTTATAAGTGTCTGAGGCCAGATCTGAACTCAGGAACATGCGTCTTCCTGACTTCAGGCCTAAGACTCTATCCACTGTTCTACCTAACTGCCCCATGAGGTAGGTACTATAAGGAATTGGTTCAGATTTGAGATTTCATCAGTGGAGGGAAATTTTACCATAGAAACTTCCTCCACCAATGAAAATCTTATTTGATCCTCACAACAACCCTGGGAGGTAGATGCAATGATTAGTCCCATTTGACAGATGAGAAAACTGAGGCAAACAGAGGTCAAATGACTTGTTTAGAATCACATAACTAGTAAATGTCTAAGGCCAGATTTGAACTTATATCTTCCAAATTCCAGGTCCAGCACTCTATCCACTGTGCCATCTAGCTGCCTGTATGTCTGAAAGGCTACCATGTGCATGGTCCCAGAAGTTAAAATAGGAACCCTGGATCGAAGTTGAAGATGTAGGCTTAATATATGGGAATCAGTGCTATCCCAAAGTGAAAAGTGCTTCCCTAGGAAGTAATGAGCTCCTTCTCCTAAGAGTTCTTGAAGGAAAGTCCAGATGAGGACTCACTGAATATGTTATAGAGGGAATTAGTGATCAGGTATCCCTGGACTACATGGCTTCAGAGGGTGCTTCTAGCTCCAGGATCCTGGGAGGTTAAACCAAATGGTCTCTAAGGTCTCTTCCTGCAAAAATACTGACTCACAAACTTCTTAAGAGCCTCCTGTATTCAGAGCACTGTTCCCTGTCCTGAGGAAGCCTGCTTCTGCCCTCCTGAAGTTTACAATCTAGTAGGAAGATAGGAAATATACCCATGTAATTATAATACAAAATGAAACATGAAAAGTGCTTGAGATGCACAAACCAAGGGCTCTTTAAGGCATAAAGGGAGAAGACTCAGCACTGATGCTAATGTTCTATTATTCCCAGAACTCATTAGGTATCAGATTTCTAAAGCAGAAAGCAATGAGGCAATTACCTTTGTTGGACTGTGGCTATGCAGCACCAAGAGTGTCTCTCTCCTAATCAACACGAGCTAAGGCCACCCCAACCTAGCAAACAGATTACTGTACTGGGTTCTCAGAAAAAGATGCTCTCTGGGAGCTATCTTTGCATGATCAAAACCAGTACCTTTTAAATTTACCACCAAAGAGCACATTTTACATTATGAGGAAAGAGGAGAGACAATTTTGGTCTCTGAGTTGGTCAAAATGAGCTCCTATGGAACATAAGCTAACATTGCACTTTTCTGATGTGGTCTGGGGCCACCAGAATGTGCCAACTGACCACTTTCATTGTGAAAAGCTGGCAAAAATTCACCACAAAAAGAAAAGCTTCCATTTCCCTCTCAGGTCCTATTGAAACAAAATGCTTCCCACAGCTCTCACTTTATGTTTGCCACCTGAGTCTATTTTAAATTCTAGGACATTCAAAGTCATACAGAATTTCAGAGCTGGAAAGGACCTTAGACATAGAATGGCAATTGTGCTCACTCTGGACGACCTGAATTAAAATCCCATTGCTGCCATTTGCTACTTGTGAGATCTTGGGTGAATCAGTCACTTAACCTCCCCTAGACCTCATATGTAAAATAATTAGGGTTGGACCAAATGGCCTCTAAGGCTCCCTCAGTTCCAGATCTATGATCCATCATCAGAATTGGAATTAGAATACAAAATGTAAGAGCTGGAAGAAACATTATATCATAAAATAGAGTTTGTTTTGTTGTTAATAATTGTTTAGCCATGTCTGACTCTTGATGACCCCATAGACTCTGCTCCTGGGGTTTTCTTGGCAAAGATGCCAGAATAGTTTGCCATTCTCTTCTCCAGGGATCTTTCTGGATCACCTTTTGTCAGGCAAACAGAGGTTGTCACTTGCTCAGGGTTCCACAGTTAGGAAGTGTCTCAGGCTGGATTTGATGTCAGGTCTTTCTGACTTTAGGCCCCAGTTTTCTATCCACACACGGCTACCAGCTGCCTCAAAATCGAATTATGTAGCTGACAAAGATTCATTTAGTGCAATCTTCTCATTTTGGAGATGTGGAAACTGATACTCGGAGGGCAGAGGACCTGCACAATGCCCCTCAGTACTTGTATCAGAGCCGAGAGGAGATATCAAGCCTCGTATCTTCCACCCTAGTGCTATTTCCCCTATGTCACCCTCAGAGAAATTTCGAGAAGACGGGGGTCCAGGGTAGAGTAGTCATGTTTGTGTTTCATCCCCGAACATTACAGTGATACCTGTTCATGCATTTTGTTCTTAGCATCTTGGGGAATAAATAGCTATGCCTGTGAGTCAGAAGCAGACGACTACCTCTGTCTTTGTTTCCAATTAGAGATCATAGGATCACAGATTTGGAGCTGGAAGCCACTGAGTCCAACCCCCTCTTTTTGAAAATGAGGAAACTAAGAAATACAAAGGTTGAATGATTTGCCCAACATCATATAGTTAGTCATTGTCTCACACAGGATTTGAATCCAGGTTTCCTCTTCCTGACTCCAAGGCCAACACTATCTACTATGCCATGTTTCCTCTCAATCTTGCTCTGTTGAGGATGGGAAAAAAAAAAGAGATCCATTTCTCTTTATAGGAAAGGCACCCTATAAAATGTAACTAGTCACTTCCTTCCTTTGTGTTCTAGCTCCATGACCCCAAACTCAAGGGCCAGTTTTGGGTCCAGACCTTCAGATTTCCCAGTCCCCATTCTCTTACCACAATAGAGGTCAGGTCCTCACTCTCAAAGCGGCTGATGGCTTGGTCTAAGGATTTATACATTGCGGCAGAGATGCGCTGGGTAATAAGCCTGTTTAGGTCAATTGACCTACCAAGCAGCTGTGGAGAAGGAGAGAAGTTATTTAACATTCATGTAGGCAATGGAGAAAATGCTAATAGCAGGACTGGGGCAGGGATTCTGGGCAATGACTCTGGTGCCTTTTTTCAACTCATATCCTAAATTTAGCCTCTCTGTTTCTCCTGTACCTCCTCACCTTCCCTCACCCACCTCCACATCCCAACAAACCATCTCAGAGTCAAAGCAGCAAGTACCTCGAGTATGACCTATTTCTACACAGCTACTGCTGTCATATCACAGAGGTGCATTTTAATGCCAGTGGTATGAAGGAAGGGTTTATTTCAGGAATGAAAATATAGCAGAGGAGGAAATTTTCCCAGTGCACAGACATGGATATTATCACATGTGCTCCATATAATAATAAACACTTCATTGGAAAAGTCTTGTTTGCATTGATAACATTTCACTCTATGCCATTACTATCATCACCATTATTACTCTTATTTAAATTCTCTATCCCTCTCTCCCCACAGGGAAAACAATGCTGACAGTAATGGGTCTCTTGTAGCAAATGAGGTGTATTGCATTCACTTAGGGTCATCTTGTGGATCATTATGGCTGTTTCCAGAACCGAATTCAATGTATCAGCTTTTGGCAAAGTGGAATCGCATTCAATTCAACACATTTGGCAATCATTTATTAAGCTCTTCTCAGGTGCCAAGTGTCCAGGCAATAGTACAAAGAGTGCTGGGCTTGGAGTCAGGGACTCTTGGGTTCAAATCTCACCTCTGATACTTATTTGCTGTTATGATCCTGGCCAAGTCACTTAACACCCTTGTACCTTGCAACTCTTTAAGACCTACTAAGTAGTACTAAGTCATAGAAAGGTTGTGATCTGTGACCTACCTAAGGTGAGAGAGTTCCCATACCAGAAATTCCCTACATTAATGAATTCACAGATGGCTCCAACCTACCTTTCCAGTTTTATTACACATTACTCTCCTTCACACAATCTTTGGGACAACCAAACTGTTTTTTTTTTTTTTTGTAGTTCCTCACACCTGAAACTCCATCTTTTGTCACCACATTTTCATACTAGCTGTTCCCAATGCCTGGAATGCACTCCCTCACCTTCATCTCTTAAAAACCCTAGTTTAAAGTCCAGCTCGAGCATTTCTTCCTACCTAAGGCCTTTTCTTAACTCCTCAGCAGCTAGTGCACCCTTCCCCCCCATTATCATGTACATATTCATTCATTTTTATATATACTCTTTATGAAGTCGGAGCTGTTTAGGTTATCTCCTCCAGTAGAAAGTAAGCTCCTTGAGGGCAGTTCTGTATATACTCAGCATCTAGCAGTGTCAAGTACACAGTAGGCAGTTAATAAAAATTAGCTGATCGATTGACTGGTTTATGTGCAAGGCACTGTGTTAAGCACAGGGACCACACAAAGATGAATGCTAAAGCTGTTTTTCTGGGTCTTCAGGACCCTGCAGTCTGTTAAAATGACAGAATGTCCATGATTACAAATAATTCTTTTCATATCCTTCTAACTTCTCTGAGGGATCAGTACTCATGGGATCAAAGATATGGAGCTGAAAGAGATCCTGGGGCTCAAGTCCAAGTCCCCCACTTTACACATGGTGAGACTGAAGCTGGGAAAAGCAAAATGACTCACCCAAAATTATAAGTGTAACCAGGGTTCAAACCCAGGTCCTCTCACTTCCAACCCAGCACTCTCTCTGTCACTGTGTTATGGTGGTGCTCAGTTATGTTACGGGTATGCTGCAGCCAGCTCTAACTGGCTTGCCTCTGATCATTCAGTTTTCAATGTGAGCATTTAAACTTCAGAAATCAGCAAATGTTACAAGTCAGGGCTCGATTTATTATTTTGTTGATCATCTAGACTTAAGAAAGTGTTAATAATACAAATTAAACTTAAAAGTGTATGTGTATACATTTCCCCCCCAGGGAATCTGGCTGTTAAACATTTCCCAAATCTTTCCTGATTGAGCTCAATAGGAGTGCAGTAGAAGGGTCAGGGAATAAAGTCATCACCAGACTAGTGACCGCAGACATCACTGGCATCACCATCACCATCCTCCTCCTCCTGATGAGAAGCCTTTATATAGCACTTTAATGTTTCCGAAGTGCTTTGCATCCAATATCTCATTTGAGCCCCACAATACCCCTGATTAAAGTACCCACCACTTCCTTTTGATCTTTGAGAGCTTTGGAACTCAGCCTTTGTTGTGACATTACTTCTCTCCTCTCCCTGAAAAATCACTGGGCAAGGCAGTACTGTGCACAGACCGTGTAATTAGCACAGAGAGCTAAGAGCTCCAGGGTCATTTAGCTGACAGCTTGTCACACAGTGGGGTCCCCAAAAGCAGGATATGAAGTCTCCATGGTGTATCTGGGTTCTGACTGCCCTAGTCATATTAAAACCTTTCACTGGGGAAATTTTCATGTCTAGCTCCCAGAATTATTTCCTGGATATTAAGAATCAAACATGAGAATGGGGAACATTAACTTTTACCTTTTCATTATTTGGATATCCTGTATATCAGAGACTGTCCCCCTCCCCCACCCCATCCTTCTAAACTTAAAGGACTGATGAAAGATAAAATCTCCCACTTATAAATGGTAGACATGGGTAAGAAGAGAGGCAGTTAAAATTATGTATGTGATGAATAAAATGTTGATAATTCAACCAATCAATCAACAAACATTAATTAATTACCATGAGCCAGGGACTGTGCAAAGAGCTAGTGATAGAAAAATAAAAATGGTACAGTTCTTTCTATCAAGGATCTTATAGTTTAGTCAGGGGAGATGATATTTATGTGTAAGGGTTTACCTACATGAGAAATAGCTACTAGATAGACAGCAATTGATTTTGGGGGGTAAGTGCTAGAAGCTGGGGGGTGAGGAAAGGTTTCATGTAAAAGGCAGCACTTCAGCTGAGCTTTGAGGGAAAATAGAGATGCTAAGAGATAAAAGTAAAGACAGAGTGCATTCTGGGTGGGGGGACACATAGAAAGGACCATAATGGACAGCAGCTTAGGGATCGTGAGAAAGGTGAGAAAAAAACAAAAGCTTATATAAAGCCCCACTGTATGCTAGCACTTTTACAAATACTAAATGCTTTCGTAAATACCATCTCATTTGATCCATGAAATAACCCTGGAAGGCTGTTGTTTTATTGTTTCAGTTATGTCTGACTCTCTGTGACCCCATTTGGTGTTTTCTTGGCAAAGATACTGGAGTGATTTGCTATTTCCTTCTCCAGCTCATTTTACAGATAATGAACCCTGGGAAGTAGGTGCTGTTATTTTCCCCCTTTCATAATTGAGGAAACTGAGGCAAACAGAGGTTAAAGTGACTTACCCAGGATCAAATAGCTAGTAAATGTCTGAGGCTGCATTTTAACTCGGGTCTTACTGATCCTCTGACCAGTATTCTAACCACCGGGTCACCAGCTGACTTCGGTGAGAGGAGAGATCTATAGCAGCCAATAGCTACACAAGGTGGACTCAGAGGAGGAAGAATAATCACTCAGGGCTAGTATTCATATATACTGAGAGATACAATTTCTTATCATACATGAAATACAATGAAAGTTTTATATCCTTTGGTGCTCTAAGGCTAAGAGATGTGGGGGCTGATTTGGTTTCCTGGCCCTCCTTTGACAGATCACATCCATCCATATCTGAAGGAGTTTTAGGGGTTCCTTGGTTACTGGTTCTCTCCCTTCTTACCTGGACATGTCTCTGTTTCAGCAGAGTTTCATAGCGGTTAGATGGTGGATATGGAATAATGACTCCATAATTCTTGCATTCTGCTCTAAAACGTTTATCCAATAGTACACTGGATGGAGAAAAAAATAAATAAATAAGACCAATGAACATAACCATGCTCAGACCTGTCAGTAACATCTCTTCAGAACAGATGACCTATGTTATCAGAAGTTTTCTTGAATGCTTTTCAGTGTTAATTCTACCCTAGGTGACAGAAAGGGGAGTCAAAGTGTTTGCTTCCTGGTCATGTCCTTTCTTCTCTTTTAATCATATATAGATAAACGACTTGATATGAGAGCTGTACTGTATTCCTGAATAGGAATTTTGCACGATATAAAATTTGGGTAAATGGAAGCATATTTCAAGCCTGTCAGAGCAGTTTACCATCTAAAGCCGTGGTTCTCCACGGATGTATGCAGCTGTGGCATGAAATTTTGGATGTTCTACTATTGCAGATAAGGGGAAATTTATAAATAATTTCGTTTAATACAAATTCCACTTACCCAATTTTTATAGTATAATATTTCCAAAATAAACAAACTTGCTTATTTTACATAGTAACCTGAATACACATCAGACTCTACAAAAATAGCTACTGTGCATGCTTGAGTGTCCTAATTCTGGGATGTTGCCAACTCAAATGTTCTAAGGCCAGGACTTCCACACAGTGAAGAATACTGTGTCAAAAGCAAAAATGTCATGACCTCAAGTAATGTCACAGAGGATCCTCTTAAAATAAGAAAAAATGTTTTATAATGCAAATAAGTACTTCCTAATTTATTTGGTTTGCAAATTAAGATTTTCTCAAGATTAGGTTCTCTTAAAGTGGGCTATAGGTATGCTTAAGGCCCCTTCTGATGATCATACTGAGTCTGATACGGGATGACAGATGGAGTATGAGTAAGATATTCTTATCATAGCATTGGAACTAATTAGAAAGACCTTCTGAATCCAGATTTAGGTTCTAATGGCGGAATCACGGATACCACATGTCTTTTTTCAGAGAAGCAGGAGAATGAACAATGGGGAATATCAATTTTTACTTTTGGATTATCTGGGTAATCTTCACCTCATAGACTCCCCCATCCCTCTAAACTTAAAGGTCTGATTAAGGATGAAACTTCCCATTTACAAATGATCAATATGGGCAAGAAGAGAGTTACTTTGAATTTATGCAGGCAATGAATAAAATGTTGATAGTCTGATCAATCAACAAGTAAGTATTAAATTACTATGTGCCAGGCACTATGCAAAGAGCTGGAGAAGCAAAAACAAAAAAATGACGTGGTCCTTTCCATCAAGGATCTTTCGTTCAGCCAAGGAAGATGACTTGTCTCAGTGGAGTTTTTAGAGGTAATATCACTCACCACTCTATCCAGGGGATTCTCATACCTGCCAGCCATCGCTTTGTAGTAGGCAAAGATCTGATCCGCTAATTTATACACAAACTGATCGAAACATAGATTGACCTGATGAAGAAAAGGCAGAAAATGTTATTGGCATCTCTTACTTTCATTTATGAAATGGAAGAGAACAACTTATGTGCTCTTCAATACTAACTTGGCCCATAGTAAAAGCTGGAGTGGCAGAAGGAAACAGAGTTCTGGGCCCTGAGTGAGGCCTGGATTCATATTTCATCTCTGATACATACTGGTTGTGTGATCCTGGACAAGTCACTTCAATCTCTTTGAACCTCAGTTTCCTCATCCGTAAAATGGGAATGGTAATATTTGCCTTATAGAGTTGTTGTGAAGAAAGCATTTTGTAAATATTAAAATGCTATGGAAACATGCTGAATTAGCATTACGATTATTTTATATGTGAAAGCCCAGGCCCTTCTTCTTTATGGGTCTCCAGCTTGTCCTCAGAGAAGGACAAAAGTTAGTCACCAAACCACTGAATTCTTCACAGAAGCATAAAAGCTAATCTGTTATCAATCAATCAACAAAACACCTACTAAGTGCCTGCTATGTGCCATGGACTCAGGATGCAAAGACAAATATGAAAAATTATCTTCCCTCAAGAAGTTTGCATCAGTGAGAGAAACACAAGGATCTGGGGTGGGGTGGGAAGGGGCAATATCTCTCATAGATTTATCTTCATATCGTGCAATGAATGGCAAGGGACTCTCTCAATCCTAGCCTCCTCCATTTATTGCTGCTCTGGTGTGTTTCCATTTCTCATCTTGTTTTGGACATGCTTTCCAATCTCTAGCACAGAACTGTTGGGGTGATTTTTTTTTACCCCTCTGACTTCGGAACTTTTTTTTCTTCCTGTCTGGTGTTTTTACCCATTTTTCACATTCTTTCAAAGAATCATAGGCTCTCAGAACTGGAAAGAACATTACAAGATGTCATCTTGCAAAAAAATTCCCTCTACTACACTTCTACTTAAAAAACCTCTGGTGATGCGGAACATGCTATCTCAGGAGGCATTCCATTTCACTTTAGGGCAGATCTGATCATTAAGAAGCTTTTCCTTACATCTAGACAAAATGGATCTCTCTAAAACTTCCCTTTGCTCTCTGGGACAAAGTAAAACACGTCTAAATGTTTTTGTTTTTGTTTTCCATGACAGCCCTTCCAGCACTTGAAGAAAATGATCATGTGCTACCTACATCTTCTTTTCTCCTGGTTAAATATTCCCAGGGCCTTCAACCAGAAACGCTGTTTAGGTATTGATGGCTGAGAATAAGTAAATAGCAACTGTCTTCTGTTCTGGCCAGAAATACTGTGGGTCTTCCCCACCCAGATAGATTTCTTTGGGTGCATTTTAAAATCTCAATTGCTACCTAACCCTCAGTTGTTGAATGGTCGAGGTCTCAGACTAACTGAGACCTGGGAAAGACCTTAATTTTAAAAGGCCAAGGTTACCCACTGCATCCTGGGTCCTCGCCAGTTGTCTTGACCTTTGTCTTGCCACTAGACTGACATCCCAACTGGAGGAGAGAGCTAGGCTGACTTTGTGGAGCTCTGCCTCACTCAGATTCACCTCAACGGCAAATGAAGACATCACGTTCTCGAGAATGAAGGGCAAACATAACATATGGTACAGTCTACAGGCTCTTCACTAGCCCTGATGCCTCATTCTGGGCATACTCTAGCTAGTCAATGTCTTTCCTGCAATGTGGTGTCTAGTGCAGAACACAAAGTTAAAACTCTCTATGTCCTAACACACATAGAAAACCTTTATTACACTGATTCATAAGCCCATCAATGGTGAACTTGCCATATTCCAGTATGAATAAAGGTTCACATGAGACACAGAAGGTCAACCACCCAACAAAAGCAGGAGCTGTAAATGGCTCTGGGCTGGGGGCATAAAAAAGATGTGGGTGAGGAAAGCTCAGGGTGTGAAAATAATTGTAGAGGAAATGGGTTATATTTAACTGTTCTATCCTGCATTCTTTTGTCTCCAGATCCTCAGATCCAGAAGGGCCAATTCTTTATGGAAACTTCTTTGATTTCTGACAGAGCTTTTATACCACTACAATTACCTATAAAAACAAAGTAAGCTGAACAGTAGGGACATCCGCCTCCCCATTTCACTTTGATGTTTTTTGTTCTACTGGTTTGGTTTTGCTTCCCTTGGTGGTACCTTGCTGAAGGAAAAAAAATACCCAAAATCAGAAATGGGTATCCAAGCATTAAGGAACCATCTGCTGTACTAGGCACTTGAGAAACAGGAAATAAGACACAGTCCTTGCCCTCAGAAAGCTTACAATGACCAATATTCAGCAAATTAAGTTTGACTTTGATGCCATCTTCCTTAAAGCCTTGTCATGCCCAGGACCTGTGGCACCCAACTTGGGTCAATGTTTATGATTTTGGTGTGTATGCCTCCCCAGAACACAGGGAACAGGTTGGCATTCTTGTTCATTTTTCCCATGAAACATACAAGCTTTTGCTTCACAACACACACTGCAGGAATGCGCTCCCCCCCCCCCCCAAAAAAAATGGCATGTGGATCCCTGGGCACAGGGATCATACTCTTATGTAGCAGCTGGATCATCTGGCAATGACTACGACCTGATGGCTCAGCCCATTACTCCAGGACCTGCTATTCCAGGTGCCCCTCAGCCTATCCCTGTTGCAGGTGAGCACACTATCCGTAACTACCCGGCAAATGTCCACGGGGCTCTGCTGAGTGGGCTGAGGGAAGCTGGGCACATTGCAGACCGGTTTCTAGGTGCTATGTACACACTCCCGCGCCAGGCAACCCCCGGGGTCCCAGATCCCCAGCCCCCCAGCATGTGAGGCTGAAGTGAAGCTCACATGAGTGTGGGCTGGAAAGACTGTCTAATTAGATGTGATGTGTGTTTGCTTCAGTAAAAGCAAACTTCTCTAGCAATAGATTTCACCAGAAGTTCCTCCTGGTGTCTCTGTCCCCATGAGGAAGGAGAGCCAAGGGCTGGTCCGATGCCGAGAGAGGACCTTCCAGAGTGACTGTTTGGTTGGATGTAAGGAGTGCACAATAGACCTGTTTGTTCAAAAATCCCTGTTTTCACTGAAGTTTAGGACTCTTAAAGCAGCAGCTGTGGGAATACAGTTGAAGGAGCGATTGTCTCTTTGGTTTGGCTTGAGTATTTTTTTGTTTATTATTATTTTTTAGAATAAAAGTTCCTATGAAAACCAAAAAAAAAAAGGGGGGGGGGGTGGCTAGGTGGTGCAGTGAATAGAGTACTGACCCTGAAGTCAGGAGGACATGAGTTCAAATCCAGCCTCAGACACTTAACACACTTACTAACCGTGTGACTTTGGGCAAGTCACTTAACCCCAATTGCCCTCCAAAAAAAAAAAAAGCAAAAATAAATAAATAAAATAAAACAGGGTGGATAGGTGGTGCAGTGAATACAGCACCATCCCTGGAGTCAGGAGGACCTGAGTTCAAATCTGGCCTCAGACATGTAACACAAAACTAGCTGTGTGACCTTGGGCAAGTCATTTAACCCTAATTGCCCTATCTTCCCCACTCCAAAAGGCAAAAACTAAAATAATAAACTAAAATAATTAAAAATTATTAAATTTGTAAATTATTTAAAAAAATCTGATTAGTCCTCCACTTGATATTTCAAAATGTTTTTCATATCCAATATCTCATTCAATCCTCATGATAGCTCTTTGAGTGTGGGTAGAGCAGGATAAGGATGATCATTTCTTCTTTATAGACAGTAAAACTGAGATACAGAAAGTGCCTTAAATAACTGATGAAAGGTTGGTTGGTTTATTTGGGGGTGGTGGCGGGGTCAAGGCAGTGACAGCTGTTTTTGTTGCAATTGTTTGGACAGGTGATTTCACTAATGTACTGAACTCCCAGTATGGAAACTTCTTCCATGGATGCTGATTAGCAACTCATATACAACCGAGTCGTACAGCAAAGAAGTTTCAACAAAGAATTGGGTCTTCCAGATCTGAGGATCTGGTGACAAAAAGAATGCAGGGTATAACAGTTACATATAATCCATTTCTTCTGGAATTCTTTTCACACCCTGACTCCAGTTGCCTGGAGCACTGAATGGTTAAATGGGTTACCCATAGTCTCATATCCAGTATGTATCAGAGGTAGGGCCTGAGTCCCACAACAACTGCCCCCCTCTCCATTATATCATATTTCCTCCCTGACCCAAGTGACCTAGACATAAATATCCTTTGTTAAACTAAACCTTCCCAAACATCTGTAGGAGATACTTTATTAATTTAATTTTTTTATTATTAAAAACTTGACAGCCATGAGCAAATATGAACATTCCCTCACACAAAGAACCAAAAAAGAAGATTGTTTTGGAAACTGTGAATCTCTAGTAGTTACAGCTTGGAATTTTTAAAAAGGAGATATGAAATTTAGCTTGGTAGTTCTACCATAGCCCTGCTTCTCTCTGTCTTCTGAGGTTCCTTCTGTTGCCCTTTAAGTACTTTCTAAAATGTTTCATTCCAGCACATCTTTTTTTTTTTTTTTTGCTTTTTGGAGGGCAATTGGGGGTTAGGTGACTTGCCCAAAGTCACACGGCTAGTAATTGTGTCAAGTGTCTGAGGAACATTTGAACTCAGGTCCTCCTGACTCCAGGGCCAGTGCTCTATTCACTGAGCCACCTAGCTGCCCCCACCAGCACATCTTTAAAGGTGGCTACCTCCAGTTATAAAGCAGGGGAGAGGCGGAAATGTAAGGTGATGCTGGGTCCTTACCTCGGCCTCAATCTCGTCATACAGGAACTGCTTTTTGAACTTTGTCAAGGCGTAATATGCACTGTCATTATAGAGATCCAAAGGATACAGCACATACCTGAGGGGGACAAACAAAGCTCTGAAAGCGATCTCCATCATAATGCAGGGTTTCTGGACTCAGGGAAAACAAAAGGGATGAGCATAATTTGGGAATCGATTAAGGCTGGATGTATACTTGGACTTAAAGTGTGTTGTGGTTCAGTCGTTTTCAGTCTTGTGAGACTCTCTGTGACCCCATTTGGGGGGTTCTTGGCAAAGATACTGGACTGGTTTGCCATTTTCTCCTCCAGCTCATTTTACGGATGAGGAAACTGAGGCAAACAGGGTTAAGTGACTTGCTCAAGGTTACACAGCTAGGAAGTGTCTGAGGCTGGATTTGAACTCAAGGTAGCTGTTTAGAAGTAGAAAAGAAGAGTGCTCACTCTTTTATTGCTTTATAGTACCCCTGGAAGTCAGTGTGTGTAATGGATGGAGAGAAGAAGACCTGGGTTTGAATCCCACCTCAAACACACATACTAGCTACTTGAACATAGCCAAGTAGCTAAAGCTCTTGGTGCCCCAGATGTCTAAGACTAAAAATTACAGGTGACTCAAAAGTTCCCTACACAAATGAAGCCACACGCACACACACACACAATAATGCCCATAGTCTTGGGTGAATTATTATTTTTTTATCCCACTGAGGCAGGTAAGCACTTAAAATTTATGGATACAGAAATCAAAAGATTAGGTCAATTAGGATAATAAGCCCAAGGCCCTAATTAGATTGGTCTGTAAAAAAAAACCAGTCAGCAGATAGGAATATTGACAAACATACAAACCCAAATGCTCCCTAGAGATAATTTCTTCTCAAGACTGCTAATGCTCACTGCCATCAGACCTGATTGTTAGGAGTGTGGGTAAGAGTGTCAATAGGGCAGCTAGGTGTACAGTGGATGGAGTGCCAAGCCTGGAGTCAAGAATACCTGAATTCAAATCTGCCTCAGACACTTATGAGCTGTGTGACCCTGGGCAAGTCACTTAACCGTATTTGCCTCAGTTTACTCATCTGAAAAAAAATGGGCTGGAGAAAGAAATGACAAACCACTCCAGAATCTCTGCCAAGAAAACCCCAAATGAGGTCACAAAGAGTTGAACACGACTGAAATGACTGAACTACAAGAAGAAGAGTGTAAACAGGTAGACTTTTCTCATCTATTTACAAAGCTGATTCACATGATTGGTATTTGGGCTAATGCCTAGCCTGAGTTTCTTTAGGGCAGGCACACTGCTTCTTCTCCAGTTTCCCCTGTGCTTTTATGGCAAGCACTTGGCCCTGGGAGGACCAGACCCCTTAGAAGTCATCTCCCTTTCAAGCCTCCCCCGTGAACCCCAGCCCTGCCTCTTCTTACTCCATCATGGAAGGTTCTTTGGTTTCCAATATATGGTCTGTTAAAATCCAGGGCATGGACATCTCAATAGGGAACTGGATTCGACGGCCCATCGTTAATTCCAGGAAGAATTCTCGGAACCAGAGCTGGGAGAGGTCACAGCACTGCTGCAGGGCTTCTAGAGGCACAAGTAAGAGAAACTAGCATTAGTCATCCCATAGAGAGGTGATGTCAAGATGCCTGCAGCACCAGAGTCTGGTCTGCTTCTTTGGAATTTGGTGCAGGTGGTCAAAAAAGAGATCATGGACTGATCTCACAGGGCTACAACAGGCTCAAATGAATCATAAATGGCTGTAATAGTGTCAGTCAATCATCTTCATCACTGATGTTGTTACTAGGTTAATGCCTTTGCAGATCATGGTAGCCATCAATTTGCTGGAGATGTAAAGGACAAAAATGTTGGTGGAAATACTAGGGAATAAATATTACATGGTAGAGTAATCTTATCCAGCTCTATTTCTCATTAATCCCTAAAATGAACTCTCTGCTTGCACCAGATGGGTCTCTTTAATGCCTCCCTTGTCTCCAACCCACATTAATTCCTTGATGTCTCTCTCTCACCTGAAGAGTTTCTTTTCTGCTTTCTAATAGAAATTCTATTTTTAGGACAGCTAGGTGGCACAGTGCATAGAGTGCTGGACCTGGAATCAGGAGGACCTGAGTTCAAACCTGGCCTCATACACTTCCTAGCTGTGTGACGCTGGGCAAGTCACTTAACCACAATTGCCTTAAAAAAAATTCTATTCTTGTTTCAAGACCTTGCTCAAGTCCCACCTCTTCCATGAAGCCCACCCTTGATTACTTCAAACTAAACTGATTTCCTTTCTCTTAAACATACAACATTTAATGATCTGTAAAACAAACCTTGGTATTTATTATATTTGTTAGAATGTAAGCTCCTTGTAGGTAGGGATTTTTTCATTCTGTGTATTTGTTTCCTTCATACCTAGTATAGCACCTGGAATGTAATAGCGCTTAGTAAATGCTTGATTAGCTGATTGCTTTGTCCTGCTCTCTAACTATTTAATGTATATTAATCTAGTGTTTCCAGTAGACTTATCAGATATTATAGTTCTTTTGTATTCTCCATAGCGCTTAGTATAGTGCTGGGTGCATTGCAGGAACTCAATATGTATTATCAGACTGACTGAATGATCAGTCTGTCTATAGAATCCCAGTCTATGATCATTTACATTTGGAAAATAAAGTTTTGTGCTAACTTCAGAGGGCAATGAAGCCATGACTGAGTCTTAGAGCAATCCTGATTGCATGAATCATTGAGGATTTCTTTAAGGTTGCACATGTCATCATATTGTCTACATCCCCAGGGACCCACTCCTCCTTCATGTCATCCTGTCCAACCCAGACAAAACCCGACATACAGGGAGGAAAAGGAAGATCAGAAAACTGGCAGAAATGCCCTGGGATCCTGCCTTGCTGTAAGCTAAGTATTACTAATTAATGGGTCTTAAGTAGCTAACTTGACAGATGTGGTAATAATAATAAGAAAATTATGTTAGCTTTATTCCCTGAGGACATGGAAGCTTATGTCCATTCCTCCCTTGAGGGTTATGAGCCAAGCCAGCCACAAACATCTGCTGAAAGAAATTCTGCTAAATCAGGAAGAAAGGAAGCCAGACAGACCCCAGTTTCCCTAACCTCCCAAATCACACTATAAACATTCTCCATAGGGAATTGAGCAATTATGGGAACAAAAGAGGTTCAGTCAGACTGACATGCTCATCCCCTCACCTCACCCTCTTCTGATTTGGAACTGGGAATCAGGGCTCACCACTGATGTTGAGCAGATGAGTGAAGAAGAAGGATTGCTTGTGGAACTCCTCGATGGCGAGAACAATCGGTCCATCGAGGCTACTCCTTAAGGTCTTCTTGGAGCCACTTTTGTCTGCGATGAGGGACTCCAGCATGGTCCTCACCATGTATAGCTTGAAAGGACAAAGAGACACCAGAGAGTTAGGCGATGGGTGCTTTTATCCTAATAATAATAATAATAATAATACCCAAAGTAGTAATACTACTAGTGATACCCAATGGTTCTGCAACATGATAACATGGCATCTGAATCATCAGCAAAAGATCTGACCACATATGGTCTATCTTTAGTGTCAAGTATTTTCTATTCAATTTTTATTCTTTGAAACAGATAACCACCTATGTGTGATGGGGAAGTATATTCAAAACATCCTTTTTACTTCAACTGAAAATATGAAGAAATACTATTTTTCCAGCCTAGAACCCTTTCAAAAATTTTCCCTTTAGGAAAGTATGGAACAAAAATATTGAGGCTTCAGAAAGATGGAATAAGAATGGTAAACAAATTCAAAACAAAAAAAATCACACTTTTTTTCTATTTAAGATAATGTTTCATTCTGAAGGGATGAGGGTATTGATCACAGAGAGGTCCCCTTTAACCACTCTAGGAGAACATTTGAGGAGAATGGTCAAAGAAGGAACTGAGTAGTTACTGAGTGACTATTCTATTTGATATAGTAGAGTATTAACCCCAAGCTGCATTTTAACATACAGTGCCCTTTTGGTCATTCAAGATTTCTATAAATGTTACTTCAAATTATCTTGGGGTAGAGAGAGATGTTCAAGGGCACAGTAAGACAATGTCAGTTTGGACATTTCTCTCTAAGCTAGAAATGCTTGAATTTAGAATAATGTTAATATAAATAGTTTCTGGTAGAATCCTGCCTGATACACATAGTACAGTATTTGTACTAATGTTTTTTTTCTCTAGCAATATGTATGAAGAAATGCTAGTAGTATTCCTTGCCCTAGAGACAGCTTGGTGGCTCAGTAGATAGTGGACTGGGCCTGGAGTCAGGAAGACTTGTGTTCAAATGCAGTCTCACACACTTACTAGCTGTGTAACCCTGGGCAAGTCACTTAATCTTTATTTGCCTTAACCCACTGGAGAAGAAAATGGCTAATATCTTTGCCAAGAAAACTCCATGGAAAGTATTGGTGTGGTATGGTTCATGGGGTCACAGAGTCAGAAACAACTGAATAACAACACAATCCTTCCCCTAATGTAGGGGGCTGACTGTAACTGCCTATTTTGACTGTATGCTTTAAAATCAAGCCAACATGCTCTCTTTCTTCTTTCGGTGAGGTTTTGGAAACTGAGCCAAGGAATATACTGACAATGAACATTTACTTGCTAAAGGCTGTTTTATTGATGCATACTGGAACTAATATGCCATATCTTTCTGAAGCCACAAAGGGACCTAGCATTCCCTAAGTCAAAGATGCTCAGCAGCATGGATTTACTGGAACTCATACCAATAGTGAGGTTGCCTAAACAATTTTCAAGACTCAAGCCTTTATGCTGCAATGGTCCCCAAAGAAATTTGCTGTGGTGAGCCTTGGATCCATCAAAGCACAAGGAGACAGCCCAATAAAAAACAATTATTACAATGCTGTTGAAATTGCTGCTGTCTGTGGAGGTAATGCCAGGGATACAATAAATAGGACAAGACAGAGAGTCACTGAAACGTCTCATCTCAACAGCAGTCTGTCCCATAGTGCTGGCTTTCCCAGGATTCCCCTAAGCACCTCTGCTTGCTAGAATCTATGCTTAATAGCCCACTCTCTAACCATGTCACATAATGAGAATAACCCTATAATAAAGGGCTTTTGAGCCACGAACCTCTCTGGCAGTCTGGTGAAGCCTATGAACCACTTCTCGCAATATTTTTTTTTAATTAAAAAATGAAGTAAATGCTAGATTTCTGCTAGAGGTTAGTGAAAATAAAGAGGCAATTTTTTCATATTGAAATCTACCCATGGATCCCCTGTGGATCTGCAGAACCCAGGTTAAGAACCCTTGCTAGAATATAAATGACTATAAAGCAGGGACGTGAAAATGCTTACCTAAGAAATGCTTTGTGATTTATAGTTGTTGAGAAATTGAGAAAAGATGGATGGGGCTGGGTAGCATCGAAGATAAATGCTTGTAGACCTTTCCTATTCCCCACTACTCACAACTTTTCCTTAATAATAATAGTTAATATTTACATAGTGCTTACTATGTCCCAAGTACTATGCTAAGTGATTTCCAAATATTATCTCATTTGATCCTCACAACAGTCTTGGAAGGAAGGTACTATTATTATCCCCATTTTACAGATGAGGAAACTGAGGCAAATGAAGGTTAAGTGACTTGTCCAAGTCACTTTTCTTTTGTTTCACCTCTCCATCTATCTCTTGATATCGCCCTCATCTTTTCTCCAGCATGTTTTCTTACCCTATTTTCCTTCTCCTTCTTTTATCTTTCTCTCCTGCCCATCTCTTAGGCCTGCTATTAATACGCAGGTACTCAGCTTAATGCCCTATGGCATTCACAGCTGAGAAGGTCATTGACTCCTGGTAATTAAACAGAAGTATTTGGAGCTGTCCATGGTATAGAAGACTGATCACTGGGCTTAGGGTCAAGAGACCAGGGTTTGATTCCTGCAGCTGCCATTTACTAGCTATGTGTCTTGGGCAAGGCATATCATTTCTCAGAAACTCTATAAAATGAGGAGCATGCATCAGATGATCTCTGGGTCCTTTCTGGTTCTAAAATCCCTTTACACTAAGTGAACTACTTCCCTCTTATCTAGGAGGACACCAGGAAGAAAAAAAGTGTCTCAATGAATTTTTTTTCCTGTAGCCCTTTTGGAAAACAGTTTTTCTCAGATTCCCAAGAGTTCTTTGGGATCTGTCCCCTCTCCCCCTCCATCCATCAGGTTATGGGAAATTACACCCATTTGTGGGTTCTAAAGATCCTACTTCATTTTTCCCCCTGTCATTTACCTGACTATCCTATTCCAATTAAATATTTTGCTATTAAGAGTAGAGGGTGAGGAAGAAAGTTTCTTCCAAACAATAAATTATGTTGTATAGAAAGCAGAAAATACTCATGTCAATTAATCTGAAAGACATGAAAACAGGGTAAATTACTTGGCTGTAATGATACTCAAATTCTGAGAAGAGATAGGGAGACTGGTTATTGACTTGATTCATGATTGGCCAACGTTTCTTTTCTCTGAGTCTCAGATTCCCCATCTGTATGAGGATGGATTAGATAACCTCTAAAGTCCCTTTCAGAGAATCTATGATTCTGTGATAATGAGATAATTCTACAAAGCTCTAAGGAGTTCCTTGGACTGACTAACCCTACCGTTACAATTGATACTATTATGTTTGAATCGAGAGAAATTATAACAAGAGTAGATAGAATAATACACCTTAGGTGTAAGGTGTTTTATACTTTTCAAAGAGTTTTCATGTATATTACCTCATTTGTACCATACAAGAACCCTGTAAGGCAGGTGAGGAATCATCATAATATTATTTCTGTGTCACAGATAAGGAGACAGAGGCATGGAAAGGCATGCCCCAAATCACAACCAATTTGCATCATATCTGAAACTAGAATTCTAGTCTCCTGAAGCACAATCCAGTACTCTTCTCACTACAGCAGCACAAGGTGGTATGACAAGACCAGGGTATCTGCTTTTTCTGACTTCTTGTTGGTTTGGGCCTAACTAACCTCCGAGTCAAACTATCTGATGGGTTGTGGCTCTTACCTGAGTGCTAGAGGGCCCAACAGCTCGCCGTGGAACCTTGATGTCAAAGCCACCCTTTGGGTCCTTTTCCCCTCTCAGGCAAGGGTCATTGGGTGGTTCTCGACCTCCCTCCCAGTCGCAGATTGTTTTCCGAATAGCCTGTAGGACACTGGAGTAGGAAGTGACATAAAATCAGACTCAGGGTTCCAAGAGAGGAAATTAATCTAAACTCATATGAAAGGAAATAGCTTGGGTAGAAGATCATAGGGTCATAGAAATAAAGCTAGCAGGAGTTGTAGAAGCCATCGAATCTGGCCCCCTCATTTTACAGATGAGGAAACTGAGGCCCAAGGTAACAAACACAGACAGCATCAGAGGCAGGATTAACACCTAGGTCCTCTGATTCCAGAGCTCCTTCCTCTGTATCACAGAGACTGGACCAGTTAAGGTGCCTACAGCTCGGCTATGTTTTTCATTTTGGGTAGAAGACCTCTCTTTTCAGGCCTTTCTGGCTAAACTCCTTCCTCTGTTACCTAATGATCTAAGGTGGCCCAGCTCCCATACAGGGAAACACACTTGGCTTGTCCAAGCACTGCAGCACATGGGACTTTGCTAAGAAATCAGGATGGCATGCTAATAAAGGGTGTTCTATTTCCGCTCTGGGTTGTACTTAAGCTTTCAGTCACTAGGAATCTCATAGGAAAGGGAGAGCCCAGGTCTTTGTTTGATGCCATCACTAACCTGATGAGGACATTCTTCTTCTTCCTCACAGCCTGCCTCAGGGGTTCTCTCAGGGTCACCTGGGCAAAGTCCTGCAGGGCAGCATAGATGGTGTTCCTGATGGCCTGGTTAAAGACACTCTCCATTCTGCCCATGAGCACCTGTAGACCTTTGATCATAGCAATCACCTGGGCCAAGAACAAATTTGAGAGTCAATCACATGTAGCCTTCCTAGAGCACATTCATTTGCCTTTGATTAGAATCATCAGGTAAAGGGGCGGCCAGGTAGCACAGAGAGTAAGAGCACCGGCTCCAGTGTCAGACTGACCTGGAGATCGAATCCCGGGCTCAGACACTTAGCACCCACCCAGAAGCACCTGGCCGTGTAACCTTGAGCAGGTTACTTAACCCTGATTGCTTAGGGGCGGCCAGGTGGCTCGGCGAGTAGGAGCACCGGCTCCAGTGTTGGGACAACCTGGAGATCGAATCCCGGGCTCAGGCGCTCAGCACCACACCCAGAGATAATAACTGGCCGTGTAACCTTGAGCAGGTTACTTAACCCCGATTGCTTAAAAAAAAAAAATCATCAGGTAAAGTGAGAAGGGATGTTCAATCAAATTCAATCCTCTCATTTTACAGATGAAGACTTAGGGTACTGGGAAATTGAGTGACTTGTCCAAGGTCAGATGGGTAGAAAAATGGCAGAGGGGGCGGCTAGGTGGTGCAGTGAACAGAGCACCAGCCCTGGAGTCAGGGGGTCCTGAGTTCAAATCCGACCTCAGACACTTAACACTTACAAGCCATGTGACCTTGGGCAAGTCACTTAACCTCAATTGCCCTGCCCTCCCCTATAGATAGATAGATAAAAGAAAAATGGCAGAGCTGGTATTCCAGCCCAGATCCCTTAACTCAAAGACCATGGTGTCATGTTGCATTTTGGGGAGGGGGGCCAGTCCTATAATTTCATTTGTATAGTGAAATCCTAGTGAGGAAACTCCCTCTATAACTGTAAAATCAGAAACTATTCTGCAGGTTAGAATTTTGGAGACTTGTCTAGAACTCTTAACAGGTAATGTGACTTGCCCATGGTCACACAACTACTATATGTCAGATGTAGGACTTGAAGACAGGTCTTCCTGGTTCAGAGGCTGGCCCTCCATCCATTTGACCACACTGCCTCCCCAGGGCACCCTAACGTGACAAAACAGTGAGCATTGTCCTTCCCTGATTCTGAACAGCAAGCTTGGGTCAAAGCACAGCAGAGCAGACCCAGATTAATCCCCAAATTGCACTCGTTCTTCGTGTTTCCCAAGGGAGTCCTCAAATCCTTCATAGTCAAACAGAAGTCATTTTCCTTTGGCCTCTGTTCTCCTCTGGGCTGAGCTGTTTCCCTTGTGTCTCTATAATGACAGCGGCTGCCCCACATTCATCTTTCCAAAGCACTTTCTAACCATGACATCCTTGAGGTCAGTAGGACAAGGATTATTACAATTCCATTTTTACTTATTGATTTTTTTTTTGTTTTAAGGAGAATGGAAGTGAATGAGAGAAAGAAGGTCAAGTGCATCACCAAGGTCACACAATGATTTAGTCAAGCTGGGATGAAAATGTAATAATCCTAACCCCCAACTCTGAGTTTTGTCTTCTGGATGATAAAAATAATTCCCACTTACACAGTGATTTAATGTTAACAAAGCTTCTTCCTGACAATGACCTGTGAGGTGTCCCTTGTCCCAACAGAGAGATAGGGGACAATGGAGGAGGAATATGGTAAATGCAATCAGACAAGGTCTCTGTGTCCACTGGTCTCCCTTAAATGTTTTTCTTTGTTAGAAGAAGGGTTTAGTGGTGAGGGTAGGGGAGAAAAGGTTAAAGGGAAATGCTGAATAAATAAATAAATAAATAAATCAGAATAGTGCATACATCGGTAGACAAAAAGGGGTTTTGTTCAATTGTTTTTGTCATGTAGGAAGGTTCAATGGGGAAGGGTGCAAGGGAAGGAAGCTAAGGTCTTTCCTAGGTCTCAGGTCTAGGTCTATGTAGTTAAAAAAAAAAGTATACACACACACATTCACACATACACACATATATGCATATAATAGAGGGAAGAGGGCAGGCAAGAGAGGGAAGAGGGTCCCAGCTTTGGCATTCCATCTCAACCCATGTAGTTCACAAAATTAGGAAAAGTTCACAAAGCTTCAAAGACTTAAACTAAGCCTTGAAGGAAAGGTAGGCCTTAAACAAGGGAAGTAAAGAGAGGAGGGCATGTCAAGAAGCTGGGGAAGCAAAAATAGAAAGGTGGCAGTTTTGGGAAGAGGTAGGAACTAGCCTGGTAAAGTGGATGGGGATAAGCTGAAACAATTGACTGGGATGTAGTTGTGTGACCCTAAAGTCATTTCATGCCTCAGTTTCCCCATCTGTAAAAGGGGTTGTACTAGACGACTTCTAAAGCCTTTTTTACTTCTAACAATTTGCAGATTCTCTATCTCTCTTTCTGGGTGCCCTAGTTAATTCTCAAACACTTTAAGTTACAATTTCTCAGTTTACATTAGTGGAGAGAATCCCCTGTATGGGGACTGTATGAGGAATTGTGCCTAGATGGATGAAATCAGAGATGTGGCTCCCTGAGCCTCTCAAAAGCGCACACTCTTCTGTTCTGGTCAGGGCCTGTGATTTCATCTGGGTAGAGAGCTCCTGACAGGATGGATCAGAGTACCCCCAATTTAGAATTGAAAGGAATGTTAGAGATTATCAAGGCCAAAGATTCCAGGTGCCAGGCCTGGAATCTGCGATGCCTGAGTTCAAATCTGGCCTCAGGTACTTACTAGCTGTATGACCTGAGAAAGTCACTTAATCCTGTTTGCCTCACTTTCCTCATCTGTAAAGTGAGCTGGAGAAGAAAATGGCAAACTACTCTAGTCCTTTGCCAAGAAAACCCCAAAGGAGGTCATGAAAAGTTGGACACGACTGAATACCAATCCGAACCCCTCCTTTTACAGATAAAGAATTGGGTGCCAGAAAAATTGTGACTTGTGTAAGTTCCCTCCACAGGTAGAGTGAATGGCAGGGCCAGGATTTGAATCCCAGGTCCTCAGATTCCAAATCCAGCATTCTGTCCATTGTATCACTCTGCCATCCTGCAAATTACAGTTTTAGAGAGGTTCCTGGAGATCTGAGAACTCAAGTGACTTGTCCAGGGTCCCCACTGCCAATATGTTTCAGAAAGGAGACTTGAACTTTGCTCATCCTTACTCAGGGGTCAGCTCTCTATTCTCTATCTCATGGGGCCTCAATGTAGGCCTCAGTGGGGTCTACAAGTGTGTTTCCCTGCAAGAGGAATTGTGGTCCAGTGGACACATCACTGGCTCTAGTGTCAAATGCCTATGAATCCCAGCTTAACTATTTACTGCCTGCAGGACCTTGGACAAGTCACTTAGGCCACAGTTTCCTCATCTGCAAAATGATGGGCAATCCTGAAGGATCCTTCCAGCTCTAATGTCTGTAACACCAAAAGCCGATATCTGAGTTAAGTAAGATCTTGAAATAAATGATGATCCCTAAAGACTTGTTGGCTGATTGATTAATTCTGATGGAATGAGATGAGAGCAGTGATTCTATAATCATCTCCTCCAACTCTCTGCCCCTCCTACCTAAACCCCTGCCCTCTAGGGACCCCAATAGCTGCCTCCATGGATGCAAAAGAAGCCAGCATTCAGAAGCCACCTGGCTCTCCTGCAGACCCCACATTACCTCCAGCTCTGAGACTGGATGACATTATAGCTTAGTTGTTCTCAGTAGTTTATGCCTCAAGCTTAATGAGTTTCAGATCTTTGCCTGGGAATAACTTTTGTTCACAGGAAGGACCATAAAGGGAAAATAGGGATGCTAGAAGCCTGGGGGGTGGAAAGGTATACCATGAGGGCAGAAGATAGGAAAGGAAGGCTAACAAGAAATATTTGTAGGGGCAGCTAGGTGGCACACTCCACACCAGCCCTGGAGTCAGGAGGACATGAGTTCAAATCTGACCTTAGACACTTAACACTTACTAGCTGTGTGACCTTGGGCAACTCACTTAACCCCAATTGCCTTGCCTTCCCCCCTCCAAAAATTAAAAAATAAAAAGAAATATTTGTAGATTGCCACTATGCACAAATGGGAGATAAACTCCAAAAGGTAGGTTGGGGCCATTCAGTGAAGGCCATAAGGTGCCACTCACATAGAAATTTTACTTGGACCTTGGCCTAGATGCACCATTCTGAACACTGCTGTCTAGCACAATCAGCTGGGAGTAGAGAAGGGAGAAGCTCACCTCCACAAAGGCAAACTTTTCCTCGCTAGTGTAGTTGTAGCGGGTGGCTCTCTCATATTCCTCTGCTGTGCCCGGGCAGTCCTTGTTGCAGAACTTGTCAGTAGGATGAACCAGCTTCCAGGAGTACTGGGGAGGGGAAGAGCACAGATGAACACTGGGCTGCTGTGAAAGCTGGGCGGGAGGGAGATGCTATTCGCCTGGGCTTGGAGTTGAGGTCACTTACCACCTCCATGACATGGGCACTCCACTTGGAGAGCAGCTGGAGCCCCCGCAAAGCCAGATCAAAGAGCTCCCTGTACTCTTCATCTGACTTCTGGCTGTCTAGTCCAGAACCAGTCACCACCTGGAGAACATCGCCCAACAAGCTGGTCAGACCAATGTGCAGTCATTCCTCCCTCCCCAGACCCCCACTGCTCTCACTTCCAGCTCAGGTCTCTTTCCTAAGGACACAGGCTTTTTTCATTCATTTCTATTTGCCTCAGGGGTAAATGGGGAAAGCAACTGCACCAACGGGGTAGGGATTATTCAGGGGGGGGGAACCTCCTATACCAGTGTATCTTTTCTGCAATTTATAATCTTTGAGCGTTGCCTAGCAATGAGAGGTTAAGTGACTTGCCAGAATCATACAGCTAGTGTGTGTCAAAGGCAGGATTTGAACCCACATCTTCCTGACTCTAAGGTCAGCTGTCTATCCACTAGGCTATGCTAGCTCTTAGCTTGGAGAACACTGCTGTTGAATGGTATTAACCCATCACAGAATCATAGAAAAGTAGAATAATAGACCCAGAATTCAAAGGGACCTCATAGAACATCTAGCCCAGCCATACCCTTCTCCCTACAACCGTTCATTGCCTTACCTTGTCTTGTCTTTCCTTCACCTGTACTGCCCTTTCTCCTTCTCTAGCCTATGAAAATCTTATCCATCCCCAGCCCCCACCTCTGTCTAACATTCTGTAACCTCTCAGCCCAAAGGGATCTTTACTTGCTTTGACCTTCATCACCACCACTTAGCTCCCATCTGACACTTACCATGTGCTGCCTTGCATTAGTCTTTTGTTTGTTTTTTTTAATGTGCCTTATTTCCTCAGACAGAATTATGTACAAATTCTTTTTGGGCAGAAACTACGTGTTTTAGTTTTTATTTGCCCCATCTCCCCAAAGTGCCTATGAAAGTCTCATACACATAGGGAGAACTTAATCACAACTTGATTAATTGCTGACTGAAAACTGGACCAAATCAAAACATGGCATCAAAGTGCCAAGATAGTCTGAATACTCCAATACCTGGAGATCCTAATCAGTTATTTCTGTAGTCTTGTCTGTGGCTGGTTAGAACGTGGTATGATATGACCATTATTATAGATTTGAGCCCTGCGTGATCTGTTTGCTTTGTGGCCATAATGAGGTACCTTCGTATAGTGTTTGGGTTCTAGACAGGGTCAGTTAGACATGAATTTAAATTCTGTCTCAGACATTGTATGATCCTGGGCAAGTCAATTAACCTACCCGTGCCTCAGTTTCCTCATCTGTAAAAGGAGGTAGGTGGACTCAATAACCTCTAAGGTCCCTTTCAGTTCTAAATCCACAATTCTATAACCTGTAACTTATGCTCCATGTCCAAGGCAGCCACCTTAAAAATGCAAGCCATAGTCACATGATTATGGAGGCAGTTATGGCTATGGGACATTGTACCTGCTCTCAGACTCCGGTAATATGTGGGTTTGTTTTGCTTATTGATGCTTTTTTCTTTTTTTTCTGTTACAAGAATGGCTCGACTGAGTGGTAGAATATTGAGAAGTAAAGATGATATGAAAACAAAAGCTATCAGTAATTTTTTAATCATTGGCCACGATATGATGAGAGGATATAAATGGTAACTCATCACTACTGAAGGTAAAACAACTCCAAATCTATGACTTATTGACAGCATATGTTTTTTAGTCATAGCCTATGCAGCCCAGAATAGATACTGAAAGTCCCGCTGAAACTCTCTTATCATGACCAAATATTAAAAACTTGGGGAAAGGCTAGTGGCATCTCCTCCTTTGGTGCAAAGAATAATGCAGAGAATTCAAGAGTGTGCTGGAATCAGCTTGAATTGGCCCTGAGAGCTGACTGTTAAATTTTTTGTGAGCATTTATACCTTAGAAATCTGCAGATGCTACAAATCAGGGCTTGATTTATCATTCTGCTGACTGTCTAAACTTAAGAAAGTGATGGAGAAAATGTTAATAATGCAGATTAAAGTTAAAAGTGTATTGTGGTACTTTTTTTTTTGGAGAGCCACTTGTTAAACATTTACCAGCACACCTCTGACAGGCTCTGACCTTCTCCTCATTTAGTCATGTCTACAAGCTTTCAGGACTTTTTATCCCTTTCTCCTTTCTCTCTCCTACATTCTCTCATTTTTTTCTTCTTCTCTCTCTGTGTCTGTCACTCTTTCTGTCTCTGTCATTTTCTTTTTCTGTCTCTGTCTGTCATTTCCTTTTTGTCTCTGCCTCTCTGTCTCCCCCTCTCTCTTTCTCCTTCCCTTTCCCTCTCTGGGGACAGGGAACCTCTGCTGCCTCTGGGTCCCTTTCTTGCCTTCCCACACCCGATCCCAGCAGCCCTGGGGCAGGGCTCACCTCACTGTTGCTATAGCGAGCAAGCTCGGAGATGAAGCGGATGTGGTCATCCCGGATCTGGACCATCTGCTCACAGATGTTGTACTGGGGGCTGATGCTGCTCTGTGTGCATGTCCACCTGGACAGAAAAGCATGGGGTCTGAGTAGGCACCCAGCATCACACTCATGGGTGGGGCAGAGTCCTTCTGTTCAGAAGCCGCTCCTTTTGTATCCATCAGTCTGTCACTATGGCCCTCTTGGGGCTTTGGAACAAGCAAGGATCCATGAACGTGATGCATCTTAGTCAGCATGGCTGGGGGAGCCTGCTAAGCCAGTTATGTGAAGGACCCACAGTGGAGTGGGTCAGTCTTTCTGCTTCTTCTCTGGGGTATCTGGAATCCCTAGGGGACCAGCTTCTCCTGACCACCACAACCCTGCTTCAGGCAGCCCCTCTCCACTGTGTACTTACCTGACAAGTAGGAGGGGTGAGGACATGACCAACCAGCTCCTCGGCTAGTCTCCAGGGCTTCTGGTGACTGTAGGAAGGCAGTGCAAGCTGCACAACATGCCACTGCCATTGTGCTACCCTCCTGGGGACGGATCTTTATTTGGGATGGGGGCCTGAGTTGGTGATGGGTGGGTCAGAGTGGAGAAATTCCACACTTCACTAGCCCCTCACTTACACAGAATCACTATGGTAGAGCGATAGCACCTGGCAAGAGCCCACACTTGGCTCCTGCCACTGACCAGATGCTATGACTCTCCTTTGGTCCAGAAGACCTTCAGAATTAGAAGTGAAACTCCTATCTCTCTTTATGAATACTGGAGAAGGTGAGGAATGATCCTGAATCCTAAGCCAGGGCTAAAGAGACCATCTGGCTTGGCCTCCTTGTTTGGCACAACGTGTCAGTGTGTGGAATGGAGGTCATTTGACCTCTCTGGGTCTCAGTCTTCTTCATCTGGGAAGTGAGGGTATTTAACCAGATGATTTCTAACATTCCTTTCAGCCTTCAATCTGCAATCTTAATAATGGAGACCCAGAAAGAAGGACTTTATTTGTTCATCCTTCAATCTGCAATCTTAATAATGGAGACCCAGAAAGAAGGACTTTATTTGTCTAACATCACCAAGTCAGTTTTTATCAGAACTGGGACTAGAACTCAGGTCTCCTGATGCTGGCCCACTTCTCACCAATCTACAGGTAACTACAGCACCTGCCTTCACCCTTAACCTTCTCTCTGAGAAGTCATGTACACTTGGGAAAAATGAGTTTGAAATTCTCAACTTGGTGCCCATCTCAAAAAACCTCTTCACACAATGTGATAACACAGTGGGCAGCACTGTCTAGGAGAGGCAAAAGGCTTCATCATCATCATCACTGTTATTATTGTCAGCCGTTTATATAGTGATGGAAGGTTTGCTTTGCATGTATTTGCATTTGCATGCAGAGACTCATCTGGCTTTACTTTGGCTGGCACAGGCCAATGTGATCTGGCCAATCTTTGTGTAGCTGCATTTCCCACAGTGCCTGGAATTTAGTAAGTACAATACATGTTTGTTGACTGACTGACTGATCTCTATCTCAAGTCTAAGCCCTAAGGAAGGCTGAATTCAAGGATGTCATATCAGATTTCCTGGGATGCTTAAACTCCCAAATTAAGCACTGCTGATAACTGTGTCACATGGTACAAAATGGGGTGATTTTGTGAGATGGGCTAAGAAGAGACAGTCAGACCCATTCCATGTACAATAGGGTCCTCAACAATCTATGGCTAGAGGCAACTCATTTGTGGTACCCACAGAGTTTCCAAAGCAAGAGATATTCCCAATGTAATATCCTGCATTCCTCTCTGAGTCCTGAGTGGAGAGGGGCCTTCTTTGCTCCTTGGCTGTACCCAGAGATATGGGGAGTGGCACATCCTAACTCCATAGACAGAGTGCTGTGGCTATGCTCTGAGCATGTTTCTACCCTGAGAACAAAGAGTGGGTAAAAAAGTGTTCAGAGCACCCCACCATGCACACCTGCACACTCACTCCTTGCCACTCACAGACCACGAGCCCAGGAAGCATGACCTTGAAGGCCAGGTGCCAGGTGCTAAGGCTCACGTCCAGACACCCACACACTCCCCAAGCCAGGGAGGGAGGAGGGACCGAAGCTTCTCCCTCGGCCTCCCTGCCAGGTGGGACCACACAGGAGCCAAGAGACATTACGGCACGCACTCACTTGGATTTGTTCTCCTCATAGTGAGCACTGGTCTTAATGTATCTGGCCAGTTCTATCTGCATATCGCCGAATAAAGGGACCACCTGCAGCTGCTGCAAAGGAAACAAAACACAACATAATAAGTAAGACTCGGAATGGGAAGATCCCAGAGGGATTTTCTATGATGGTAAAGGAGAAGAGAAATGATCATGAGGACGTGAGTGGCTCACTCCTGTGGAGATGACTCCGTGTTCCCTCCTATTGGAGGTAAGCTTCTTGGAGGCAGGAACAATTTCATTTTTGCTTTTGTGTCTAAGTGCAGTTTAGTATCTTACATATTAAGTACACATAGTAGGCACTTAATGTTTGTTGAATTAAATTGCTGGTTGAACACAGGCCTAACCAATGGAGGTGAGCCCAGAATCAATGTCTAGGGATCTTTCTTTTAGGCATTATATAGATAAGTAACCAAAGCCCAGGTATCTTAAGTGACCTGCCCACAGTCACACAGCTAGTTAATGGTCTAGCCCATTTTAGAAACTTAAGCCTGCCTGCCAGGCCAATGCTGGTTCTTCTACACCATGGTACCTCCCTCACATTAGCAGAAAGACACAGGAGCATTTCCATTATCCTCAAGAACAAGTTATTACTGTTTCATTTCACTAATAGAAGCAAGTTAGAGACCGGAGGGAATGCATTGGGATGAAATTATAAAGCTATAAAATTTTTTCATGAGAACATAGAGAAATTTTAACTAAAAAAAAGATACTGGGACTCAACATTCAAATCAATAAAGCATTAGAAGAGATGCCTGGAGCGGTGTTCTATTTCCTTGGAGATTCTTAAAAATGAGAGTCTAGTTTGACCATGAGACAGTTCTGCCTGAAGACACGGGACTGGATAAGATCATCCACTCCATCAAGGTCTTTTCAGCACTTATTCAATGTGCTACCTAATTCAATGTGAAATCTCCGTTTGGTTCTTCCCATGGTGTAATGCAAAAAGCCCTCAACTTGGAGCCGGAAAGTCTGGGTTTAAGTTCCAACTCTCCCAATGACAAGTTCTATGACCTTGGGCCAATCATTTCACCTCTGAGGCTTCTTCCTCATCTATAAAATGGGGATAACAATACCTGTCCTACCTATCTCCTGGAGTTGGTTCCAAATGAAAAAAAATGTGCAAAATATTTATAAAGTGTTAAGTATAATACAAACATAAGCTGCCAGTGCCTAGTATGGTTTTTTTGTATGGAGCAGGTATTTACTATATGGATGAATGATTATAGGAATGAATGGGAACTTGTTTAAGCAGAAAATGAGCCTAGCAGATGTTCTCGATGACAGGGAGGGGATGTGGTGATTCAGAGAAAGATCAACCACTGCCCTCCTCATCCGACAGAATCATGGACTATGGCTTGAAAGTTTCTATGTTGTATCTTCCAGGACCCCAAAAGCCCAAACCCAGATTCCATCCCATTGCATTTCTCCAGTTCTCCCTGTGAGTACAGATGGTAGTGCTGTCATTTATCTCTTGGTTCTCTTGGACACTTCTCTTTGGGGACAGGTAGCACTTCAGATGCTCACAAGTAACCCCCTTGGCGCTCTGAGTGCTACCCCCTGCAGCAGAAAGCTTATGTTTGAGTTTCCCCACAACCACCTGCCCTGACCCCAGCAACAGACACTGACCTTAAAGAACTTATCTATTTTGCTGAGGTTGATTCTCTTCTTGGCATCCAGTTTGTAAATGTTACTGACGTTTCCATCCATCAAATATAGGCCAAAGCCCATGACCTAGAAGAAGAATGGGGGAAAACCTGAGAAGCTGGGCCCAAGGCATCCCATGGTAGCCATCCTCTCAAAAGAATACATTTTAGAAACCATATTACTCATTTCAGCTTCAAATAAGGAAAGGAAGCAAAAGGTTGAGTTCTAATTTCACTTTTTAAAAAAAGGCCTCAATTTCTCCTAAAGAGACGCTGAATGTATGAGATATTGTTTGAGGATCAGTTGGAAGAACTGGGTATATTTAGCCTGGAGAAGAGAGCTAGGAGAAAATGTAATTGTTGTCTTCCAATACAAGGTGTCCCAAAAGTAGAAGAGAGTCAGAAACTGTACCAAGATTTTTTTTCAGACACTGCATTTGATGGTCTGTTATTTGGAAGTGGAATTAGTCTCATCTTAGAAGAACTAGAACCAATGAATGATTGGAAGTTCAATGAAAGTAGATTTCTATTCAGCATAATGTAAAACTTTCTAACAGGCCTAATCAACCATGGAGAGGGTGGCCTCACAAGGTACAGAATAAGAGTCTTCAGGTGAAGGCTGGTTGACTATTAGCTGCAGAAATTGCAGAGAAGATTTGTACTCAGGTAGGGGGTGAACTAGATTACTTCTCAGGTTCATGGGACCACAAATTCAGAGACAAAAGAGGAACTTTCTCTTCAAACTCTGATATGCTATGTCTCAGTGGCCCACTCCCAACATTGTTAGATTTCAAAGAAGGCCTTTTTAAAACTCTCATAGGGTATCCTTGGTCAGAGATCATTTTTCTAATAATCTCCTGGATACTAGATTGTTTTTCTTTCCCATACTATATACCCCAAGGCTCTTCATAAGGCACCATGCATGGGGAATGACCTTTATGAAATAAAAGGGGAGAAAATGAATACAAAGAAAAAAACACTACAGCAGCCCCCACCCCTCCCCCAAGTCCCTCAAGGCAAAATTTAACCTTGGTAGAGAGCAAGTAAGTTCCCACTGAAAAATCTAGGGAAGAAGTTTGTCTCAATACATCCTTAAATGGCCAGCATCTTTCTGTTCAGTTTATTGGTAAGGTATCTCCACCCGGTGGTGGAAGAATAAAATACACCGACATGGAGACCGGGACAGATTTTTTTTTTAATCATTGTATCTGAAATAATAATGATGATGATAATGGTGAAGATGATAACTGACATTTATATAGCACTTACTATGTCCCAGGCACTGTGTTAAGCACTTTACAATTACCTTACTTGATCCTCACAACAACCCTAGGAAGTAGGTGATGCTATCATATCCATTTTGCAGATGAGGAAACTGAGACAAACAAGTTAAGTGACTTGCCCAGGGTCACGAAGTTTGTAAATGGGGCCAGATTTGAAACTGGGTCTTCCTGACTCCAGACCTGGTGCTTTGGCTGCTGTGCCACCTGATTGGCCCATATGATTGATTTAAAGAGGGAAGATGACCGAGATGCCTTAAAAAGAAGGATTAAAGGCAATGGAGGGGAAAAGAGGGTGAAAGAGATATTGGTAAGGAAATGAATAATATTTTGAAAGCAAAATCTATGATTTCTTGAACATCTGAGTTACGAATTCAGTCTGGCTATTTGAAACAGCAGGGCCCTAGAAATGCTCTAAGAGCAGCATAGCCCTGGTGCCCCAGGCAGGAGGCCTCACTGTCCTGGGCAGGCTTTTCCTTGTGCAGTTCAAATAGATTTGGGAAAGTGACCCATAAAATCAAACTCAGCTATGGAAAACTTGGTGGATAAAACTGAGACAGAAGAAAGGAGTAGGGTCTCTCTTAAGGGGACCTCAAAGGAAATGAGGACATGGGGCATCAAGGGAGAATGTTGGCATGGCTAGGATTCCTGAAAAGAGAGTCATTGAGAAGGAGATGAAGGACAGAGACAACTAGAGTGGAAGTTTAAACAACCATGAAAATTCAGGTGAAATGAAATTTAGAGAAAGGAGAAAGGTGTCAAAACGGAGATGAGAGGGTTTGTTTGGTTTGGAGAGTAGTGGTGGGGCTTGGCCCAGAACTCCTTGTAAGGAGACTCCATTTATCACTGCAGGTTGGAACCCTCTCAGCAGCTTTATCTTAGAGAGGTTCCCTTGGCATTGAGAGGATAAAGAATATCCCAGAGGTCATATATCCAGGATGCATTAGAAGTAGGATGTGATCCTAGGTCTTCCTGACCCAGCCCTCTATTCACTATGCCATGCTGCCTTGAGAAAGAAGGAACAACAGAGTCAAAATGGAAATGAAAGTAAGATAGAATGAATGTGAAGCAGTCAGAGGAACATGGGAAGACTTGTACAAACAGATGTAAGGCAAAGAAAGTAGAACCAGGAAAATGATATACATAATGACTACAATGATTAAAATTTAAAAAAAGATTAAAAGACCGGCGAATCTGGATTACCATGGTTAATCTGAGTCCCAGAGAGAGCAGAATTCCAAATACAGTAAAATTTAGGTTATACACAAGGATTAATCTTGGTTTCAAAAATTCCTCTCAGAGGAAATGTGCTTTACAGGTGCTTATACTGTTAAATCATAGTCTCTGCATATCTGTGCCATTTTTTTTGGTTAATTATTTTTTTCCTCAGAGTTCTATGGGATTATTGGGTTATTAGGAAGTGACAATGGAGGACGGCTTAGGTGGCGCAGTGAATAGTCAGGAGGACCTGAGTTCAAATCCGGCCTCAGACACTTAACACAAAACAAATCTGGCCTCAGATAGTTAACACAAAAACTAGCCGTGTGACCTTGGGCAAGTCACTAACCCCAATTGCCTTCCAAAAAGCAAAAAAAAAAAAAAAGAGGAAGTGACAATGGTATAAAAAGCATTTTATAAAGCATTTTTTAAAATGAAGGAGAAGCTAGGAAAGGGGAAAATACCAGACAAGGTGATGCATAATCAATAAAACTTTTACCTTAAGGAGCATATGTTTCTCACTGGGGGTAAGGTACATCTTATTCTCATAGTAATCCACACAGATGTTGACAATGTCAGCCAGAAGCTCCTCATAGCCTGGTATCACCTCCAATTGCTGATGAAGACACTGAAGAAAGTATCCACAATGTTAGATACGCACACAAAACCTTTGCTCCTTCCCACCCAAGACCTTCTGTCTCCATCTCTCATCTGTCTGTGGAAGGAGCCTCTGCAGTATGAAGGTGGATAGCACCTGTTAGGAGGTGACATATCTGAGAATCTAGAGGGTTATGGGCAGCCCTGCTCCACCATGATGATAATATAAGTACTGGCCAGCGGGAAGCCACTGAAGCTCAGTGAGGTTTCCAGTATCATCCTTTTAAATGTCCAAAGGACAAATACACAAATGAAGCTTGCAAGGAATCTCCATAAACTGGCATTACTAGGGGTATCCATTGGTAGTGTCTGGATAAGACAATAAAAGAACTAAATTTTGGGAAAGAAATTATTTCTTTCCAACTCCAAGCAATATTATCCAACTAACTGAAGGCAAGATGGACTATGAAAATCCAGCCTTGGTCAAAGGGATTTGAGCATGACAGCTTTCCACAGAGGAATAGTGGGAAAGCTAGTCTCAGTCTTAAATAGGAGGTCCACTGTTTTGACTGATGCCATGTCTTTAAAATCAGCTTGGGTTGAGTGACCGCTGGGAGTGGCAGTGCTCTGGAAGATGCGAGTTTGAATCCTGTTTCAGGTACATACTAGCTAGGTTACACTGCGTCTGTTTTCTCATCTATAAAATGGGGATAATAATAGCACCTATTTCATAGGATTGTTTTAGGATCAAATGAAATAATGAATGTAAGGAATTTTACAGTCTTTAAAATGTTATATGGAAGGCCTAAATTAGCTGTCATGCACCTAGAAGTTAGAGACTTGTCAGAAGAGAACACGAAAGGCTGACTTTTGGTAGAAAAGGAAGGCTGAAATCATAGTGGGATGGGTTTTCCCACTGGTTCTTTGGTTTCTATGGTAGCTTAAGGCTATTATAGAAAGTTAGACTGGGGAAGAGATGGTCTCTGTGACACAGGGACCAGGCTGGTCAGTGACTACAAAACATTCCATCATGGCATGCCTTCCCTTGCCCACCCAGAGTTAGAATTCCTGAGAACATTGACCCAGTAGGGAAGGAAGAGAGTGGAGGGGAAAAGAAAGGAGGGGGAGGCTGTGGTTGTCACCTGTGTGATCCTGTTATGGTTTGCCAGGAACATGGAGAGGTTCTGAGACTCCTGGATAGACTGGGGATCAGCCATCTTCCTCAGGAACTGGGCTGCTCTGAAATACAGACAATCCCCTCAGAAAATTCCCCAGGAAAGTCCTGGCACTGTGGATCTGAACTGATCTGAAGCTTTTCACCCTTTGTGTCTATATTGAAATGAAAGGTCTCAGGTTTCTTTGAGTAGAAGAAACATATTGTGGGTTCTATTTTTATGTACAAAGCAACTCTTTCAAAGGCCCAGCTGTAGCATCTGCCCCGTCTCCCCCAAACTTTACATTGTGTCTAAAGGCATGTTCTGTAGACGTCTGAGAAGCTGGGCCCTTGTTCCGGTGCCACCCAAGGCTCAGGCCCTTGGACCTGTGAGAAGTTTCAGCTACATCCCTCTCCCCAGCTGGAGCAAAAGAGGGCGAGGCTTTGGGGAGGGGCTCCCTGACCTCTTGTAGGCAGAGTGGTCATTCTTGACACTGCACTTCATGTTCTTCAGCTCATCGAGGACAGCGAACATGTTGATGAACTTGCCCAGGGTCAGGAGGTAGGCCTCAGAGACAAAGTCCTTCCTCCGCTCTGTGTGGCACAGTCTCTTCACCTCACTGCAGAACCGCTCGATGGCCTTGCGCTGGAAAGCAATGCAAGAAAGGCTAGAGTGGCCTGAAGACCAAAGGTGGCCTAGAAGACCAGCTGACCTCATGACAGCGGTTCCTAGAAGGACTTCTGAGGCCCAAGTCTGATTTCCTTAGGGTGGAGTCCATGTGCCCCGATGTTAAGTCAAAAGACTTATTCATTTGGCAAACACCACTGTTTTCTGGTCCTCTCCAGCACAAACCCTCTACCCCAATCAGGCTACTCCTTTCCCAGTCTCCTGCACACCCTAAGCCCATATTTCTATGAGCAAATTTTGTTCATGGGGAGAAGAGTATCTTAGGAGATACAGTACTGGATAGGATCAAGGGCTCATAGCTGTAGAGCTGGACCTTAGAGGCCATCTACACCAATCCATTATTTTACAGATGAGGAAATTAAGGCATAGGAAGCTTAAGTGACTTGACCAGGGTCATACAGATAGGAAAGGTCTGAGGCAGGATTTGAACCTAAGTCTTCTTGAAGACTACTGAATCTTGTCTCAAGTCAGATACTTGACTTGGGAGTAGGGAAGACACCAGTTCAAATCTCATCTTTCATACTTATTAGATATGCGACCTCTCTGAGCGTCAGTTTCCTAATATGTCATATGAGAATAATAAATAAACCCACAAGCTTGTTGTGAGAATAAGATGAGATAATATATGTACTCTGCAAACCTTAAAGCACAAATTAATGTAAATTGTTGTTATTGCTATCTTCATTTTGGACTGGATCTGTGATTCCATTAATACAGCGAGCTCCAGGTGAGAAAACTCCCTTTACCAATGCAGGTCACTGCTTACTTTGCAACTTAGTGTCTTACAGAGTTATTTTTATTCATTTTACTTCACCTGCTTAAAATTTCCATTCCTTCACTCTCTTTGTCCCTCCTACCCATCCTTCCAGGCCCAGCACCTAGTCCATCCCCTTCCCTGGCAACTCTAGGACGGGATGACTCTGCCTACCCTGAGCAACCAGTGTACCGAAGTCACAGGATCATAGACAGGGAATTGGAAGGGACCCTAGATGTCATCTAGTCCACATCCTTCATTGTACAGATGAGGAAACTGAGCCCAGAAAAGTTAAGTGACTTGCCCAAGATCAACAAGGTGTCAATATTAAGTAACTGAGCCAGAATGCAAACCAAGGTCATCTGACTCCAAACCCACGGCTCTTTCCGCTGCCTGTTTGTTACATGTTTGTCAGTTTCACTTCCTCTAACCTGTCGACTCTGTGAGGGCAGAGACCGTGTTCTGTGGCTTCTCTTGTGTACGATACATATATCTCTTCCAGTGCTCGAGAGATGCAGTCACTACTGAGTAAACCAAGATCCTTAGTTCAGTGTAATAGAGAAAGTAGAGATATGAGTGGGAGATACTTATAGAGTGGTTTAAAGTTTGTAAGGTATCTTACACACGTCACCTCATTTGAGCATCGCAGCAACCCAATGAGGTGACTAATGGTATTATTATGTCATTTTACAAATGAGGAAACTGAGGTTCAGTGTAGTTAAGTGACTTGTCCATAGTCATAAGTTAGTAAGTGTTAGAGGAGAGATCTGAATCCAAGTTTTCCTGACTACACTTGTCATGTCTCTTTGTGTCTTTAAAATATGTGGAATGACTCCCACTTTGGTCTAACCACTCTGAATTGAAAGGTAGGCTTTGAAGTGTCTAGACCAAGAAAGCAGTCTGTAGAATATCTGTGATCATTTTATTACATATACATATATAAAAATAAAATTATATATACATACATGTATATGTTATATGTGTGCCGCACATATAAAACACAAATACTCTCATGTATATGCATACATTTATGTACACATTTGTATATTGCATTGTACATATAAAAATAAAATTGTATGTACATGTGTATGTGTGAACGTATATAAAATATGTGCAATACACATAATGTGTGTACACAATATAACATACACATTATAAATGCTATATACATACACATTTGTCTATATTACATGTATTTATGTTTCAATATGGCTAAAGTGGAAAAATAACTTAATAAAGAGACCATAGAGTTTATAAGGGTATTTTGTGTAGGGACTTTTTGTTTTCTTTTTAAAATCAGTTCACCTTCTCCTATGGAAGACTTTGTAATCTTTTTTCCTTGATGAGAGGATAATGTAACGATGAGATAATAAGATAATGTATCCTAGTAGGAAAAACATTGGCCAGGGTGGGTTCCACTCCCAGTATCACACACACTAGCCATGGGACTCAGGGTAGGTCACCTCCCCTTTTTGAGTCTCAGTTTCCCTATTGGTAAAATGAGTGCATGCGGATAGGTAATGGTCTTGATGGTCAATTCTAGACTTAACATGATGAATTTTGACCTCAGACAAGATAATCTCTCTGAGATCCCATGAACTCATCTGTAAAGTGGGGATAATATCTGTATTACACACTTCACAGGTATCTAGGCAGCACAATGGATAGATTGTAGGACTTGAAATCAGGAAGACTTGAGTTCAAATCCTACCTCAGACACTCCCTAACTGTGTGACACTGAGCACCAGCCCTGGAGTCAGGAGGACCTGAGTTCAAATCCGGCCTCAGACACTTACTAACTGTGTGACTTTGGGCAAGTCACTTAACCCCAATTGCCCTCCAAAAAGCAAAAAAAAAAACCCCAACAACAACAACAAAAAAAAACTGTGTGACCCCGGGAAAGTATCTTACCCTCTCTGTGCCCCAGTTTCTTCATATGTAAAATGGGAATAATAACCCTATCTAACAGGGTTCTTGTGAGAATCAAAAGAGTGAGGACACATACCTTGTAAATGAGAGCTATTATTACTGTTAGTTCACTCTAATGATTCTTTCAGTTTCGTGATGGACCATTTTTTCTATGACATTATACAAGTCACTTCCTCTTTCCCAACCTAAAGTTTCATCATCTGTCAAAGGAGCAGCTCAGCTAGGTGCCTTCTACAACCTCTTTTTAAGCTCTAAAGTTTTTTAAATGTAAAATTATACATTTTAATAGTTGTCAACAAAAAAGCTATGGGCACAGCAATCAGATCAATATGACCATGGCATCTGACAAAGGCATGTCAATTGGCTGCCCTATGAAGCAATTCACCTTCCCAGTGATTCCCCATAAGAAAACAGCCTTCAGTAGATACCACTCCCTACCTGTCTAATCTTCCACTATTCGAAGGCAAGCTCCTTGAGGGCAAGGATAGCTCACTTTTATATGTGTATTCCTCGTTTTGGGGGCAGCTAGGTGGCACAGTGGAGAGAGTGCTGGGCCTGGAGTCAGGAAGACTCATCTTCATGAGTTCATATTTGACCTCAGACATTTACTGTGTGACCCTGGGCAAGTCACTTAGCCCTGTTTGCCTCTATTTCCTCATCTGTAAAATGAGCTTGAGAAGAAAAAGGCAAACCACTACAGTATCTCTGCCAAGAAAACCCCAAATGTGGTCATGAAGAGTTGGACACGACTGAAACAACAAATTCCCTATTGAATTCATTGTTTAACACACTGTCAGTTTGATATATAGTAAGCATTTAATAAATGCTGTGTTTACTCATTCACAGGCAGCTGGTGGCACAGTAAACAGAGTGCTGGGCATGGAGTCAGGGAGCCCTGAGTTCAAATCCAGCCTCAAATACTAGCTGTATGGCCATAGTCAAATCACTTTTCATCTTTTCACCTCAGTTTCCTTAACTGTGAAATGGAGTAGGGAGGGTAATAATAGTACCTGCCTCAAAAGTTTGTTGTGAAGACTAAATCAGATAATATGTGTGTCTGTGTGTGTATTTTTTAAGTGCTAAGAGTAATGCCTGGCACATAGTAGGTACTATATAAATGCTAGTTACCTTCCCTCATTCATTTATTCATTCATTTAGTCAATCCATCCCACCAAGCAAACTCAAAAAATAAGGAGCAAAATATTCCCCTAACCACCTTGCTTTTAACAAGGCAGGACCAAATGAGCGAACAAACAATAAACAAGTCCCCCCCCCCCCAATGCTTTTGTTATGTGTCCCTTTTCAGGCTGGCCTGAAGTTTTGACAGCCTTGTTTCTGTCATCCTTCCTTCCTCTTTTCTTCTGACTTTTTTGCAGTTAGAGTATTAAGGTCTGTTCTGCTGATTCCTCTTCGAGCTGTGTATTCTTTAAGAAAGGAACTGACTGTATAGGTCTCTGATTCCCATTTGACCTGTTTCCTGGGTCAAGTGTCAAGTTCACTTTCTCTTCCCCTTTTGTAAAAGGGGAGGGGTAAGTCCTCCCCAAGATATTGGTCATTGAGGAACAATAATAAAGAGGATTGTAAAAGCACAGTCACCACTGCTCAGCCTGGATGCAGCCAAGTGACCCTGGGCCCGGTGGGGGTAGCTATCAGAATTTTTCTTGTCATTACTTCTCCTCCCGCATGAGTGGAGATGCTGATAACACACATTCCAATCATATTTTAAGGTCTGAAAAATACTTTAGGATCATAGATTTAGAGTTAGGATGTACCTTAGAGCCCATCTAATCCAATATGTGTGTGTTTATACCAACATATATAATTTTATATATATATATTTCAATATACATAATTTTATATATATATTCCAATATACAATTTTATATACTCCAATATATAATTTTATATATTCTAATATATAATTTATATATTCCTATGTATAATTTTTATATATTCCAATATATAATTAGATATTCCAATATATAATTAGATATCCCCATATATAATTATATATACATACCTACACACACACATAGGGGTGTGTGTGTATGTATGTGTGTGTATAATCCTACAAATGAAGAAACTGAAGCCTAGAGAAATTACGTGAATTGCTAAGACCACACAGACAGGTGGCAGAGCCAAGATTTTAACACAGATCCCCAGACTCCAAATTCAGTTCTCTTTTCACTGTACCTAGCTGCTTTCCTCACCATGACCCTATGTAGTAGGTCACAAAAAACATTTTACAGTTGAGGAAATTGACCCTCAGAGAAATCAAGTGACTTACACGGTCATAGAGCTGTGAAGTGTTTGAGGTGGGATTCAAACCCAGGTCTCCCGACTCCAAGTCCGTCCAGCACTCTCCCCATTATGCCACACTGCCTATGAGTCTGTGAAGGACGAGCATTTCCAAGGCAGGTAGGATATATGAGGTGGCAGGAACCTACAAACCCTTATCTTTACAATAAGAGATTCTTCCGAAGATACCTTAGTACCCTGTTCCCCTTCCAGGCCGTGCCCTCACCTGAAAGTACATGAACTTCATCAGTTTGGTGACCTCTGGCTCCAGCACCTCCACTGTCTTCTCATATATCTCCACACGATTCGGCTGCTCATTACATTTTACCTGTGAGGGGAGAAGAGGCTGTGGAGTGATGGATGTTTGGGAGATAACCCAGGGGTGTAAGCCTCTGACTTGGCAGGGGACTGGGGGACCCTGCAGAAGACCAGCAGAGACATGCAAGCAGCCACATCTAAGAATTTCATCCTCCTTACTTTCCTCCTTCTCTCTCTGCTCTGACTGATCGGTATATACCATCCCGTCCCACCTGGAAGGCTTTTCTCTTCTATGCTCTGAACCAATCCCAATGCCCTTCCCCTCTTTTTCCCAATGAAAATAGATGGACAGGGAACAGAGGCTGGGCCAGGAAGAATGCTCTATCCATCCTTCTAAGGGTGGGGTAGACAGGGCAAAATGCAGACGTATGCTAGTAAATGTTTAACAAGCAGCTCTTGGAGACTGAGTCTTATCTTCATTATTAACATTTTCTCCATCACTTTCTCAAATCTTGACAATCAACAAAACAATAAATCAATCCCTGAATTGTAAAGTTTGCCAATTTCCAAGATGTAAATGTACACACTGAAAATTTGACAACTGCCTTCTGAGAGCTAATTCAACTTGACTCTAGCACATTCATGGCTCCCCACTGTCCCACCCTACTAAGCTCATAGGAGATAGAGCTGAAATGGATGGTAGTGGTCAAGTTCAACCCCATACTTTCCCTAATAAGGAAACTGAGACCCTGATAGAAGTGAACTGACTTGATGAAGGTCACCTTCATGATAAACAGTAAAGTCATGATAAGAACCCAAATGTCGTGACTCCAAATAGTGTTTCTTCTATTCCATCACGCTGCCTTCAATAAGTAATCCAGGGGAAAACCCTATCCCATATGTACAATTGGGCAGACTAGGAAGGGACCCTTGATAGGGACCAAAAAAATCCATGTAATTATCATACTCTCCATGAACCACAGGTATTTATTTGATATGTCGAGACAGCACGACAGCATGGTTAAGGAGCTGGCCTCAGAGTTAGGACTTCCTGGGCTTGTCCTGTCTGACACACACTGGTTGTGACTGTGGGCAAATCACTTAACCTTCAATGCCCCCACTCAACCTGTTAAGGCCAATGGTTGTGCACTGGAGTCAATTTTCACTGGCAGGGTGTCTACTCTAATGAAATCTGGAACAAAAATTTTATAAAGTGAAGTCACTTATGCTATAATCTCCTCCAGGGACACTCACAGTGGGAGGAGCACTGAATCTAGAGTCCAAAAATCTGGGTTTGAATCCCGGCACCAGTAACCTTGCTCAAATCACTTCCTCTCTTTGAGATGCATTTTCCTCATCTGTAAAATGAGGGGGTTGGATTAGCTGATTTCTAAGGCTTCTGCAACCTCTAAATCCAGTGATCTTCTTTGTAAACCTCTGTGAATTCTTCTCCTGTCTGAGGAAGAGGGTCTGTCCTGACAGATGACTATTTCTTGGTGTAACACATCAGGCAGCAGCACCCACTAAAGGGAGAAGAGAGGCAGATGACAGATTCCAGGAGGCTTCTTACCTGGGGGATGGCCCTCGAGCAGCTTCTCCAGGTGTAAAGCATGACTGCATATTCATGCCCTTCCTCCAACATTTCATTCTGAAACAAAGAGATAAATGTGTATGTTCTGGGACTCCAGACAATAGTGAGAAACAGTTCCTGCTGCCCCAGACTCTAAAAGAAGCCCCCAAATCCCTGTTCAGAACCTCAACTGCTCCCACAATGACTACTAATTTCCAGACAAATGATCCAACAAATTCAGCACAAATGAGAAAACTACATCCCTTTTCCTGGGCATCTCTACATCATGGCTTCCTGGCCATCTCCACTCAGCTCACCACCTCGATCTCCTCCCTTGCAGAACCTCAGATTCCACCCCAAGAACACCCTTAGGCTCTAACAGGTAATCTTTCACTTACATTGCTTAGATCCAGGTCTCCTCCATCTCACTTCCTAGCCTTTTCAAAGCTATGCCTTCTGGGTGGGTACGTGCCTTTTCACACCCAGACAAATTCATATCCCCTTCATATGTTATCTTCCCCAGCAGAATGTAAGCTTTCTGAGGTCATGGGCTATTTTGTTAACTCATATTTGTATCCCCAGAACTTAGCACAATATCTGGCACAAAGTAAATGCTTAATAAATGTTCTCTCTCTCTCTGTCTCTCTCTCTGTCTCTGTCTCTCTGTCTCTGTCTCTGTCTCTCTCTCTCTCTGTCTCTCTCTCTGTCTCTGTCTCTGTCTCTCTCTGTCTCTCTGTCTCTCTCTGTCTCTGTCTCTCTCTGTCTCTCTGTCTCTGTCTCTCTCTGTCTCTCTCTCTCTCTCTGTCTCTCTCTCTGTCTCTGTCTCTCTCTCTGTCTCTGTCTCTCTCACTCTGTCTCTCTGTCTCTCTCTCTCTCTCTGTCTCTCTCTGACTCTGTCTCTCTGTCTCTGTCTCTCTGTCTCTGTCTCTCTCTCTCTCTCTCTCTCTCTCTCTCTCTATCCCATCCATCCAAACTATCCATCAATCCACCTACCTACCTACTTATCATCCATCTCTCTCTCTTCTATCTATCCATCTATTCTCTCTCTCTAATTTATTCAACTATCTACATACCTACCTATCATCCATCCATATATCCCATTCATCCAACTATCTATCCACCTATCACCTATCTATCATCTATCTGTCTGTCTGTATGTCTATCTGTCTATCCATCCATTTATCCTGCCAACCCACACTTGCATCTGAAAAAGTAAAATTACATAGATTATTTTTGATCTGTAATAATAAAAAAGAGATGTGGAATTTTATAGTATACAGAGGGTTGGCAAGTTCAGCCTCTGACACATATTGACTGTGTGATCTTAGTCAAGTCATTTAACTTCTTAGTGTGTCAGACAGCTCTCTAAGTTGCAGAACACTTGCTCTTCAGCATTGGAAGTTGGGTGAAAACTAAGCCACTAAAATCACAAGTCTGGCAAATAATAAAATTCACAAAATGCACTTATTTCATCAGACATTATCTACTGATCCTCTTTTTACCAATTTACCTATCGATTGCCTCCCATCTCTGTTTCTGACTTTCTGGACTTCAACCTCAGCTGCAGTCTCACTCTGGAACCTCTCTCAGTACCTGAAGCCTCCTCACCCTGGAGTTTGCATCCTCCATGTGAGTCCCCTTCTCCCAGTGATGAGTTCCTCCCAGGTCTTCCATTTTGGGGAGCAGCCCAGGTGGGCCAATCTTCATTCTCCTCCCATCTCTGCTTCAGACTTTCCAAACTTCAGTACTATGCCTTAAATACAATCTCACCCTGGAACCTCCTTTAGCACCTGGGGCCTCCTCATCCTGGAGCATCTACCAATTCCTAGCCCTTTTCATCCTGAAACAAGCCTCTGCTATGCTGGCCTTCTTTTCACACTGGTAAGTTCCTCCTGGGGGGAAAGGGGAAGCTCCATTTGGGGAGGGGTCTAGGACAGCAAACCCTCATCCCCCTTCCAGCTAAAGTCAGCTTCTGACTTTACAGACTCTGATGTCATATCCCTGCAGGAATATCTTCCCTCCCCCCCTTTTATGTTATGTCTTCCCCCACTAGAATGTTAGATCTTTGAAAGCAGGACATGGCTTCATTTTGCTTGTATTTGTATTCTCAGTACTTAACAAAGTGCCTGGAATAATTTCTTAATAAATGTTTGTTGACCGTCTACCTACCAACATAGACTCATGTAGCTAATTGCAGGGGTTGGCAGTGGTTAGGTTTTCTGATCAGCTCTACCTTTTAGAGCAAATATTGTCTAGAATCAAACATTCAATTCCTAAATTAGGTGCTCAAAAAAAGAAAGTAAGAAAGAAAGGAAAGAAAAAGGGAAGGGAAGGAAGGAAGGAAAAACATAAGGAAAGAAAGGGAGGGAGAAAAGGAGAAAAAGCAAAAGGCTCACCTCTCATTATAATATTCATTCTCTCATTAATTGTTAACCAATCAGACTTGATTTCCATCTATCAGGAACACCTACTCTTCCAAGAACATATAAATGTTGATCAGTCTCTGTAATTGTCTTGTTTTACAGAGAAAGCCAAATGACCATCATTTTAATAATTATCTGCTGGCCATAACTAATAAAACTGATAATTAATTACACATAAATTATGTCTCTTGAACTTTCCATTCATCACAGTTGTAAGGGTCTGCCGTTAAATTTGAACTCAGGTCTTCCTGACATCAGGTTCAGTTCTCCTCTAACTACTGTACCATCCAGCTGCCTCTGGCTCAAGGACTTGGGAGTGCTCTGTTTTGGTGAAACACAAAATAGTAAAGGCAAAGGACAGTGGGGAGCAAACCCATCTGAAAGGCACCTGAAAGGTCATGTACCTTTGTACCATGCATGCAAATAGTATTTAGTTTCACTTGGAAAGTTTCAGGCTTTGGCTTCTGTCTTCTAGGACAGTCCCCTACAGCCCCTCCCCAATGCTTCATCAGGGCTCGAAGTTGGCCCTGGGGAATCAAAGACTACCCTTACAGCATAAGCTATGGCAGAAGTCATTAAGCTAGAAAAGGGTCAAAAGCCCCAAACCAGCCCACATATAGGTCATCTGAGGGTCCCCCTCCCCACTAAAGGCACTGCCGATCCATCACCAAGCAATGATTTACTCAGCGTTCAGTGATTCATGAAGACTTAGACGAAGAATGGCCGTTGGCTGTGGTTGTGATGGAGAAGTCCCACACAATGAAATTATCAATTTTAAATTTAAATGGTGGATTTTTAAAACTATTGATTTAAAAACTAAAAACCCATCTCCTCTGCAGAGGTGGAAGACTATGGGTGTGGAATATCATATACAACAGCAGGCTTTTTTGCTACATTGGTTAGCTTTTCTCTACTTTTTCCCCCTTTTTTATTCTTAGCTCTAAGGGATGGCTCTCTGAGAGGGGTTGGAGGAATGACATATTGGAAAATACAGATGATGTAAAACAAAACATAGCAATAAAAATTTATTTTAAAAACAAACAAAAAATTGAAATAAGCCTTTTGTGCGTGGTGTGGAAAAAACTGCTCACCATAGAAATATAGTCTTTACCCCAGAATAGCTTGAGGAAACTAGACTTATTTGGAAAAAAATATTAGAAAATGTGACAGTACTAAATAAAAGGGAAAGATTATTGTAAACAAGACAGTTGGAGAAGATTTCACAGAGAGGGTAGAGGTGGGCCTTGAAGGATGGGGAAGACTTAGAGAGGAAGAGGGAAAGAAGGCAACAATGGCAAGTAGTAGGGGGTGAGTGAGGATGATAACATGTTAGATTGGAGAGAGGTCTGGGAAAATGCAAATTGAGAAGACTGACTGGAGCTGAGGATATTACTGGGGGAATGATAGACTGCACACTTCCCCCTGTCAGATGGCATTCCATATCCCCTCCAGCTTCAAAGATTTACATGAGTGTACATATGCGTGTACATGCAGATACATCTTCAGAGACTTACCATGCTGGAGTGCACTGTAGCCTGCTCAATGTACCTTGCAATACCTGTCACAAAGGCATTCCGATCCTCAAAATTTGTGTCAAAGTTGGCCTGTGAAATAAGAAATGATGAAAAGGCACATTTCAGAAAAAAAACCTGGAAAGACTTATACAAACTGATGCAAAGTGAAATGAGCAGAACCAAGAAAACACTATACACAGTATCAGCAACATTGTTTGATGATCAACTTGAATGACTCAGATCCTCTCAGCAACACAATGCCAAGTACAAAGGGCTCACGAAGGAAAGTGCTATCTATATCCAAATGAAGAATGGATGGACTCTGAATGCAGATCGAAGAGTATTTTTTTCACTTACTCTATTTTTTACTCGTGTTTTTTTCTTTTAATTTGTTTCTTCCTCCACAACCATGATAAATATGGAAAGTTTTACATGATAGCATATGTATAAATGATATCAAATTGCCTACCATTTTCAGAAGAGGGAAAGGGAGGGAGGGAGGAAGGAAGGGAGAAAAATCTGGAATTCAAAACTTATAAAAATGAATGCTAAAATTTTTCTTGATATGTAATTGTGGGAAAAAATAAAATACTATTTAAAGCAAACAAAACAAAACAAAGTTGGCCTGTGGGAATCCAAAATTTAGGTCATTGCCAAATGGGAAGAGAACAGTTCCAAAGGCATTAAATATCTTCTGTTGAGTGGGATTTGGCAACTGGGAATCTCATTGCTTCCACAAACTATAAAGAGTTTGAGATACCCAGCTGAAACATACAGGTCATCGTGGTATAACCTTTACAAAGCAGGTCAAAGGAACTGGGGGTAACCAGGCAGAAGCTTCCAGTACTTGGAGCATGGCATTTTCCCCAACCAGAAAAGTACCCCATCAAAACCAAAGCCAGGTGAAAAAAAATGTTTTGGCTTCCAAAGGGGAGAGTATTCCTCCATGCCCTTCTCATTTCTACCAATCAAGGGATGGATCATTCAATCAGCCAAGAAGCATTTATTAATCACCTACTATATGCCAGGAATTGTGCTAAGTGCAAGAGGTACAAAGACAAAAGTGAAAAAGTCTTTGCCCTCAAGGAGCTTATATTCTACTTGGGTCAGACTAAAGGCACTAGTCAAATTTGTATCATAACAATCATAATAGTTGCATTTATGGAGCACTTTGATGTTTACAAAGTACTTCATATGTTTTCTCATGTTATCCTCACAAGAACCTTGAGAAGCAGGTGCTGTTATTATCCCTAAATAATTATTGTAATTTATATATAATTAATAGTTCATAAAATTAAATAAATAAAATATTTTATATCACAATAATTATATTGTAATATGATTAATAATTAATCAATATCATCTATTGTTAAATATCCCTAAATATTATAAAATATTTACAGATGAGGAAACTGAGACTAAGAGAGGTTAAGTGACTTGCCTGAGTTTACACAGCTAATAAGCGTTTGAGGCAGGATTAGTACTCTTCTCTACTGGGCTACCTAGCTCCAATGTCAATGTGGTTATGTCAATAGGTGGTTAATTTCATGCCCAATATCACTGAATAGGACCTTGGACAAAAACAGTCCAAGGAGGTCATGGCATGGCATGACATGGAAGTGATTCTAGGTGACTCGATATTTTTCATAAATTCTATATGTACTTATATGTGTATGTAGTGTCTCCTCGACTGGAATGTAAGTCTTCTGAGGACAGGGATTGTCTGTCTATGTCCAGTGCTTAACACAGTGCCTTATACAGAGTTAAGTCCTTACTAAAGGCTTATTCATTAATTAATTCTGAAGTACTGAAATGTTGAAAGTATAGTAATGACAATCCACTAGCCCCTGGAATTATTTATCAGCCCACCAGGAGGTACATAGGTAGACAAATGAATAAACCAACATGGTGGAAAGCTTAACTCGCCCAGAGTGACTGGGCCACTGGCTATTTGCAAGGCTAATTGGATCTGCATCAGGAGGCTCCTGCAGCTGCACTTGCTTCTTTGGGTGAGTCAATCAATATTTATTACAAACATTCTCTTTGCACTTAAGTTAAAACAAACAACCATGACCCAGGCTCCCCAAGCCATTATCTGCTTTAGGGAGCCAAGAGCCTTTCACATATGTGAAGGAAATGTAATTACCCAGTTAGGCTCCAGGGGTTTTTAAATTGCAATATTTAATTCATGAGGTCAGTGTTGCTAAAACACTTGGTTGGTTCAGCTGCTGGAGCAGTGAGTAAGTTATTTGGGGTCACAGTGGATCAGGGGAGGGGAGAAGGTCTTCATACACACCCGTCAGTCTAATCCTCCAGAAGAACCAAGTCTAAGGGTGAGAGAGGTAGACAGCTGTCTAGGGCACCATATTCAGGGTGGTATAACAAGGTATACTTTCTAATACAATTTTTCATAAATGTACACATTTTTAATGCCAGAAAATTCTGCTCTCCATTGTCCACAGGGGTTTGTTTTGTAATAAGGCAAGTTGGATACATTATTGTGAAGGCACAATTTCTTAATTTTGACTAGGGAGGATAAGGACTTGCCTTGACTTTACCCTCCACAGCCACTTTTCTAACCTGCACCTGGCACTGGACCTCCTAATTCATCACTTTTTACCTCCCTGAGGCTGGCCTGGGTTTCCACATTTCCCTTTAACCTCCCATCTGTTTGTGAATTGATCTTGTAGGGGGATGTTTGAACCTTGCTGCCCTGGGCCTGGTCTTGAAGGTACTTACTTGGTACATGATAGAAGATGGTGGAGGTTCGATGCATGGCTGCTGGTCGGGGAGAGGCAGCTCTTCCAACAGGTCCACATTGGACAGGGCATCTTCCAGGGTGACGTGTGTCGTCATGGTTGTGGCTTCTCAGTTCTGTTCTGGTTGCAGAGTGAGGGGAGAGAACAGAACATTTGGAAAATTCAGATGTTGCCAGAAATTCCTGCCCATCCCCACCCCCAGTCAATATACTGTAGCTAAGCTGAGGGAGGAGAAATTGCCTAGCAATCAATTCCTGTAATTAGTGGTTCTTCAATGGAAACCCCTATGGGGATGGCTCCTGCTAAGTGACCAAGAAAAGTGACTTTATAGTACATGTTGAGTGGGAACCAGGGACTGACACAGATGCTGCTTTCTGAATACCTATCTTAGATCAGAGGTTCTTGGCTTTTGTTGGGTCATGGATCCCTTTGGCAGGCTGATGAAGTCTATGAACCCTTTCTAAGAATAATGTTTTAAAATACATAAATATGCATATATAAGATTGAAAAGAAAACCTATTACATAGAAATTGTCAATATATATATTTAAGTTAAGAACTGGGGTATCTAGGTGGAGCAATGAATAGAGCACTGGCCCTGGAGTCAGGAGGATCTGAGTTCAAATCTGGCCTCAGACACTAGACAATTACTAGCTGTGTGACCTTGGGAAAGTCACTTAACCCCAACTGCCTTGCCTTCCCCTCTAAAAAAAAAGTTAAGAACCTCTGTCCTAGAACACAGAACTTTTGAATGAGGAGTTTAGGGATCCTCTATAAAAATCAGAGGATCCTGTGACTTAGAAGATAGAGATCATTTCATTCAATCCCTCTCATTTTGCAGACAAAAATAATTTGCCCAGTGCTTAAACAATTGGAAAGAGCTTTTGTTTACAACAGTTCTGTAAAGCAGTTAATATGTGTATCTTCCTCTCCATTTTACAGATATAGAAAGTGAGGTATAGTAATTAATTGTCACTGCTGAGATTTGAATTTTGATTCAAATCTATTGTTCATTATATGGATAGGGAAACTGATGCACAGAAAGATAAAGTCATTCCTCCATGGCAAAGGTGGGGAACCTGCTGCTTCAAGGCCACATGTGGCCTTCTAGGTCCTTGGGTGTGGCCTTTTGATTGAGTCCAAGTTTTACGGAACAAATCATTTTATTAATTTTATTATTTGTTCTATGAAGTTTGGATTCAGTAAAACGGCTTGAAGTTGCAGGTTCCCCACCCCTGCTCTAAGGTTACACATCCCCCCTTTTGTTTTTAAAGCAATCAGGGTTAAGTAACTTGCTCAAAGTTACATGGACAGTTATTTCTGGGTGTGGTGCTAATTATCTGAGCCCAGATTTGATCCCCAGGTCATCCCGACACTTGAGCCGGTGCTCTTACTTGCTGAGCCACCTGGCCGCCTCTCACACATCCTCTTTTAGACCTGGGAGGAAACTGAGAACCAGAGAAGTTAAGTGGGTTATTTGTGGACATACAGCTAGAAAGCACTGGAGTTAGATTCTGAATCCAGACCTTCTGACAGGATGTGCATCTGTCTTTCAAATATGACACACTTCTTAAAGCTGTATAGATATTAGGTTTGTTCTAAAAGAAATAAAATCCTGAAAAGCTGGGAAGATTTGTATGAACTGATCCAGAGTGAAGAGAGCAGAATCAGGAGAATGGTTTATATAGTAACATTTTAAAGACAACTGTGTAAACTTAAAAACTCTGATCAACATAATAACCAATGATGATTCCAGAGGCTTCATTATCACACGATACCACCTCCAGACAAAAAGGTGACAGACTCAGGGCACAGAATGTGATATATTTTTTGGACATGGTCAATGCAGGTATTTGTTTTGATTGACTTTGTGTATTTGTTATGAGTTTTGTTTTTCTTCCTTTAAAAAATATGTATATGCTGCCCTGCATTCCCCCCTCCCAAAAAGAAAAAAAAATGTATATATATATGCACACATGAATAAATATATATACACACATATATAAATATATATTTTAAGAAATTGTAAAAATTAGATCCTGACGAATAAACCATTTTTTTTTCAGAGAAGGGAAAAAATTGTTTTTGGACATAGGTGTTTAGAGAACCACACTAATCAAATGAGGCACAAATAAGAAATTCTGCGTCCTGGTAAGACCTTGGTGGCAGAGTGCAGGGTCTAGATGATCTGAAATGAGGTGGAAAGGAATTCTTCAGAAAAGGAGTTTCATTCCTGCATATCAATGTGTTTGATGTTGGAGAAAGGAAATGAAGTGAATGGCTGTAAATACTGATTAAATCATAACATACAACTAAATGACAACAATATGGAATTGAGGAACCATGATCCCTACCTTGTCTCATGAGTTGGGAGAAAACTTAGAGATCATTTAGTCCAGAGATTCTTAAGGTATTTTTTGTGTACTGGATCCCTTTGGCAGTCTGTTTTAAAAATGCATAAATTAAAAAACATAAAATTACAAAGGAAAACAATTATATTGAAATATAGTTATCAAATATTTTTAAGTTCACAAACCCAAGGTTAAGGATCCCCGCTCCAACCCCACCCCCAGGAAAATAACATACATAGGATTACAAAGGAAACCAATTATATTGAAAAATGGTTATAAATTTTTTTTCAAGTTTGTATACCCCAGGTTAAGAACCCCTAGTCAAGTTCACCCCTCTTATTTTATAGATGAACACACTGGGGACCTGGTAGATTGTAACTTGCCCAAGAGCATGTACCTAGTAAATACTGGAACTGGAATTGGAACCTGGACTAGCACACCGCTGCATCAAAGGCTGGTGAAAAATCCAGCCATGCATTCAGTGTAGGCCTCACTCTCCCTTTTTGCTATCATATTTTTAATCTCTCTTTTCATGTTTGATTAGTTCTAATAAATAGTGGAAGAAAAAAAGAGAGAAAAGGAGGGGTAAAAATGAGGAAGAAAAAAGGAGAAAGGAAGGAGGGAAAGAAGGACAGGAAGGAGGGAAGGAAGGAAGGAAGGAAGGAAGGAAGGAAGGAAGGAAGGAAGGA